>NC_138204.1:85447685-85720185 GCF_964194415.1 Vipera berus
TGGATCCAGCAAAGCAAAAGCATCATTTTGCCCTTTAGGTTTCCATGGAGTGATTGCCCAAAACACATGGTAACAAGCTTATTGCTAGAGCTCTCTTTTTCCTTTTAAATGTTTTAAAATGTTGCTTGTTGGTCTGCTGTATGAAATGTACACAAATGAAATTGTATTTTCTCCCATTGATACCTATAAAAACATACACAGTATGCCAACATCTGCAAGCAGAAATCCAGTAGCGCAAGAAATACACTTTGATCCGTAATTGCATGAAGTGTAAGGAACATAGACATAGAATCATAGGGATAAAAGGGACCTCAGAAGTCATCTAGTCCAATCCTTTGCCCAAGGCAAGAGTTCTTTTACCATCTTGGACAAATGGTTATCCAAGTCTTTCCTTGAAAACCTCCAGTGATGGAGCACCCACAACTCCCTGAGGTCAGCTGTTTCATTAATTGTTCTCACTGTCAGGGAATTTCCTGGTTGAATCTCTTTTTGTTGAGCTTCCACTAAATCCTTTAATGGTTTGGTTCCCTTTTTTAATTTCCCAGGTTTGCTATCCTTGAGCGTTTGTTGTTGTTGTTGTTGTTGTTCCTTTCTGTTCTACTGACGTGTGCAACCAACCTAGACTTACAACTGACCTTCTTCCAGTTTTAAGTCTAGGTTGGTTGAATAAGCTATTCTTTCCTTCTCCCAGATGTCTCCCGATGCTGTAGTGCAGGGGTCTTCAAACTTGGCCCTTTTATGACTTGTGGACTTCAACTCCCAGAATTCCTCAGCCAGCATGCCTGGCTGAGGAATTCTAGGAGTTGAAGTCCACAAGTCGTAAAAGGGCCAAGTTTGAAGACCCCTGCTGTAGTGTATGACATAGAATGGATGGATGTTTAGTGTTCTCAGCCACTGCCTGAATCACATTTCTTTTTGGATTAGCAACAAAAGGTAATTGGTGGCACAATTGGGGTTGTGAGCACTGCCTGGCTGAGGAATTCGGGGACTTGAAGTTCACAAGTCATAAAAGGGCCAAGTTTGAAGACCCCTGGCATAGATCCATGCTATAGGTCCGTGGTGGTGAACCTATGGCATGGGTGCCACAGATGGCACGCAGAGCCCTCTCTGTGGGCATGCACGCCGTCACCCCAGTCCTAGGCCTTCAGCTGGGTTTTATAAAACCTTTTCACTTTAGGCCTCCGCCGCCATGTGCAAAAAAACCCCGTTCAATTTCAACTTCTTGCGGGGGAAAAAAAGATCTTGCAAAGTTGGAATTGATTGATTAAACTTTTTAGTTTCACCCAGTCTGCCATTACCACCACAGCCACACCTGCCCAATGGGCCACGCCCACCCAATTGGCCACATCTACCCAATGGGCCATATCCACCTGGCACCCGATGATACATAAGTGGGTTTTGGATTGCAGTTTTGGCACTCGGTCTCTAAAAGGTTCGGCATCACTGCTATAGGTGTTTATTTAAACATTGCTTTTGTACTGCATTTTGCTGTAATTGTACTTGATAAATTCCATTCATAATTCAAAATATAATTTTAAAATAAATGTGGACGTGGGTGGTATTCTTGCAGACAAACATCACCATCTGTGCCATGGCTGCTTCTATACTGGAGCGCTAACTACTATTATGAAGCAGAATTAGGTTCACACTTAGGTTCCCAGGGAGAGAGATAAAAAATGTCCTGCTTTCCAACTTCTCTAGCGGCAAGCAGGGTTGAAATATGTGTTATCATATTCCAAGTTTCTACATGTTGCAGAAATTGTTAATGCTATCCCTATTGCTACAAAGCAATTTCAATGTAAAATCATACAGCTGGGGTGACTATGATAATATCATTTAGCTCAATTCTCTGCTTTGAATGAACTCCGGATTCATAACACTCTTGACAGATGGCTATCTAGCTTCTTTGGCAAGTCTTCCAATGAAGAAAAGCCTATTACTATCTGGTAAGCCCGAGTAGTAGTATATGCACATTGGCATATCATTTCCTTTACACATTGCTCATTAAAACAACATAGGAGCCTTATTTGAGATTCAGTGTTTTGTCTAAACTTGGAGAAGCTGTTATTCTGCATATGCAGGAACCAGAATTTAAAACCAAGAACTGACATGAGTTTAGTTCTGATTTCTACTAATCTTAATTGGTGACTACTTTGGGTTCCAATGAGGAGCTAAGCCTTAAATAAGCCTTCAAATCTCCATCATGGTTAATGAACCAAGAGCAAGTTGACGTAAGAAAGACAGAAATGTGTGCAGCTTTGTTTCCTCTTTCCCTTGGTTTATCTTAACTTTATGACTATTATCGGTAGTTATACAGGAATATTAGGACAAAGGAGGTTAAAGAATGGAGAGAGATTTATCTTTATGGGTGACAAATTACATTTTAATTTTTTTTTAATTTATGGCTTGATTGAATAAGGGAAGGAAATCTGTGAATTAGAAAAATGCAGAAAAAAGATTGAAGAAATATATTGGTTTGGCTTTCACAAGAGTCTTAAGCTTTCCTGAAAAACTACACAGCAAGTTTCTACCACATAGGAAAGTTTTCAGATCCACCTGTTGTAGGACTAGGCCTCTAGCTCTAGGTTTGGAAATATGTGGTCCTCCAGCAATTGCTGAATTACAATAGCATCTGTTAGCTCCTCTAGTTGATACTCATGTAAAATATAAAGTAGCCACTGTTAGAGGACAGCAAGTTCTCCAATCTTGCTTAGGGCAATTGGCTTCAAGGAGTTTTAAGTGTAGGAGTCTTTAAAAGGTTATCAACCTTATTCAACCTTGAAAAATTGAGCTTATTAATAAGGCTGTCAAAAGATTAAATTACTTTCAGAATGAATGAATATCTAACGTGCCTTTGAAGGACTTCCAGGACCCATAGGATAAGAGAGATCTACCCTTAAGGAAGCAGCCTGATTTGAAAAACAACTAATTTTGTTGCTACTAAGGAAATTTCAAAAGCCTAACAATACTGTAAAAACAAAATGGGGGCCAGATGGGCGATCTTATTTGTGCAAGTTGAAATAGAATCAGGAGTAATGACCTCTAGGTAAGATGGGTGGCATATAAATTGAATAAATAAATAAATAAATAAAATAAAATAAAGGCTTTGCATCTGTCAAAGTATTCTCATTCTCTCAGTATGCCATAGCAAACCAACCTTGGAGGGAGTAAAGATTAATTTCCATCCATTAGAGTGAATGGAGTTACTTGAATGAATCTTGGAAGTATGGGAAATCATAGAGAAGATAGGGGAAATGAAAATGGCTCCTTTTTCATTCAATTTGGATCTGGCACATCTTCCACTACTGATTGTCCTTCTCTATTCTGTTAGTGCAAAGACAGATTGGTAATTTACTATAAACAACTACTTATATTACTGAAGTATTCATGTATTTTCAACCCAGTATTTTACTACTGAATCAATGAAAACTATCACTTATTGTTAATAATAATAATAATAATAATAATAATAATAATAATAATAATAATAATAATAATAATAATAATAATAATAATAATAATAATAATAATAATAATAATAATCTAATATCTTTTAAAAGGAGAACAAGGTATTCCTTTGAAAAGAACAACTCTGAATCTGTGACAACATAAAAATGGCTCTTTAAATAAACATCTCTCAGGAAAGCCAATTTTTTTACTACTTTAAGAAATGCATTTCCTGATGTCAGACGTGTCAGACTAATTGGAGTAAAAACTGCATTTCATAGCTTCCATATTCTTTCCAGCAGTGAATATTTCATTGTCACTCTAATGCATAAGAGTTCATTTGAATGTTATTATGAAACTTTAAAAGTGTCCAGGTTAGAGCTTAGCTATAAGAATAAATCATAATGAATAAATTCCTAATAAACTTTTTATTATTAAAATGCATATTTAAAATATTTTATATTCAAATTGCACAGTATTAAAAAACAAAATATCTCCAGAAAAATGCTGGCAATCATATTCTCACCTCAGTGGGCCAGTTTGGATGTAACCATTGTTAAGTATTATAAGAAAGTGTTATAACCCATAGTTTAGTGCTAAACCATAGTTGTAAGGTGTTACTATCACAGTTTAATGTTGCAAGAAAAAACATAATGTCTCCCTCTCATATCTTTCTCTGAATTTATTTTCAATAGACTTACGTAAAACTAAATTCACTGAAACTCACTGTCTCAGAAACAGGCTTGTTTCTCATTGTTGGTTTGGGTTTAGAATTAAGCTATAGTTAATGTAAAAACTGAAGGGGAAAAAAATCTAATGTAACTTCCATCAAAAGGAGAGAAGGCAGGAGTGCATGCTTTGAAGTTCTAAACTTGTCCCCACAGTATTAAATGAGGTTAATGTTACATTAGAACTGGGCCTCTCTCTTTCTTCTGCTGCTACCAAAAACATACACAAACCAAGATTCAAATAAAGTCCAGAATAGAATACCTGACATATCAATAAGCTTACTCTCCCACTCTTGAATCTTAATCTCTCTACACAATAAATGAATTTCATCCCAAATATAAAGTAATTCTTTGGTGAAGAACAATTCACAGGAGGATGCCTCGATCAAGACTGATCTTCAGATTCTTCTTCCAAGGTAATGTCTGCTGCAGTTTGAGAGGTCAAGAAGGACTCCCAGGTAGCAAGGCACTTTTAAAAAAAAATGAAACAAAAAAATTAACTTGGAGGCTTTGGAATTCTATAAACTATCCTCAAGCTGCTTCTCCTCATTAACTGGACAATAAAGTGAAATTTTATGATGTATACATTTCTCAAATGACAGCAAACATTTTGTATGGAAAACCTCAGGACTGTCTTCTGTACAAAATTTGGGAGGCTTCATGTCCTTGTAACCCTTTATTTTCCTATAAATTTCATCCCACTCTTGTGTAAAACAAAATGGGAGTCCTCTGCACTGGTTTCTCTGAACTTCGGCCCATTTCATCCTCTCAGCGTTCTAATATTTTTTGCCAATTCCCTCTTTTTTTGGGGGAGGGGGATTAAAACCCAAAAGGCACATGTACAATTTCCCATGCCAGATGATAAGGTGGCCTGGGATAATCTGAGATACAAGAGATTACATTTGAGTAACCCAGAATGGCTAACTCATTTCTGTAACTCCAGATCTCACTTCCAAAAATCACAGAATGGCCTTGAAACGCCCCTACTGAGTATGATATTAAGTACTAAAGTTATGCTTTAAGGCAGTGCTTTCCAAACTTGAGTAAATTATCCAAAAGTGGATAAAAGTAATTCTTCCTTAGGTAACAACACCCAAACTCACGATCCCATCACAAGAGGGATATTTAAAGAAGAATTTTCTGATAAGCGATAAATGGAGATTTCAGATAATTGATTTTGGATAATGGGGAAAAAAAACTTGAGAGGCACTGCTTTAAGAAGTAATTAACCTGCACAAATAAGGTAGTAAACTATTTTAGATTAACAAGATTTTGTAGGCATACTATGATTATTGCTTTAATTTGGCTCTCTTTCATCTAGTTGTAAAAAACAGACTATTGAACTGGGAAATTCTAAGACAGCCACAATTCTGCTGAGGGCTGGGATGGTCTCATATAGAGCAAGTCAAGAGAACACATTATTGCTCTCAGCACAACTACTGTGAGCCAAGGGAACGTTTGATTGCTCTCAGCTCAGAGATCTAATATTTGCTATGCTGGCAAAGAAATTACCTCACATTGTTAAATACTTCATGATCCTCACTAATGCTCCAGATAGGATTAAGGCATAATTATCATAGTTGCCAATGCATTGTACACACAGCTGTCTGCAACACTAAAATGTTTTACAGGGTTAACCTGCCATTGCTGAAACTGATGCCACCATTCCTATAAGTTTAGATAGTATTTCCATTCAATGTGCAGTTTCAGGCATGCTTCTGCCATTTCATTTTTGCATAGTTATCTTCTGCTGGTAACCTGTAAAAAATTCATGAGTAATTGGTGGCAAATTACATATCCAGTCATATAAGAACCGTGGTAGCACAGAGGTTAGAATGCAGTATTGCAGGGTAATTCTGACTGTCAGCTGTTTGATTCTCCATGACTCAGCCTTCCTTCCTTCCTTCCAAGGTTGATAAAATGAGGACCCAGATTGTTGGGAGCAATATGCTGACTCTGTAAACCACTTAGAGATAGCTGTAAAGCACTATAAAGTAGTATATAAATCTAAGTACTATTGCTATTGTTATATACATAAATTAGGAACCTCTGTATCATCTTATTCTCTCCAGTTAGTTTGCATTAATGGCTCTTTCTCAGGATCAAGAGCTGTGGTGGTGCAGTGGTTAGAATGCAGTATTGCAGGCTAACTGCCTACTGGCAGGAGTTTGATCTTGACTGGCTCAAGGTTGACTTAGCCTTCCATTCTTCCAAACTTGGTAAAATGAGTGCCCAGATTGTTGGGGACAATATGCTAACATTGTAAACTGTTCAGAGAGTGCTATAAAGCACTGTGGAACAGTATATAAGTCTAAGTGCTATTGCTATTGTTATCAACACCCTTTTTTCATGCTAAGGAACTGGAAAAGAAAGAATTTCAGAGCTGCTCGTCTCGGAGGGAATGGAATTCCACAGCTGATGTTTTCCAGAAGCAAAGCCTGGAGCCCAAGGCTCAGAGACCTACTTCTATGTTCATGTGGCTAATTATGTATCTTGTCAATTGGAGCACAGCACTTAGCTTAAATAACAAAATAGTTTACAGAAGAATCAGAATTCCCAAACACACATTTGGTTATGTAAATGAATGTAAGTTTAAAAAATTAAGAAGCTGGCTCCGCTAAAAATGGAGCGGACAACCATAGTAAGCCAGTGAGTAAATTGGCTCTTTATAACTCCGCTCTGGACAACAACATGACTTGAAATCACCCACAAATGCTCCATACAGTTGCTTCTTGCAAGAAGACCACAAGACAGTGGTTTCTGATGGGTTTAGAGAACTGGGAGATGAGGGAATAGTCATTTCGCTCACACCATGATTGGTCCCTTTAAGGACATTTCACGTATTTCTTTGTAGTCACTTTCAGAAATTGCTTGTTAACTACTTTTTGGTTAATAGGAATATCTGGCTCAACAAATTTTATAGCACCTGGTGATTTGCCTTTAATCCTTAGCAAAAGAAATTTTAAATACAAGTTTCAGGACTTAAATTATTTTTCTTTTGAAATAAACAGCAAAAAGGCTGATTAGAATCTTGATATTGGAAAATTACAAATGGACTAAGGATCGCGACGGATTTGAAATAAGATTTTGGAATTAATAATAAAAATACTTCCCATGGGAAAATGCTTTTTTAAAAATTCTCTTAATACAAAGGCCTCAAAGGATGAGACTTTGATGGCTGAATACTAGAGGGAACCAGAAGGAACTAAATATTACAATTAAAGGAGAAGAACACTTAAATCTGACTTTCTAATATAGAACTGAGCAAAATATTTTACTGAAGGATATTTTTGAACAATGAACTAGACATTAATTTTAAGAGTCTGTCATTATGTAAATTGTCCTGTATTTCTTATATTCATTGTTTAATTCTTTTTTAATTTTTGTATTTTATGTCTCTTACAGACAGTGTTTAAAAGAAGTTGTGGAAGAGGAACACTTTTTACCTGAGAAGATTGAGACTGCTCTGAAAGTAAATTTAAAAATGACAGGTTACAAGAATGATATGGAAAAAGAGGCTACCATGGATATACAAAATAAATTGGCTAATCTCTTTATAATTAAAAGGGATATACAAATAACAAGTCAAATAACATACCTGGATAATTTTTATATACTGGATTTACAAAAGAGTTTTTTTTAAGTTTTGAAGAATTTTATGAGAAGAGACAGAGAAAAAAAATGTAAAGAAATCAAGTTCTTTTATTTAAAAGACTAAAGATCAAGATTGTTAAAAATAAAAGGAAGAAATATAAAGTAGGCTTATTTGATTAAGGTTAAAATAGGTATGTTATTATCTCTAGCAACCTTTAATGAACTTTTGCTGATAAGGACTGAAACAATGAAGCTTTAATGATTTGATTATAGGTAAGAGATGAGATATGGGAGGAGAATTTGTTGTATTTTAAGAGGTGATACACATTACTAAAATCATTTATATTTGTAATAATGGGGGAAGTCATTTCTTTATATATTTCTTTTGTTTTTCTTTACTATATTTTTTCTTTTCCATTTTTTTGTTTCTTCACTATTTTTTCCTTTTTTATTCTTCTATTTTTAGTTTGTAGTAATTCTTTTTCTAATTGTAATTTTTAAAATAAATTAAAGGAAGGTTGTGCTATGCTTTTGCCCCCATGCTGAGCTGCTTACTTGCTTGACTTTAAACCTCTCCCCACATTTTGTCAGTGACAAATCACTAATGTCATTGTTCTAGCTAATGCTCAGTTCATCTCTTATGTACCTGTCATTCCTACGTGATACTTTACATTATAGGTGTTCCTCAGTTAATGACCATTCATTCAATGACTGTTCACAGTTACAATGGCACTGAACAAAGATGTCAACACTGCTAACATCGAATGTTTTTGCTTTGACAACAGATGGAGATGCAACCATTTTCTTCTTTTGTTTTACTCTGAGTTAGATGATACTGGGGGAAGGAATGTGCATGAAAGTTTAGCTAGACATAACAGTACTGTACCTAGTGTGTGAACCAAGGTTATTGAAATAAGAGATGATAAGAATTGGGCTACAGAACTGGAGGGAAAGCTTGCATTTCAAACTAATTGGAGAATGTGATTTATGACTGTTAATTGGAGGATGGAATTGTGCTTTGATACTATGTGCTCAGGGGAGGGGAACTCAGTTTTTGGCTTCGATTATGTTAGTGCCAATGCTATGCTATTCAAATAAAGATTCTTTAAGGTAAACAATGCCTCGAGGTTCTTTGAAGAGTTTCATCTGTCGGAACCATGACAAAAGAGACCAATGGCCAGTTCTTGAAGTTGTGGCTGTAGCAGTCTCCCCGCAGTCACATGGTTGTATATGGCGCTTGGCAACCAATTTACAATTATGATCGATGGAGTATCTCATGGTGTGACTGCCATCTGCAAGCTTCGCTATCAGCTTCCAACAAGCAAAGTCAGTAGGGGAGCTGGTAGGAGGTAGCAAATGACAATCACATGATGTTGCACACAACAACTATACATGTTTCACTTGACAATGCCAACTAGAACTGCTGGAACTGCCGTTGTAAGCTGGTGTGATCCCCTGATGTCACACTGTTATGAATGCATTGCTTAGTGACAGTTTCCAGTCCCTATTACTGTTGTTAACCAAGATCTCGATACTCCCATGTTACACCTCTCCTGCGCGAGCTGCATTGGCTTCCGGTTGCCCTCCGGGTGCGATTCAAGGTGCTGGTAATTATCTTTAAAACCCTACATGGCTTAGGCCCGGGGTACTTGCGAGACCACCTGCTGCCAATGTCAACCTCCCATCACCCAGTTCGTTCCCACAGAGTCGGCCTCCTCAGGGTTCCATCGGCCAGGCAATGCCGGCTGGCGACCCCCAGGGGGAGAGCCTTCTCTGTGGGCGCGCCGACCCTCTGGAATGAACTGCCTCCGGAGCTGCGGACGTCCCCTGACCTTCGATCCTTCCACCGTGACCTGAAGACATGGTTGTTCCAACAAGCGGGCCTGGACTGACTATGGTTTTTAATTTGGTTTTTATTGTGTAAATTGTCCCGTATTTCTTATATTCATTGTTTAATTCTTTTTTAATTTTTTAATTTTATGTCTCTTAATTTTTATTGTTGTGAGCCGCCCTGAGTCCTTAGGGAGAAGGGCGGCATATAAATTTAATAAATCCTAAATCCTAACTATCTGTACTGAAATAGTTTCAGTATGTTTCCCACAGTTGCAGTGTTTTCATTGTATGTGGATGACCCTCAAGGACTTTCTGAGACCAAAACTGGATGATCAGCTTGCAAAGGCTACTATTGTTGCTACACTTACAACATACTCTTTTCTTTTTCTGATTTATTTCACTTTTTTTGTTAAACCACTTTTTGTATGTTCCTTTTTCCCCTCTTCTGTGTTTCCTTCTTTTTCTTTTTGTTACTAATTAAAAAGCACTAAAATAGTCTTTTTTTTTAAAAAAAAAAGCTACCTGCTACAAAAAACAACATCAGATCTTGTTGAATTGCAGATTACAAACACATTTACCAGACAAACTGGTGGCCTTATTAATTTCATTTAAGCCATAAAATTTTAAGAGATTTCTAAGCTGATTTTTAAAAGGGAAAAGGATGTCAAGGTTCTGCTATAAATATAATATCACTTCAACATAAATATTTAAACTCATAAAGCAGAAAAGGCAGTTATGAAATTCCTGGCCAGAGATCCCATCATAAATTTTGAAAATGCTGACATGCAACTTTAAAAACTAGAGGAGCAGCAGAAACATTACTTTCTTATCTTAATTAAAAAACAACAGTTTTTTTCATCTTTTAAAGGCTTCTGAGTCTATATAAAGCAGAAAAAGAAGTGATTTTATTTCTTGCCAAAGTGTATATGAGGCTACTGCTAACAGACCCCTTTCTCTCAGATTCACTGCTCTAACTAGCTTCATTCTCAGACATCTGCAATTAATCATCCGCTTGGCCAAGATCCAATAGGCATAGCTGACTCATTAAAGCGGTGTTTCTCAACCTTGGCAACTTTAAGTTGTGTGGACTTCAATTCCCAGCATTCCTCAGCCAGCAAGCTGATCGGGAAATTCTGGGAGTTGGTCGACATACCTTAAACTTGCCAAGGTTAAGAAACACTGCATTAAAGAGTCAGGGTGTATACAATCAAGCAACTATTCGAACAATAATAAATCTACATATAACATATTTATAAGCAGAACTAGAATTTACAAGCAACTGAACGTGTTTGGGTAGAAAATTGATTTTGCTTACGCCCAAAGACTACAGCATAAAATTTAAGCCGCTTTTTCTTTTTAAGTAATGGCCTTTGATGCAATGGATGAGAAAACCTTCTACTTGTAAGTTACATTGATTCCGATGCTGCAAACATCAGCATCGCTTGCATACCCTAAGACAAATGATCTAGGCTGATCATCTTTTTTACTGCATCTTTTGATGCAGGTTCTGGTAATGGTCTTTAAGTCCCTACATGGCATGGGTCCGGAGTACCTCGGGGACCACCTGCTGCCGGCGTCAACTTCCCTCCGCCCTGTGCGTTCCCACAGAGAGGGCCTCCTCAGGGTGCCTCCGGTCAGAGAATGTCGGCTGGTGGCCCCCAGGGGGAGGGCCTTCTCTGTGGGCGCTCCGGCTTTATGGAACCAGCTGCCGGTTGAGCTCCGGACGGCACCGGACCTTCGCTCCTTCCGACGCGGTCTGAAGACCCATTTATTTGAACAAGCTGGCCTGGCCTGATGGGGGATGTTAGGGTTTTTAATGGGTTTTTATAATGTTATTGTTTTATCTGGGCGATTATTTCTTTTTTAATTTTTGTATTTTCTATTTATATGTGCCCTGTTCACTGCCCTGAGTCCCTCGGGAGAAGGGCGGTATACAAATTTAATAAATAAATAAATAAATAAATAAATAAATACTTCTGGGGAATTGGGATTAATGTGACTCAAAGGGTTACAACACTTAGTAAACTGGCTAAACAACAAAGTGTTCCCTGGGCAAGGGTTATGTCACCGGTTAAGCCTTGCAACCGAGAAGTGCCTTGGTGCTCCCGACATGAACGCAAAAAAAAAAACATTTTATGTAGCCTTAAACTGCTTTTTCCTTTCTCTGGAAGAACATCCCTTCAAGCATGATAATATGATTACTAATGAACTGTCCACTAAAACAATGAATTAAATAGAGACATGGAATGCCTCGTAAACCCTCATCTTTTCCTATCACAGATATGTGTTACAAAGTCAAACCGTATCAGCTGCCCTGTTTTACGAACAGCACACTCTTTTTTTTGATTGTCAAACAGTTGTATTTGTGTATTTATCTTTTTTCTTCCCATTCAAAATCCTCACCACTGTTTTTCTTTTTTGTTTTGGACAGAGATACTTGGTGCAGTATGTGTGAGAAATGGTTCACAATGCCAAAACAGCCTTTTATTTGCACTGTATGTGTTCTCAGTACTTGGCAGTTCAATGCATGATAACATTGCAGTAATGAAAGGTCTTGGAATGACGCAGAAAATGCATATATGATAGCTCATTCCTTCATACTAGTGGGTGCTCACCACTGGAAGTGATTGACGGGGTAAACAGATCTCATATCTATATCATCTGTCTCTTGGTTTCTGGCTTTTTGCATAGTTTTACATTATTAACTGCTTTTCTACTTATCTTTTTACTATCCGTAAGATGCCTAGAGTGCTAGGGGAGATGGGCGGCATATAAATAAATAAATAAATAAAATAGCTGTAGCGGGTTTGCCCATTCACAAAAGGGCTGCCACAGGAACACTGATGTTATTACAAAGCATCAATATTTTCAGAAAGCAACTTTATATGATCCCGACTATTTCTATTTATCACTGCCTTTTTCCAGGGTAACAAAGACTTTTTTTTCCCCTATACAAAGAACTGGATTGAAGCCCAGTTGCTAGTTTATATCAGTAAGACGGGATTATTACCCAGACAGCTAACTGACTAAATGCTCTGTTGAACTGTCCTTTGAACTGATGCAGCATAGCTCTTTCTATATTCTTATGATAATAGAATCTTCTGTATATCGTTAAATTAAAAATCAGTGTTCCACAGAGAATGTAAAGGACTTGGAAAGCACTTTTTCCTGCTAACTCATAGTCCGTCGGGTAACATTCTATCTTGTCTCAAGCATCTACCCCAAGGGGTTGAGGCTCATTTTTATAGCAATTTTATTAAAAAATCACAATTAAAAAGATAAAAACTAATATAAACTAAAACAACAAAAAGAAAAAAGTGCAGGAGACAAAAACAGTATGAAAAGTAGAAAAGAAATGAGAACGTACTAAAGACATATATAAAGGAATGACTTCCACTTTTATCACATGTAAACAATTTTAGCAGATTATCTTTTCTTTCCATATCCTTGTCAAATAGTCCAGCGGACCCCACCTTTTGGGCACCATGGACTGGTTCTGTGGAGAGAGGTTTTTCCATGGACCAGAGGGGGGCGAGGTTTTGTGAGCTGCCTGCATCCTGCTTGTATGCGGGCCCCCGGTTGCTGGCATGCAGCGGCCTGGTGGCGGTCCATAGACAGGGGATTCGGGATTCCTGATTTGGTCCTAATCAGCAGAGGTCCACTGAGAGTTACAGAGATAGCAACATACCTTTCCCCCCCCCCATTAATTTATTCCAAAGAAAAAAAAATTAAGTCCTGAAACTTTTACTTAAAATTTATTTTGCTAAGAATTAAAGGCAAATCATCAGTTATTTTGCTAAGGAAAGGAAACTGACCAGGTGCTGTAAAACTTGTTGAGCCAAAGGTTCCTAGTAACTGAAAAGCAGCGTGAAAGTGATTAGAAAAGTATGCAATCCAGTGTCCTTTTGAAACTGCCCTAAAGTTTGAGCAAAGATGTCTATTCCCTCATCTCCCAGAGGTATCAACCTGCTGTGGACTGCTATCTTACAGTCTCTTCGAGAAGAACAACTGTATGGAGCACTTGTGGGCAATCTCAAGTCATTTCCTTGTCCAGAGAGACATTATAAAGACTTTTATCTACTTGCTGACTCTTTCATTTTGCGGCAGTAACTAACTTTTCTGTCTGCCATTACTTCACTGGAAGTCCTGTGCAGGATTTGAAATTTCAGAACAATTTTTCCCTGCTGTTGCTATCTGAAGTCCCTGAACTGGAGATAAAAACACTTTGCAGTTATAAAATCTGCACCCTGCAAACTGAATTATGCCTCTTCTGATACTTGTAGTGCTAGTTCCTGTCAGATTAAACGGCTCAGAAATTAGGTCTATATGCATAAAAACACAATAAAATAAATAAGCAAAGACCAAAAACATGCTCACTGTTTTATTCATAATAGCATTTTTATTTCTTGTCCTACATTTGCTAGTTGCTGCCTATTGGACTAACCAAGCATTGCTTACTATGCAAGTTACCCTATTATGCATCAGTCATTCAAGTTCGTGGAGCAAGTTGACAGGTTGCAAATATAGCTTCAAGGAATTATTAGGGCTGTACAACATTTAGATTCAAGTCCAAATGCTTTGGAGAATCTGGGGCTGCAAACACAGCATCTGTTTGCAAAAGATAAAACAGCTGCATGTTTTCCCAGGTCTGTGTGGTAATGCTGATGCATTTGATTATAATGCCCTTAGTTACAGGTACAATTCCAGTTTATGTGTGCTAGTAATGTTTATAAACTTATTTGCAAGCCTCCTCTATAAAGTGTTTTCAGGCTGAATTTCTAAGTAAGCTCTAAGCAAAGCACCTCTATCGTTTGATGTTTTCCAGACTAGTTATGTACTTAAACAAGTCTTCCTATAATATGGAATGAAACAAAATAGGAAATCTATTTCAGCTGAAAACAAGATTTAACAATACTTACATAAGACACATTGGAATTTCCCACTAATTGCAGTAGGTCTGTTTTAATTAACTCCATATTTCATCTCAAATATCTCAAAAGACCCCCTTTCCCCCATTTGGTAAAAAGTTTGGTAAAATAACAATCATTTTAGACCAACCTAAAGAGGATAACCAGATATAATCCACTATGACCAAACCAAACTCACAACTGGATGGATTGGAATCTAAATTGCTGCTGACAGATTTAAAGGAGAAGGAGCTTGGTTTGTAAAGTGCAGTTTTGTTGGAGAAGGCTGAAGGGGATATGGATTCTACAGATTTGGAGTTAACAGAATTGAGGAGTGATGAACTGGACTTCCTCAAGGAGATTGATGGTGATTGAGAAATGGACTCACTATAAGCTGGGAAACAATTTAGACTGGACGTTTTGGGGAAACTGGATTGACAACAGAGGTTTATGATTCGGGTTAATTGTATCTTGAATAAGACACAATGGTTGGGAAAGCTCTTAACCAAAATCTTAAGGAAATGTTTTACTATTAAAGAATCAAATGAGGATACTTGATCCCAGACTGATCAGAGACAATAACTGTGGTGATTTATGGTAGATAAGAAGCCTTTGCAGATTTTCTATGAGTTAAAAACAATAATTGATTGTTAAAAGAGGGCTCTGAAGTTTAACTGTGTTGTGGGTTCACCTGTTAACTACTTTATGATATAGTAGATAGATGACAGGTCAAACTGATGGCACCTACAGGTAGTCTTTAACTTACAACCATTTGTTTAGTGACCGTTTAAAGTTACAATACTGAAAAATGTGAATTATGACAGTTTTGCCCACTTACAACTGTTGCAGCAGCCCCATGGTCAAATGATCAAAGTTTGGATGCTTTACATATACACACATATATATGATGTGTGTGTTTCTTTTTATTAATGCACATTTTTTCTTTCTGTCAGGACCCACCCCAATCCACATCTTAGGAAAATAAAGAACTTTTGGAGCCAGGTCTTGTCCAAAAGGAGTTTTTACTAGGACATGATCAGTTGTGGAAATACAAGACAGGATCTGGCATTGTGTTATACTTTGATACTTTATAAAGAGTTCCCGGTTCAACCCCCCTCCCCTCAAACCCATTTGGTCAGATCCACATCAATTAAACTTAGGTGTCAAACCCTTTCATGGGAAAGAGGGATCTTCCCCTGCCTTTATGACTATTGCCTCCTTCCTTTTCAGATTCAAATGGAGATACAAACCAGATCTCCTTCTCCCTTCCCTCCCTTTGTTGTCCTCAGTTCAAAAGGTTTTCCCTGGTCTTTGAAGACAGCCTACAGGCAGGCTGAATAAACATCTTCTCTTCTCCCCTCGGGAAAATGGCAGAATCCAGGGAGGGGTATAATATTTTAGACATACATTTATGAATGGGATATAAATGGATTCTGACACTTTCGGTTTTAATGTTTCGCCTATTTTGTTTTTGTAAAATTTCTCTCTTTTTCTGGAGGTTGTATTTTACCTTGATTTTCTGAATAAAATAAAAATTTATTTTAAAAATACTCATATTGCTACATAAGGAGCTTGCAATATTTTTCAAACACCTCAGAGTTCATCATAACATCAGAAGAATAAGAAACAGGAGCCCATTTGTCCTTCCAGTGCGGTGATCAGATGTACGGTTGCCCTGAATTCATTAGGTTTCTGAACTGAATGGGGGCTGAGTGGTTGCAATGCTTAACACTGATGGCTTTTCTTGAGTAGCTACATTATTGTATGCGTGGTAGAGGTAGGCAAGGGCCACTTACAACATTATCGTAGCATTATAAAACAGGAGAATGTCTGAACATTTTAGGAAAGTTACAGAAAGATACTTAAATGGCTATGCTTACTTTTGCAAATCTTTTCTCTTGCAAAGGAAAAAAACATGTGACTGCGAACAGTTTTTAGCAGACCACATTTGTATACACCTTTGGGGCATTTCTCTAACATACAGTTGAGAAGACACATAAGGACAGGAAGAGATTGAGGAAATATGAAGGATCAGCAAACCTTCTGATGTGAGTAAATGCTTTGATTTTGATCTGTAAGACCAGATTTTCAGTCTTATGCATTTCTCAGTATAATTAAACACTCTTGATTATCCAGATCCCTGCCTTTCAACTGACATTCTTGTGAAAAGATGTGTACTTTCAGCGTGTGTCAGATGGCAACAACTTCAACTGTGAGGAAATGCTACAGTATTGTTAAAGAACAATATTCTTTTACAAGAAACAAATCCATAAGACATGGGTTATAGAATTAAGTGCCTTTGCAATAGGAAAGGCTGTTCAGTCATCGTGTGGAGGGTTTATTTGTTCAAACAATCCAGCTGCAAACCATACTTTAGGGGAAGGAGTGGCAAATGCATCTCAGCAATCCTGCTGAGCGTAAATGGTGTTGGGCAGAAAACCTGCAGCATAACAACAATGAGCCTGAACCAAGCTGGGTGTCAATAAATTTTGCTAGAGGTTGTCATTTGTTTTGTTTCATTTAGTAAAAAAAGAGTAGCTAATCCCCTTTTAGAATTTCACACTGGATTAATAAATACTCAAATAGGTAAAATGTAATTTAGTGGATTGGATCCATAATTAGGAATATAATGTAATTTTACTGAAAATTACAGTCAACCATTCAAGATAGTTACTGTTAGAAATTGATCTATATTCCCTTCTTACTTTGTTCATTATATTGGCTATACTAGTACAGAATAATAAGCTGCTTTTAATTTCTGGCTGGTTTAAGGGTTGGTTTTGCAGGAAAAGTGTGAATAAAGCAGTGGTTTGTCCCACTGACACATAGCTTGTTCCCAATAATCCAGATTGCTGGTTTATATACAATGTCGGTGCAAACACTGCTTTCAAGGAAATCACAGTAGTGTATCCCTTATTAATTACCCTTGTTGACCTGAAAACTGCTTATTCTTCAGTATTTTGGAAATCTTACTTTGTGAGATTAAGCACCAACAAAACTTGATTAGCTTAATAATATGAAGGCAAGACAGATGGCAACTCTACCTTGAATCTGCAGGCTACTTTCTAATTTTACTGCTGATTAAAATTTGTCTCTATTGATTCAAAATTGCCCCACAGACTCATCATCTAAAGTGATAGGTGATTAATCTGCTGATTAGATCTGGCAGTCTTTTTCTTCCACAGCCCAAGAAAGCTGTTCTTCCTTGAAGTAAGCAAAGAATTAAATATATAAATAAAGATGCTTTGTGCTTTTTAAATCAAGACTGCCCTCTGTTGATAGAGAACTTAAAAGCAACACGTGTGCATTTGTGTGTATACAACTGACTATGAAGTGCATTTAAGAAAACAAAAGAGACAGCTCTGCTTTGAAACACTTCTTTTTAGAAGCAAACTATATAGAGACATCACACAATTGGATTTAAAAAGCTCTTTTACCTGCTCATAGTAGTGGAGATTATTTTCTGCCATATTGCTAAATGCTGATTTCAAATCGAGACGCTGGTTTTGCTTCCATCTTTCCCAATCCGCTTGCAGAGCATTATTGGCGCACTCTAATTTATCTTCAAGTTTTCCAATCTCTTCAGGCAACTAAACAGACACATTAGACAAAGGTTAAGGGGTTTGGCAAAAATATCAACATCAGGAATGGAACATTAATAGCAACATAACAAGGATCTTGCTCTGTTCCAAGAATGAAATCGGGTCTCCTTTATTCTCCAACCTATTTTCCTCTAGGAAGCTATGGGGTTCCTTAGAAGTTTATCCACCATCTGTCACTAAGCAGATCAGTAATGCTTGACGAGATTTCCCGAGACTGTTTACCTATTGCTATTGACTAGCTCCTATTGTTTGCAGCTGCAGTGGAGTGTTATTTCTCTTGTAGAGGCACTCTTAGTTCATAAAGGGCAACAGTGAGTCCCTGTAGAGTTTGTTTGTCTGTTTCCTGGCAGGCCTCCTTGCTTTTAAGAGCAATAGGACTGTCAAAAATTGAGCAGCTTTTCCCAGTATGATGGTGGAAGCCTTTTAGAATCTCATACTTCCCATCTGCCTTCTCTACTTGTTCTTGTAAAATGCAATTTATTGTTCTTTAACTGTGTTCCTTTGGATCTACTCCTCTTTGAAGATCTGGCCCGAATGAGGTCTTTGAGGTCCAAAGTTTTCTGGGCATGATCAGGGTTGGGGAGCTTGAAAGAGCTGCATGACCAGGCCTTTAAGTGCCTTTACTTTCTTTCTGGCTTGGAGAAATGGCTCCAGAGAACTGTTCTATTAGCAATTGCACTTAGACTTATATACCGCTTCACAGTGCTTTACAGCCCTCTCTAAGCAGTTTACAGAGTCAGCCTATTGCCCCCAAGAATCTGGGTCCTCATTTTAGTGACCTCGGAAGGATGGAAGGCTGAGTCAACGTTGAGCTGGTGAGACTCAAAACTGCCAAACTGCTGGCAGCCAGCAGTCAGCAGAATTAGCCTGCAGGACTGCATTTTAACCACTGTACTACCAGGGCTCTTTAAAAAAATTAAAACGATTTGTGCAGGTCTTGCTAATTAATGAAATAAATATAACTTTCCTGTTTAGCCTGCCTAGATTTGTCTCTCCTTGTGATGTATCTGTTTGTTGAATTTCAGATTACATGGTCCTTGTGTTGTGATTCAGGGTCAGCCTGTGGGTTCGGCAGTTGGGTCGGACGATTCAGAGGAGGAGGGGGGTGTTGGAGAGCCTGCAGAGGACAGCCCTGAGGCTTCAGAGCCCTCAGCCAGGCCCCTCTCATCTGGTCACTACGCAGACCCAGGTGTGAGCCTGACAGCGTGGATGAAGATGACCCACAGCTGGCCCTGTTCAAGGACGCCCGACGCAGGAGGCAATCAATCAGGAGTAAACAGAGGAAGGCAATGGGGCACCTCGGAAGGAGGCAGAGAGAAGCCACGCCTTGAACTGTTTAAAAGGGGAATGTGTGGGAGGGCTGGTTTGCTGAAGGCAACCGTTTGAATAGCTCCTGTTTCATGGTTCGTGTTTTGGTTTTGCTCTGTTTGCTCTGTTTTGTGTCAATAAATTTGGCAGGCTTAGTTCCAGCCTCTTGCCTTTTTGTAAAGGGGTTGTCCCTGCCTTTTCTGCAGGGCCGGTACTAGGCTGGTACAGAAGACCTTGCAGGAAGGACACTCATGCCCTGATTATCCTTTGGTTGGATTACTGCAATATTCTCCACAGGGAGCTACCCTTGAAAAGTATTTAGAAGCTACAGCTAGTATAGAATGCAGTGGCATGGACCGTTCTGGAGGACCCTAGGATGATGCATATAACACTGCTATTGCGTGAGCTGCATTGGTTACAAGCTTGCTTCTCGATCCTATTCAAGGTAATGCCCATGACCTTTAAAGACCTTTATGGCATGGCCCAGAGTATCTGTGGAGCCATCTCACTCCAATAGTCCACTCGCTTCAGCAGAAGAGGATTCCATCTGTTAAGGAATTTCAGCTGGAGGGGTTAAGGAGAGCCTTTTCTGCTTTGGTCCCATCCTGGGGAACTTTCTACTGTCAAAGATGAGATTTGCTTTCACATTTATAGCCTCCTGGAGGGGCCTTAAAACCTGGTATTGCCAGTTTCCTTGGGGCCCCATTGGAGGCGCTCCTTGCTTGAGATGGTTGATAGGATAAAAAGAAAGCCTCACTTTTGTGCTATCCATCCCCTTGGTCTTAGTCTTTACGCAACCCTTAACTTTAATTGTTTTTATATTTATCTGTATTATTGTTTGTAAGCTGCAAAGTGGCTTACACACCTTATCGGTGAAATGGATGGTATATAAATTTAATAAATAAAAAATAATATTTTTTAAAAAGTGTAATTTGCAAAGAATTTGTCAGTCAGTCTTACATCATGCCTAATCAAGTTTCATCTGAAAAAACAGAGCTCATTTAATTCAGCCTAATTATAATACAACGGTGATCTGTAAACTGTTTAGTGATACAGTATATGTAAAACTATTATGGCACTGTATTGTGTGCAAATCATGCCACCAATCCTTTCCATTAAATTTTGAGCGATGCTGAAAATTTGAATCAGGCCTTTGTGATTAACCCAGGATTACTTTCAAACTTTCATATCTAAGCCAGGATACTGTATTATTATACCTTAGACCCAAATTCAATAGTCTATCAATGATAATGCTTGAAAGAAGGAAGGAAGGAAGGAAGACTATCGCAGACAAAAGATCCTAAAAGGGGTAGCCTGCAAATAAACCCATATTATGGACTTCAAGAATACAGCTATTGTACTACTTCCATGACAACTGTAATCAGATCTGTTTCCCTAGAAATCAGACGTGCTCTCCATATGGTCAATGTGCTGTTAGAGCAATTAGCATTTAAGGGGTCAAAAGCTGTCTCCTTAAGGGGTGGCCTTCTGGGAAATGTAGTTTAGTTGTTGGTCAGTTCTTAACTAGCCACTGGGAGGGACTTGTATTTTATTACTGGATTTCCTGGCTTCTTGAAAAGGCTCTAAAAAGTCATTGTGTAATCCAGCCCAAGCATGCTCCGCTAATAT
This sequence comes from Vipera berus, assembly GCF_964194415.1. Classification (NCBI taxonomy): domain Eukaryota; kingdom Metazoa; phylum Chordata; class Lepidosauria; order Squamata; family Viperidae; genus Vipera; species Vipera berus. Next base: position 85,468,734 of record NC_138204.1, read on the forward strand.
AGGGAAATTATTCTCTTTTTTACCTACGTCGATGGACAGAATATGAAACATGTGACAGATGTATCTACAGTAAATGTGAGTTAATGCTTAGAATTCTTGATCAATAAATATTCTGCATGATACCATTCTGTGGAGTTAATTCTATCTGGATAGTGGCTATAAAGCATTCCAGCCTACATTCCAGAATAATAAATTTTATCTCCAATTCAAAGACAATGCACTGCACTGCATTTTCATCTTTGCAATTCTGTCTATTTTGCACAACTGCTCTTCAAGTGAAATTTGGGGCCATGTCATTCACTGTCAACGTAATTTCTAGGTCTCAGTTTTGAGAGGTGAAATCAACTGGACAGTTGTGTAGAATTCATATAGACCAATCAAAGAGCAGTTTAGGTAAGGAAAAGGGGAAGATTCATGAAATGGTATAGGGTTTCCTGCCTGAGCAGGGGGTTGGATTAGATGACCTCCAAGGTCCCTTCCAACTTCTTCTTCTTCTTCTTCTTCTTCTTCTTCTTCTTCTTCTTCTTCTTCTTCTTCTTCTTCTTCTTCTTCTTCTTCTTCTTCTTCTTCTTCTTCTTCTTCTTCTTCTTCTTCTTATTATTATTATTATTATTATTATTATTATTATTATTATTATTATTATTGAAAATCAAGAGACGTATATTCCCATCTCCACATCTGTTGTCTTGTAAGGGGCTGCAGTCTTCCCATAGGCAATATGGAGAGAATCATCACCATCTATACAATAACAGTCAGAAAAAGGACTCCCAACACACTTTGTGTAGCCAACTCTCTCCCTTCCTTGCTCTTGCTGGGAGCCAGAAGGGTTTGTATTTGCATTTAGACTTTTTCTCTGAAAACTGAGCCAGTTAATTGGGAGGGTCTCCCTCATTTTAGTCCCACAACAACCACCTTGTGAAGTAGACATGGGTGAGGAAAAGAGACCAATAGAAGTCACTCAGGGATACTGTGGTTAAAGCAGATTTGAATCTGGAACTTCTTGATTCAAGGCTAACACCTTAATCACTGTTGCTACACAACAGGAGGGTTATAAGCTTGTGGGATATGCCCACTTTTGACACTGTCATAATTTGATGGAATGAAATTTCAGCAATAGGATCAGGGCTTGGGAGGAAGTGGTGATGGGGAAGAGACTCCAGGGAGTGATGCACGAGGTCTGCAAGGTACAAGTTGCCCATCCCATTTTTCCCCAAGGATATTAGTTCCTCTGCAAACGATTTGTTCATGATTGTTTGACTGCAAATTGTTGTTTCGATATACTCATTTCCTAAGAAATTTTTGCAAATATTTTCAAAATTTTTGCTTCTCCCATTGAAGTCACACCAATGTTCTCCATATTCACTTGTGTTCCCTTATATATATACGATACGTGCCAAACAGCTGGTAGGCGCGACTTTTAAAAATCAACCAGAGACCGGCTTTTACAACAAAGCCGGAACCACTGTGGTTATACACGAGCGAGCTTGTCACAAGTAGGCCACACCCACATTCCACAATTTGACCGTTACTGACTCCCTTATCATTCAGCCCTTGCTCTGATGATGTCAACAGCTTGTTGACAAAAGATCAGCAATAAAGAAGAATTTTTTCTTATATCCCGGAGTTCATCGTTTTTATTTTTTACTGATTTCAAATGTCTACACCTGGGATTCCAGTTTTTAAATTTATTACACACACACACACACACAAACATAAATGTGGAAAACTGATGTTTTAGCCTTTGTTCAGCACAGGTTCTTTCAATGAGTGATAGGGAAGAGGTTTTAGCACGCTGACTTGAAATTTTCAACTAACAGGAAATTTTGGATTGACAAGTTTAGCAGTATCAGGTGAGTTTCCTCAATCCTTAAGAGAAGGAAATATTTAAATACAAGTTTAAGAACTGTTTTTCCCCCCTTTTGGAATAAACACAAAAGGATGATTAGAATCTTGATTTTGGAAAGTTACAAATGGAGTTAAGGGTTAGGATTAGCTGGTGACATTACCAGTGCCCTCCTATCACGTCCCTGTTATTTTCCCTCTGACGTGGTACCTATTTATCTACTTGCGTTTGCATGCTTTCGAACTGTTAGGTGGGCAGGAGCTACGATAAGCTGATGGGAGCTCATTCCATCACGCAGTTTGCTCTCAGGCCTCAAACTGCTAAGGTGTCAATCTATCAATGGTCTTTTGACTCAGCATCCTAACTATATGAGCCACTATGGCCCCATTATATAACTTAGGTCTTGGTTATAGTTTGCCGGTTAGGAATGCCAATTATATTTAACTGTCCTTATGTCTCTAATTTACAGATTAATTGAGCAAAAAACTTAAGATGACAACTGATCCTGGAATAATGTGTTGATGATCAAAGATGAGTTTCTTTTTTGTATTTGTTCTACATTAATCTGTTCTACATCAATTGTTCAAATTGAGCTTATCAATTTTGGGGTATTAGTATTTTGTCTCAAAAATCACATAATTACAGTAATATATTGCTGCATTTTTCTTTTAAATTCGTAGATGCCTTTCTCTGTGCCTCTCCTGTAAGATCCTTCAGAATTGATTTTTTTTCATTATGGCAATCTGTGCTGTTAGTGGCTAATAAATACAAAGTTCATGACTTGAGGTGGAGTAAAATTCAAGGGCGTTTGTGCGATGCTTCCTTGTTTCTTCTGGCTATAAATGCAGGCCCACTTTTTGGAATAACATTGAAGGTCCTAGCTCAACTTGGTCATCACAATTTGCTATGTTTCCTTTCCAGAAATGTTTTTCTAATGTTTTCATACCACGAGAGATACGTGTATCTATCTTGGCTTCTTTGTAAGTTGTAAACCAATTCTCTCTAATCAGGTAAAAACGAGAAAGAGGGACATACAGAAAAAGAATTTCCTGTGAACTAATTACTTTCTTTTTCGGTACCTGTGGGTTTTTTTTGTTTTTACTACTGTTAATATTGTACGATGACCAGGGTGTTATGGAGTTAAGCAGCCTTCTACAAGAATTAAAGAATTAAATAATGTATGTGTGCATGCTTGAACTGTCTTTGATCAATTTCTGAATAAGATCTATGTGACCTTGTGTCTCCTGCTCTTGGCACTTCTATATGCAAGTGACTTACTATAGCCTGCAGGCTTTGGATCAATCATTATCATTTGGATCCTTTACAATTCTTGGTGAGTTATTTTTGCCACGACAGATATATATACAGTTGCAAGAAAAAGTATGTGAACCCTTTGGGATTATGTGGTTTTTTGCATGAATTGGCCATAAAATGCACTCTAAACGTCATGTAAGTCACAACAATAGAAAAACACAGTCTGCTTAAAATAATACTACACAAACATTAGCTGTTGTCATGTTTTAATTGAAGATAAGATAGAAACATTCACAGTGCAGGGTGGAAAAAGTATGTGAACCTTTGGACTTAATAACTGGTTGACCCTCCTTTGGCAGCAATAACCTCAACCAAACGTTTCCTGTAGTTGCAGATCAGACCTGCACAACGATCTGGAGTAATTTTGGACCACTCCTCTGCACAAAACTGTTTCAGCGTAGCAATATTCTTGGGACGTCTGGTGTGAATCGCTCTCTTAAGGTCATGCCACAGCATTTCAATCGGGTTGAGGTCAGGACTCTGACTGGGCCACTCCAGAAGGCGTATTCTGTTCTGTTGAAGCCCTTGTTTTGTTGAATTACTTGTATGCTTTGGGTCATTGTCCTGTTGCATCACCCATCCTCTGCGGAGCTTCAGTTGGCGGACAGATGGTCGTACGTTTTCCTGCAAAATGTCCTGATAAACTCTGGAATTCATTTTCCCATCAATGACAACAATCCGTCCAGGCCCTGAGGCAGCAAAGCAGCCCCAAACCATGATGCTCCCTCTGCCATGTTTTACAGTGGGGATGAGGTGTGCTGTGCCTTTTTTTCTCCATACATAGTGTTGTTTTTCCCAAACAACTCAATTTTGGTTTCATCTGTCCACGTTTGAAGTTTGCAAAAGAGCACCTGGATGTTCCACAGCACTACTGGCAACATATACTGTGGACAGATGAAACCAAAATTGAGTTGTTTGGGAAAAACACACAACACTATGTGTGGAGAAAAAATGGCACAGTACACCAACATCAAAACCTCATCCCCACTGTAAAACATGGCGGAGGGAGCATCATGGTTTGGGGCTGCTTTGCTGCCTCAGGGCCTGGACGGATTGTTGTCATTGATGGGAAAATGAATTCCAGAGTTTATCAGGACATTTTGCAGGAAAACGTACGACCATCTGTCCGCCAACTGAAGCTCCGCAGAGGATGGGTGATGCAACAGGACAATGACCCAAAGCATACAAGTAATTCAACAAAACAAGGGCTTCAACAGAACAGAATACGCCTTCTGGAGTGGCCCAGTCCTGACCTCAACCCGATTGAAATGCTGTGGCATGACCTTAAGAGAGCGATTCACACCAGACGTCCCAAGAATATTGCTACGCTGAAACAGTTTTGTGCAGAGGAGTGGTCCAAAATTACTCCAGATCGTTGTGCAGGTCTGATCTGCAACTACAGGAAACGTTTGGTTGAGGTTATTGCTGCCAAAGGAGGGTCAACCAGTTATTAAGTCCAAAGGTTCACATACTTTTTCCACCCTGCACTGTGAATGTTTCCATCTTATCTTCAATTAAAACATGACAACAGCTAATGTTTGTGTATTATTATTTTAAGCAGACTGTGTTTTTCTATTGTTGTGACTTACATGACGTTTAGAACGCATTTTATGGCCAATTCATGCAAAAAACCACATAATCCCAAAGGGTTCACATACTTTTTCTTGCAACTCTACTCTGTCCATAATCTAGAAATTCCATTGAGTCTTCAAGACCAATAGCCCTTCCTAAACCTGTCAGCTAGGAATTTATCCAGCCTCCTTTTCAAATGTTTTCAATCAAGGTAGTAGCTATCAATATATCTTAGGGTAAAATTTTGTAAGTTAATTTGCCGTGTGAAAAACTGCTTCCTCTTATCTGTTTTGACAAGGGGGAGTGAGGAGAACTACTGGACTGGCCTGGAGAAACAAAACGGATCCTGAAGACCTGAGAGTGTTGTTGTTTTTTTTCCAGCCTGACAAAAGATTTTCATCCCCACACTCTCTGGTGCATGGACAGGAGGGAAAATCCTTCAGGAGGTGGCAGCATCTTGCAACCTACCTGCCAGCTTCCTCACTGAGTTTCTGGGGAAGCCAGCAGAGAAGTTTGTAAATGATGATCACAGGGCACTTGGTAACCAATCATAAATGTGAACCGGTGATCAAGCACCCAGATCATGATTGCATGACTGCAGGGGTGGGGTGATTGGCATGCCTTTTTACAACATTGGAAATGCTTTACTGTAAAGCACCCTTTCTGAGCTGCTGTAACTTCAAAAGATTATTAAAAGACCGTAAGTCAAGGATTGCCTGTATTATCATTTAGAAATATAGTATCATATAGCATGTCTCAATAAATCCTCATAGTTACGGTCCAGGGTGGAGGCTTGTAAGGAGTTAAACTGATTTCAGCAATATTAGGATGTCCCCAACTCTTTTGTTAATATACACTGCAATGTTGGATGATGCACCAAATCTATGTAAGAGTTTGAAACTTGATGCTGTTTTTGTCATTTTGACAGCAGCAGCCATTTCTGTGGGTGCCTTGTGACAGGGTCTAAGCCAACCCTGTCCTATAACTGCACATTTTATCAGTACAGAGAATGTTGTGGGCAGAGGAATATTTAGCAGATGGTCTTCAATCTTTCCTCCGAAGCAATCCAGAGTGTGGGCTGAGGACTCTGCCAACTGCTTTTTCAGAACACGTACATTACTCAACTCCACATTCTGTCTCTGTACAGCTTTTAGTAGTTGTAGGGCAACATTCAAGGCTGACTTTCTTATGTACCTACAAATCTGCCAAAATCCTTAAGTAGCTCATAAAGATCATGATGGAAATACATAGGACAAAACAACAATAAACTGTGGTATAATATAGATTTGAGTGATAGCAAGAACATTTTGTCATTTTATCTTCAATTGCTTGCATGCTTACCAGACCATTTTCAGCTTTTTTATTATACATAGCATCAGTTTTGGAATCTAGTTCTGCTTGGATCTGGTCCCTTCTTTTCAAAACACCCTGAAATATGAAATAATACATGGATTAGAACTTTTGCACAAGTAAACCTGAGAACTCTTGACTTGTGTTCGAGTCAAAATGGGGGAGAAAAAGATTTCCCCCCCATAATTCTCTTATATGTAACACCAAGTTTCTGGGTTTTCCTGGATGTCATTTTCTGTCTACTTAACGGGAGAGGCTAAAAGCTATATTGTTGCTTTGCTACACAAGTGGGTCCATAAAGAGCTATGCTTTTTTTTTTTACTCCTCAAGGAAAAATGGCATTTATTAAATGAGCGCTACTGCCTGCACCCCACTATGAGAATCTACAGCTGAATGCAAGTCTTGCATCTGTCAACAGAATAGAATGGAAAAGAAATGAAACTGAGAAGCTGTGTTAATGGAAGGATGAGCTACCCCCTGCCTGCACCAAATGCAGCCTAATTGTGTGGCTGAGGAGGAGTACAAGGGTCTAACAAATGCAGTAACATCCTCTAATTTCTCATCTCACCTTTCCCTGCAATTAATCAGACAGCCAGGCACAATCAAGGGTTCCCAGCAAATTGAATTCTAATGGGCCACACAGATGTTTGTTTGGACCTTGTTCAACTCATCCTGAGATGGTTTTCACCAAGTCTCCTCAAGATATCTCTTTTTTTGTAAAGTCCTGTTGAAAGTACTGACAGTCCGCTGTCCCCCGTGGTTTGCCCACCTGTATGCCATCCTGTAGCAGAAGCCATACAGAATATGATCCTAATTCAACCTCTGTAATTTGCGTGGCTCTTCCTCCTGTCTGACTCTCCTTATCTCAGTAGGCTTCTATAGTCTTCATTATGAGAACTATTTGGGTGAAGGAATATATTGTGTTATCTAAATGACAACTGAAATGTCTCCAAACATGGCAATTTCCATTTGCCGAACTAAATCACCATGAACATGACAGATGAACCAGGGCAATAATAATAATACCCCTGTCAATGTCCCAAAGATGCTCTTTCAAGAGGCAACTGGACTTTGTTTTTCTTTCAAGATGTTTCGCTTCACATCCAAGAAGCTTCTTTAGCTCTCAGAGTTGAATGGGACGAGAAGCAAAATGTCTTCAAAGAAAAAGAAGGAAGTCCAGTTGTCTCGTAAAAAAAGCATCTTTGGGACAACTATGACCTGGATGACTGAGAATCTCCATAGACATTTACTTCTGTCAATATATAGTAAATATTTCAAATGCATTACATAGGGCCTGACGATTTGAAGGACCACTTATCTCCAATAGTTGCTGCCTATCCTGTATGATCAGGAGAGTATACTCCTGATCCTTCAACTGAACAGTATCATCTACTTTCTGATATGTTGCCTGCCCTATGGAAGAGCATCCCATCAGAGACCCACATGGCTGCCCCCTCCCCAATAATACTCAGAAGGTTGCAGAAACTTTGCCTATTTTCCTAGGCCTGGGAGTAGGATGGATGCCAAATCATTGTAGACTTTTTTAAAAAATAAATCTGTCATGGATTCTTTTCTTCTGGATTTCTATGACTTATTTCTCATGGAACCGAAGAACTATGAAAAATTGCATTCCTTGTAGAAATCCATACAAAAGTAGGTTTATAACATACTTTGAAACTACAAATGTCTATAGATACTGTTTTTGCAAGTTAGAAAGTACCTCAATTCAAATGGAATGCTTCCTTTCCAAACATGTTACCCAACGATTTCGTGCAGGAGTTCAAATGAGAAGACATATACTCTGCAAACCCACAATATTCTATTGTTAAAACAATCATTGATACTCACTCATTGATACCCCTCTGCCACACTAACTAGCTTTATAATCATGGTTCGTTGCCTTCTTGCTATTTTCTCCCTAGGGGTCCACAGCTCACGTACAGTTAAGAGAGGAAAGAGCTGTATTTTGCAGGAAAGCACATAGACATCATGCAGGAAAATAAGACACAATATGATCCTCACTTGCAAGCTACACTATTAGCACTAAGAAAACACATTGGCAACTCATAAGAACATCTATTGCAGCAATGACATCAAAGGAAACTGAGCTGCTTAAGAGCTTCCAACCCATCGTACCATCAATATTTCATTGTAAAGCAAATATTCGTGTATAACAGGGAAGAAGCTTTCGTACAGTGCCGCCATCCATTTCTCTGCAGCTTTGCAACACTGGTCAATGCCTGTAGCCATTCCTTTTAATGTATCTTCCAGATCTTCTTCCGAAGCAGACCACAGCGTGTGAATTGGACCAAATTCCTTCATCTCATAAAAATAGTCTTGGGGGGGAAAAAAAGGGGGAGAAATAAAAGGCACTCAGGATTTCATAAACAATCTCTCAAGCAACTATTGTAAATAGGACAAGAGCTTTAAACAGCAACTCTTCCTAAAGAAGTGTTGTGATTCAGGGTCAGCCTGTGGGTTCGGCATTTGGGTCGGATGATTCAGAGGAGGAGGAGGGGGGGTGTTGGAGACCTTGCTGAGGGGGTTGGAGAGCTTGCTGATGAAAGCCCTCAGCCAGGCCCCTCCCACCTGGTCACGACGCAGACCCAGCTGTGTGAGCCTGACAGCGTGGATGAAGATGACCCACAGCTGGCCCTGTTCAAGGACGCCCGACGCAGGAGACAGTCAATCAGGAGTAAACAGAGGAAGGCAATGGGGCACCTCGGAAGGAGGCAGAGAGAAGCCATGCCCTGAACTGTATAAAAGGGGAATGTGTGGGAGGGCTGGTTTGCTGAAGGCAACCATTTGAATAGCTCCTGTTTCATGGTTCGTGTTTGCTCTCTTTGCTCTGTTTATGTTTTTATGCTAATAAATTTGGCAGGCTTAGTTCCAGCCTCTTGCCTTCTTGTAAAAGGGGTTGTCCCTGCCTTATCTGCAGGGCTGGTAGCAGGCTGGTACAGAACAAGAATACCCTAATCTGAAATTCTAGCATACAGTATCAGAGTTCGATAGCAGAGGCAGGTAAGAATGGTCCTATTTAGCAAATGTTCGAAAAGTTACATTAGTGATGAAAAAGTAACTTTGTGATAGGTCCTCAAGCTTACAACTATCACCGTGACCTCAGAGTCAGGAGGTTGTGATTCAGGCACTTCGCAATCGGTGTGCATTTATGAATGTCACAGCAGCCTGCAGTCATGCGATCAGTTTGTGGGCTTCACAGCAAGCAAAGTTAATGGAGAAGTTGGTAGCGAAATCACAATTTATGGTCACATGATGTCTCACTTAATGACCTCGATGTTTTGTGTAATGATTGCAGTTGAACAGCTGTAAGTCTGGTGCAGTCACAGAATGTTTCACTTAACAACTGCACTGTTTAGCAATAGAGTTCCAGTCTCAATTTTGGTTATTAAGTGAAGATTACCTGCATCTTGCTCCCCTCCTTCCCATCTTTGTCTAATTTAATGTCACTATTTATTGTTTTAATGTTTCGAATGGTTTTTAATGATTCTACGCCACCTAGAGTTGTCACCAGGCAGCGTTAAGTTGAATTAATTAAGAAATTTGGGACCATCTTACCAAAAATCAATTTGCAAAAGATTTCCATTCAAGGCTATTTAAACATAGGGATACAAGTTTAAGCGAGCTTTAACTTAAAAAAAACCCAAAACCTTTTGTTTTTGCATTCAAAATGTATTGTGAACTAGTAGCTCAGTATGTGGATCACTACATAAGACCCATGTAAGAATTACTAAAATATTGCACCTGAAGAACTGTAAAAAATATATCTGAAAATATATAAAGGCTAAATATTATTTAAATATCATTCATGTGCCCAGAATAAAAGCTTGCTCACAAAAAATGTATGCACTCATAAATCTGTTAATTTGTCCTTAAAATCCTACAGAACTCCTGGAATGGTTTTCTATATTTCATATTGGCCTCCATAGCAACCTCCTGGCACTATTTCCCCTCCCCTTTTCCAGGACTGACAAGGCTGTTTGCCAAGTCCTATGTTGTGGGTGTGCCTCTGTGCCACAGATTTTTCCACAGCTTGGAATTTAGAAAACAACCTTTTTTTTTGGTAGAACCGTAGGCACGATTATTGCTTTGAGCCTGGTAAAATGGTCTTCCTGGGGGTGGGGTGGGATGGTTTTAATGATACAGTACTCCTGAACTGTGTGTTTATTTTCTAAGAAAAAAAGCTTTTCTTTTTTTTAAGAAAAAGAACACTATGCCTTTGACCACGGACAAAATGCGAGGCTAACTCTGGAAAAACTTCTTATACATTGCTGCCAATGTTCTCCTTCCTAAAGTTACTTTACTTATTCTTTAGATGTATATATTGGCTTTTATTCACCAGCTGAAAACAATGTATATTGTAATTGCTACATGCATTTGGATATAACTACGAGGCAACATCATTTTTCCTGGCAATTAAGGATCGAAAATACTATCCATTTGGCATCAGTAGAAACTTTTTTTTAAAAAGCTTAATTGCCATGTGAGGAATTGGGCTTATATTTAGGGGATCTCAGTGAAGCATCTTTTGCTTCATTTTTGTGCCTGAAAATTCACCTGCTCCGCTGTTCACTCACATATATACCGCATTTTCTTTAGGAAACTTCCTTTTACTGGCACCAGCCTAAAATTTTTAAATCTGAAACCTATAATCTAAAATGCAATGTGGTAGGTGGGTGGATTTTTCTGGGAGCTACAGCACAGAAGGAAAAAAAAGCCAATTCTTCTTTCCCAAGCTGCAATCTCCTTAAACGTTGTCCTTTTAGGGGGAAAAAATAATATATCGATGGATTTTAACATTCAGCAGCTTGGGAAACAGATTGGAATCCAAGGCCAAGTTGATCCATGCAGTTGGCCATGTGTCTTTCTGACAACATCACCCACATTCCTAATTGCTCTCTCCACAGGAGCTGACAATCCCGTTTCTTTCTTTTTAAAGCTCTGAGTGATTGACCAAAGTAGCCAGGCAAATGGGCATTAGATGAATTGGTGTGATGGACGTATCTGCCAGGGACAGCAAATAGCTGCTATGGTGGTAAGTGGCACCTTCGGTGGCAGGGTGGAAATTATCTGAAAACGACACCAACCAGTTTCTGCCCATCTCAATACAGCGTTACTTTCAGACGGTTCCTTTCAAAGGGAGAAATGGGTGATCTTAACTCCCTTCCTTATAGACAAGTCAGGACTTACTGGGGCAGCTGCTAACTTCTTCCATTTTTAAGACTGTCAGTGTCAAAGACTGTTAAAACCAACGGGTTTTGCTGGAATTATTTCACAGAGAAAGAATATGCCCCGTGATTCTCTATTTGTGAGGGGCACAGAACAGGAAAAAAAAAAGCTACGGGCCTACACCTCACCTTGCTATGAAGCTCTAAAATTTGGCAGGGGAAATATAATCCATCTGTATCCCAGGATTAGTTTTGCCTTTTTCCCCCCCTTCCCCACCAACCTTTTTTTTCTTTGTAAACTCGGTGGGAGATTTTGTTCAACAGATTGATTTTCTGGTTAAACACGTCGACATAGTCACTCATTTCTGTAAATATTTCCGGGCGATTTTTCACAGCACTGCCTCGCATTGATGAAGCCACTGCCTTGACTGTTTGTCCCATTCTGCTAAGTAAGCCAGGGCCCTGCTTCCTGTGAGATGAGAGTTCCTAAAAATTAAAGGAGGAAATCCAATTTTAGCATGGATAAATGGCTCTTATTTATTGGCTCTTATTGTACAATCAATTTAATATAACAAAAGCCCACGTCCACAGCAGAACCCCTGGCACAATCTCAAATAATACGGAGGTCACACATAGCAGGCCTATGTGCTCCACAGAATCACTGAAATGGGAACAGCTGCCACCTTGACCCCTCTGAAGATTTCTTTGGATGCCATCAGTGATCATAAAAGTACATTAAGGTTTTATTTTAGATTAGGGGAACAGCGATTAAAAACATAAAATCGCAATAATATCACAATATTCATTCAATCCGGTTTCTCCCCAAATATTAGTTTTAGTTTATCTATGTTCTAGCATCTATTCATAGCAATACTTCAAACTTCACTGAAAGGTGAGCGCAAAAATGCAGCTCATGATTATAAGGCCATAACCTGACTTTGTGTGGTATGCAAACATAGCCAGTATTTTCCATTTTGACTGTATTAAGCTTTGGCCAGCCTGCCGTGAGAATCTCTCTGTTAGGCCAGGAGGGGAAAATAGCAGTAAGGGAGAAGAGAGGGTCAGTTTGGTGTAGTGGTGAAGGTGCTGGCCTAGAAACCAGGAAACAGTGAGTTCCAGTCTCCCTTTGGCAATGAAAGCTAGTTGGGTGCCTTTGGGCCTGTCACTCACTCTCAAGCCAACTCATATCCCAAGATTGTTGTTGTGAGGAAAATAGGAGGAAGCAATATTGATAGGTTCACCCTCTGGAGATACACAGGCAGTCCTCAAACTATGACCACGATTGAGCCCAAAATTTTACAATCTTTCATGCCACAGTTGTTATGTGAATCATTGCAGCTGTTAAGTGAATCTGGCTTCCCCGTTGACTTTTGCTCGTCAGGATGTCACAAAAGGTGATCACATGAGCCCCCCGGGACACCGCAACCGTCATAAATATGAGTCAGTTGCCAAGCGACTGAATTTTGATCACGCGACCATGGGGATGCTGCAAGGGTCATCAGTGTGAAAAATGGATATAAGTCACTTTTTCAGTGCCGTTGTAACTTTGAACGGTCAGTAAATGAACTGTTGTCAAGTCGAGGACTCTCTGTATGGCTTTCTGAGCTGGCCACTGTCAAATCTGAGCAGAATTTTCATATCTGTAAAAAAATGTTTATAGTATAATCCTATGCCTATTTCTTTGGAGGAACTGTTGCAAGTTGAAGACTACCTCAACTGTATATGAAAGAAAAGGCAGGATAAAAATCTAAGTAAAAAACAAAAAGGATTCCTCCAGTCAAGGAGAAAGAAGAAAGTGAGAGGGGGAAAAAACAAAAGGGAAGATCTTTGCTTAGCAAGAAGAGGAGAGGAAAAACAGGATTTGGACAGCTCTTAATGGGATGGGTTTCTTAGATAGTATTTATTTATTTATTTATTATTTGGATTTATATACCGCCCCTCTCCCGAAGGACTCGGGGCAGTGTACAGGGCAATTAAAACACTATATACAACACATAATATACAAAAATTAAAATAAATTAAACCAAGTAGCCCTAAACAATAAAACACGTTCTAAAATGTAAAATTTAAAATTTAAAATCTAAAATCCCAGTCCCTCAGTCCAGGCCGGCAAGTTCAAATAGCCAAGTCTTCAGGTTGCGGCGGAAAGAGCGAAGTATCATCTTAGATACAAACTTGGAAAAAAAAATTATACAGCAACACAGTACTAAAATAAAATATTGGTATTTTTGCTAATAAAAATGTAACGTTGGCTAAGAAGTCAAGAGTAAAACAGTTCGGTTTTGCCTTATGTAATTTATGTATGTTTAATGGTTTCATTTTCTTCAGGTTCGGCTCAAAGACTTTTGTATCAACATATAAAAGGTTATCAGTGTTGTTGTCTTTAAGGTAATGAATTCATTTGCATGAAGTATGTGTCTAGGACCAGAGAAAAAAAAATTATCTTAACCCAATTTGTATCTTATTTTGCTCAGACCTGGCTGATCCTACTGTATCAGAAAAATATCTGAAGGTTTCATTACCTCTGCTTGCGCAGTAAGAAAAATTTTGAGGTCCTCATTAAAAGTTAAAGTAGGATGATCAGCAATCCGGTTTAAAAACTTATGCAAAGCTTTCCTTCTGGTTTCAATGAATTCTTCATTAAATCGTTCCACAACTCCTTTCATTATGAATTTTTCAGGCAACGGCTAAATAAAGACGTGGAAGAATGAAACTAATTAAAGTGCATTCGTGCATATATACCTAAACCGCAACTCTAAAAATACAATTTCTATGCATGCCATGCCTTAAAATGAAATGACTCAGAACTCTTTCTTTATCGGCACAAAAGTTAACAGAGAAAGTGGGTAGAGAAAAATCTTTGTTAACACACCCACGTTTTCATTTTAGCAACTTTGTCTGATTTGGGGGCAAGATTCAAAAAACGATTGGAATAAAATGGCCCGATTCTATTCACTTTACAAAAGATAGGTTGTGTCATTATAACAAAAGCAATAGGGCAGGAGTAGGCAAGGGACGCGGTGGCTCAGTGGGTTAAGGACGCTGAGCTTGTCGATCAGAAAGTCGGCAGTTTCGCGGGTTGAATCCCGAGTGCCGCGTAACAGAGTGAGCGCGTTACTCATCCCAGCTTCTGCCAACCTAGCAGTTCGAAAGCACGTAAAAATGCAAGCAGAAAAATAGGGACCACTACGGTGGAAAGGTAACAGCGTTCCGTGCGCCTTTGGCGTCTAGTCATGCCAGCCACATGACCACGGATATGTCCTCGGACAAGCGCTGGCTCTTCGGCTTTGAAACGGAGATGAGCACCGGCCCTTAGAGTCGGACTAGCACGCATGTGCGGGGGAACCTTTACCTTTGGCAACCTTGGTTCTTTTATGACTCGTGAGCCAGCATGGCTGGCTCAGGAATTCTGGGAGTTGAAGTCCACGACTCATAAAAGAGCCAAGGTTGCCTACCCCTGCAATAGGGAAACAGCCCAGAAACTCTGTTCTCTGGTGGCCTGCTATTGCCAATTTTAGTGTTCTATCTCCTCTCTAGAACCCAGCTTTCTATGTAGCTCAATAAAAAGTCTTACTGGAATAATAAGTGTTGGATGTGCTTCTTCAAGTCGTCCTTTCAACCAAAGAAAGTCCTGATAGCGTCTCCTAACTTCATACTCACTAGAGTCAAATTCACCACGAGTTGTCTGAAAAGAAAACCATAAAGTAAAAAACAAAATGAATGAGAAACTTGTTATATATATATATATATATATATATATATATATATATATATATATATATATATATATATATATGTATATATATATATATATATGTATATATATGTATATATATGTATATATATATATATGTATATATATATATATTGCAGCAGTATTAGTATATGACCAGGGAAAGAACTGAACAAATTAAATCATATATAAATTTGAGAATTCACAATGGATAGGATTCATCGTTTAGGTCTTGTCTGTAGTCTAGGTCAAATCCCTAAGACCACATGCTTTTTTTCATTCCTTTCACTGAATCTTCGTGATCAAAAAAACTGCACCTATAACTTTATTTCTATTTTAAGCTGATTCTTCCAAGCAATAATTCAAGATACTATGTAGCAATAGTACTTAGACTTATATACCACTTCATGGTGCTTTACAGCCCTCTCTAAGCAGTTTACAGAGTCAGCATATTGCCCCCAACAATCTGGGTCCTCATACATAACTGCAGTTCATTACTCTGGGCATCAACCAGGCCCTTTAAATGTTCTAGAATTTTACATAACATTCTAGCATAAAAAACTTTGCAGAAGTCAGCTCACAGTATGGCATTCTTCATATAATCTGCACTACAACATCCTCTGTCAGTACAGCCTTGGATGGGGATGCTGGGACTTATAGACCAAATACATCTGGAGGGCACCACTTGGAGAAGGTCCGCTCTAAAACCTACTAAGCTTTCCAACAACTTTAGAAGAAATGCCAGAGAACCTGACATGGGTATAAAACCTGTCTTGCTAGCAAGAGAATAAGCCCTAGAAGTTACAGTAAGGCTCACTTCCAAAGAGAAATCGTGCATCAGTTGGCTGTCCCAGAGCAGGAAAGTGGGAAAGAAAATACGGTTGCAAAAATGTAGCTCCAAAATACTTAAGCACAAATTGTGGATAAATATGGAGCTGAAATGAAAAGACTGTATGTATATGAACTACGTAGAACATGTGTACAATATGCAAACATATAGCAAGAATCTTCTCTGCAGTCCAGTTAACCAAGATCTCCTATTGCAGTATAATGTTAACTTCAATTTAAATCGATTCATAAATGCCTACCTGAATTCCAATTGCACTATTCCCTTCTGGGATAAGCAAAGTGCAAAGAAGGAATAAGGAATTTTTTTAAAAAAATGTAGGCATGAAGAAAAAATAAGTCAAATCTAGTTTACATCAATATCATTCGCAATAAATCTCCATATCTTTCTATCCCTGCAAACTGCTATTATAATCACTATATTTATGTACTGAATCAACAGCCACTGACTTTTGTTCTCACCACTCCCTTTTCCATACCATATCAAATCTATTGAACCATAAAACTTTCCAGGTCTTCTTCCTTTCTATTCCACTCACTCTCCTGTTATATACCGTACTTGTTCTGCAATTCAACCCTCTTTCATTTTCTCTATATGATTAAAGTGTACTTCTGTGGTATGGGTCATTTATTTTTGTATCAAATCCACATTCATTCATCAATTGAGCATAGCCTCTTGGACTTTTCTTTCTTGTTTGGTCACAAACACTTCTTGAGTACACTGTTCCTACTACTTTCAGCTTACTTTACTGTTTCTCCTGATATACCCAACTCTTACTTGTTATAACAAAATGTACAGAAACAGATTTGCAACCATCTTGTTCTACAAATCCTCCCACTTCAGAGCAGATTACATACCACCCACTACTTTTCTATCATCATCTACATATTTCAAAACTTCTTTGCCCATTTCCCCATTTTTGTAAATACTTGATCAAAATACACAAGTTTATCTAGTTGCTCTAGTGTTTTGTTTTTTAAAAAATACATGCATAACTTCCCATCATTCTCTCAACGTTCCCCATCAAACACAACTACTTTGGACTTTGATGCATTAATTTTCAGAACCATACTTTGTAGGGAATCGTACAATTTATCTCAATCAACATGACATCTGCTGTATACCAAAGGACATCCCCAACCAATACACATTTAAGATCAAACTTCTACGATTCCATATGCATTTAACCATAAATACATTAAACAATCAAGGAGACTTCCCACAACATTACCTTTCTCCCTGCTCAAAGTTCAGTTATTTTATAAGATTCTATTTGTTTTACTCTATCTATCTATCTATCTATCTATCTATCTATCTATCTATCTATCTATCTATCTATCACATTTGGAGATCACCCACTCACCACATCTCAGGGTAGTGTACAAACGTAAAACAGGTCAGTATGTTAATCAAAAGCATAAAAAGGAAAAGATGGTCAAAGAGGGAAAACAACAGATAACAGCAAAACCATCCTACTGTGTTTCCCCGAAAATAAGACCCAACCAGAAAATAAGACCTAGCCTGATTTTTCAGGACGTTTATAAGCCCCACCCCAAAAATAAGTCCCAGTTAAGATCGTCAGCAAGACGGACATATTTAGTACATATTTTCCCCAAAATAAGACCTAACCGGAAAATAAGCCCTAATGCATCTTTTGGAGCAAAAATTAACATAAGACCCAGTCCTATTTTGGGGGAAACACGGTATCATGGGCCCAATGCCTGAGAAAAGAGTCAGGTTTTTTAAAGCCTGCATGAAAGAAAATAGTGTGGGGGCTGAGTTTCTGAAAGGATGCTGTTCCAGAGGGCGGGTACAGAAACAGAGTCCCATCAGATATCTACTGAATTCTATAAGATGACACTGATATACTACACTTGTAATCTGAACCAACCATCAACTCCAGATGACACAAAACATTCTGTAATTCGAGTCCGTAAATCAACAAATGTGCAATAAACCTGCTTTCTCGCAGTCAAATATTTCTCAGTGATCTGCTGAATAACAAAACTATTTCCTTTAAATTCCTTACCTGGCATAAAGCCACATTGCCCTTCTCTTTTGCTCACTGTCACCTTTCCTTTTAATCAAACATGTCAAACAAAGCACACTTAATGCATCAACTTTGCTGTGATTTTTCTCACTACCTTTCCTTTTATATAAGAGGAATATATTCCAAATGTCAGGCGTGAATGCAGTCTTCAAATACATTTTAACCAAGTCATACAGACACTTCATAACCAAACCATATCCATATTTTAATATTTCTCCAATTACATCACTCGGGCTAATCATTTTTCAACATTCTCACAGCACTTATGACTTCCTTTTCATCATTTTTTCTTATGCTGTAATCTTTATAACATTTCTTTCTATTTCAATTTTTTAGATTAATATTCTCATATATATCTCTAAAGTACCCCTTCCAAGATTCCTTCAGTTCAGGTTTATTCCAAACAGACACAATTCCTAGTTTAGCTTTCTTTAAAAAGGTAAAGGTTCCCCGCACATGCGTGCTAGTCGTTTCCAACTCTCCGTTTCAAAGCCGAAGAGCCAGCGCTTGTCCGAGGACGTCTCCGTGGTCATGTGGCCGGCATGACTAGACGCCAAAGGCGCACGGAACGCTGTTACCTTCCCACCGTAGTGGTCCCTATTTTTCTACTTGCATTTTTACGTGCTTTCGAACTGCTAGGTTGGCAGAAGCTGGGACGAGTAACAGGCGCTCACTCTGTTACGCGGCACTCAGGATTCGACCCGCCAAGCTGCCGACCTTCTGATCAACAAGCTCAGCGTCCTAACCCACTGAGCCACCGCGTCCCTTCTAGCTTTCTTTACCCACGTCCAAAGCCAATTTTGTTTCCATCATAAAGGTTTTGCATTTCCCCCCCACTTCTTTTAATTCTAAGAACTCTTTGCACTCTGATTAAATTCTTCACATCTTTTTTCTTCTATACACATTACGCAATATATTTATCTCATCCTCAGTTTTTTATAGTATTTATTCTCTTATATGTATTATTTTTCTCTCCAACTATTTCACTATCATTCCACCCATCATCTGCTAATGCACTTCCTATTCATGTGTTCTGTACCAGCCTGCTACCGGCCCTGCAGAAAAGGCAGGGACAACCCCTTTTACAAGAAGGCAAGAGGCTGGAATTACGCCTGCCAAATTTATTGCTACAAAAACAAATAGAACAAGACACAAACCAAGAAACAGGAGCTTTTCAAGTGGTTGCCTTCAGCAAACCAGCCCTCCCACGCATTCCCCCTTAAATACAGTTCAGGGCGTGGCTTCTCTCTGCCTCCTTCCGAGGAGCCCCATTGCCTTCCTCTGTTTACTCCTGATTGACTGCCTCCTGCGTCGGGCGTCCTTGAACAGGGCCAGCTGTGGGTCATCTTCATCCACGCTGTCAGGCTCACACAGCTGGGTCTGCGTCGTGACCAGGTGAGAGGGGCCTGGCTGAGGGCTCTCATCAAGCTGTCCAACCCCCTCAGCAAGCTCTTCAACACCCCCCCCCTCCTCCTCCTCTGAGTCGTCCGACCCAACTGCCGAACCCACAGGCTGACCCTGAATCACAACATCATGTAACTTCACACACTTCTATGGAACTTTCCAATATAAATCTTTTCATTTAGTCCCAAACACCTTCCACTTCCTCTTTATGTTTACTCTTTGTGTAGGAAAATTAACCTATTTCTTAATGTTTTTTCATATAGCACTCCCTGCAATCATTCTGTTTTCATTCTAGTATTTCAAATCTCTTTCTTTTCTTCCACTACTTCCTAAGATTATCTCCTGGTAGTACAAGTAATGATTTACCCCATATTCAAAATCTCTCATTTAAACAGTAAGATCACTTTTTTGCCTTTCATGCCTTTTCAGGTTTATAAATGGGTGTGCTTATGATTAAAATATGTATTTGAAATTAACAGGTCTTTTTCTAAGCAACATCTCTCAATGGCCTAATCATTTTTTTCTGCATTCTCTCAGCATGTTCCTACTCATCCATTCACATCACTTAACAGAATATTAGACTGCCATTAATTTTGAATGTTCCATAACCTTTCCCAAATGATATTTTTAATTCTTCAATTATCAGCATTCATTGCAGCACAATATGCAACATTGCCAATTCACGGATTCTCACTTTCATTTTTACTCGTAACAACCTAAATGGCACAACTTCCTACTTTTTGGCAGACAATTTAGCCCATTCATTCAATTAACTGTTCACTCAATTAAACCTATTAAATTAAACCTATACCTTTGGATTCCAAAGGTACTTTGCAAATACTCATCAACTCCATTCTACAAGATTCAACCAACTTCATTCAGATGTATTAACTCCTTTTCCTTTCCCTGAAATTCACAGACACACCCTTTCTTTCTTTCTTTACTTTCTTATTAATTCATGCTGTTTATCATTAACTCTTTTTGCATTCCAAGTTGCTGTCTTCCATGAGGATGTTATAGTTGTAGTTAGAATCACTACATTTTTATGTAATTAAAATTTTTAATAAGATAAAGTGTATGCTACAGTACCAGCCATATAATCATGCTCATCACATATTTAGCATATTTTGTTAATTATTAAGGATTAATACTTTTTAGTTTGGGCACTTTTTTGCCATTATGCCACACAGACCTGATCTTAACCCAAGACCAAAGAGTTGGGACTTAATTGCTTCAAAATGAATTCTTAGAGAGTATAAATAGGAAATGAATGGTTTCCAAATTGGGCAGATAAAGATGTTCAAATATGTCCATAAATTATCTTCAAATTTAGATATTCTTATTTTTTCATAAATACTTTCACATTTATATACGCTCTTCGAGTCCTCTATTTCCTGAAAGCAGCAAATGTGTGAGGCCACAGTACGTGCAATTATTAGATTTCCTAGCTATAATGCAAATATTTAGATTCTTGTTGCAATCAATGTATACAATGCAAAAATATTGAGTTTTCTGTTGTTTTGTGCTCTGACCTATAGCACTTTCAACCTATTCAGCCAACATTTATTAGAGTGATATTGTGAATCCCTGTCTCTATGCCAAATGTTCTCCTTTGGATAAAATTAGGAAGTCCCTCTACAGCAGCCTGAATGAGAAACCTCGACCTAAAATCCTAGCTACGTTAATCCTTTTAGATGAAAATCTGGCACAGGTGAATTTCGATGGAAAGGTTTACACATGAGGAAACTCTTCTTTCAATTAAAAAAATAGTTTTGTCTCATGTTGATAATGCACAGGATTCCTCTCAGTGAACACGTTTCATTTTGTGCCAAATATGCACAGAGGAATCCAAATAATTTCATGAACATGATAGTCATCAATAAGGAGAGTTGTCTGATATTGGTAACTGAATATGTAGAATTCCCCTCAGTGAGATCCTTGTCTTTGAACATGGTTTCAATTCTTCATCAGAGAGGATCTTACAATTGTAATTCCAATGTGCCTCTAAAGAGATTCTGCTCTGGGCTTGTATTACCTGACAGATCTTACAAATCCTGTAAGTAATGTAATAATTCATAAAGGCTACTGATAAACAAACACAGTTGGAGAAAATGATAAATACATTCAATGCAAAGCAAATGAGTGGCACTTGCTCTACTCAGCTGCTTGCTTTCCTCTGATTTTTTTTACAACTGTTTCAAAGCCAAGAGTCGTCAAGTTACTTTATCACCAATACAAGCCAGAGATATTTTTTTTACTGAATAATTCAGCTTTTCTTCAGTGCTAGGTTTTAAAAATTCTTAATATGTGTGCATCTCTTTCCATTCCACCTCTATACTTGTTCACAAATTGTGATTATAAATGTCTGGGATGTTTTCTTTGGACTGCTTGTGCTTATCACATTTTTCCTTGCCTGCTCACCTGTGCCAGGGTACCCAGTTCCCTCGTAACACATGGCTTATCCCCCAGGGTCTCATCAATTGTCTTGAACAGTGATGTCACTGGTCATGGCTGACATCTTTAGCCATAGCTAAAAAGATGGGACATTTAAGCTTAGCATTGCTCAGGGAAATGGCTTAAGTAGCCACATCACAGCTTCTGAAAAGCTAATTAATTTCTTGCCAAAGCATGCTTTCTTACATTTGTGCTAAAAAAATATCCATGAAAAGTAAAGAGTTTCACCTCTGAATAATGTCATCATACATGTTTGAAGATCGAACTATACCGAAAAAGAAGTTTGGATGTACATATAATATCCTCCCTTGGTCATACCATCTAGCAAGTCCCAGGAAATGGGCCTTTTCTGCCATAGCACCTACTCTCTAAAACAGCATCATCCTTCTAGGCCAGGGGTCTTTAAAACTTGGCCCTTTTATGACTTGTAGACTTCAACTCCCAGAATTCCTCAGCCAGGCAAGCTGGCTGAGGAATTCTGGGAGTTGAAGTCCACAAGTCATAAAAAGGCCAAGTTCGAAGATCCCTGTTCTAGGCATTTGCAGGCCCCCCCCATCACTGGCCTTTAGAATAGCAAAAAATATGGCTCTTATGCAATCTTTGGGTAGGGTGTTTGGAGAAGTCAATCATTTGTTTTTATCAACATGGGGAGAAGACAGAATTGGCTGTTAACTGACTGACTTGGAAATTCAAAAACTAAATACAGGAACTTCCTCTGTATTATTATAAACAGAGTCATTACACTTTCTTGAGACCTAATAAGAGCATCTGCTGGCTGCATGTTTTTTTTCCTTAAAAAGCATTACATTTGCTGTCCCACTTGCAATCAAGAGTAAATTTAATGACAAGCAGTTTAGACATAGCTTAAATAAATAAGTAAATAGCCCCATTTGAAATTTCATGCGGTTTCAAAAACAGTTTGCTACTACTGTCAGGGAAGTCCAAAACAGAATCTCTCTGGAAATCTGTTGCAATTATAATTTGGACAGCTGCAATCCTAAAGACACATGGTTTGAAAAACCTGCGCTATATCACTTTCTGGAACTAATGCAATTACCCAAACTGCTCTTATTTACTTTTTAAAACTTACTGTCTTCTGAATACTTTACTCTGACAATTTGCTATGTCCATCTATGTAAATGAAATCAAAGCTCTTTCAGCAGGCCGTGAGACAGTATGATATGTCACCCAGGGCTTTTTTTTTTAGTTCATTAGGATTTTCTATTTGAGGGTTCCCCAAAGTAAGCAGTTAAAGTTGGTATTGCTATGGCTGATTTGTCTTCATTTTTTGGTCTAAAATGCATTTAGTATAGATTATATGCTGCCTAGTGTTGTTGTCATGGCAATTGGGGCAGTTTATTCATTGATTGGTTTGGCCAATTAATAATTAAATCCTGATTTGGTTCTAACAAGATCTGTAAGGCCTGACAATTTTAAAAAGTGGTACTTTGCTATAAGAGGAAACAAACCTTGGTGACAATTCTGTAAGTGATGAATGTCTCAATGGCAGTAATATAGCTTTCTGGATCATCAACCGTTACGAAAAGATCCTTTCCTTCTGGTTCATCCTCAAATTTGTACTGATTTATCATTGAAGATGGAGATGTTGGCATCAAAGGACTGAATGAATTCACCTCCATAAGTGATGCATCCTGTGGAAATAAACAAGGCAATTGGGGAGAGAAGTCATCAGGGTTACCAAAAGATAACACCATAAAAGCTACATGTGACTGCTATAACATACAATTGATGAATCACAGTTTGTAAGGCAAAATACACAAGACTTGTATTTCACGCACAGTCTGGTTTTTTTTTAAATGAGTCACAGAAGACTAGTTACCATTAATGAATGGTCATTCTGCTTTTCTGGGGGGCACTGAGGGAAAAATGATATATACTGAGTCAGTTCTGGAATTTCAGCTTAAATAATAGATTTGCATTATATAACTCCTTCTTTGGGGGAAAGAACAATATCAATAGTACTATGTGTACATACTTACAATTATTTCTCTTAAAGATGTAATTATATTAAGCATTACTGCTCCAGAATTGACTAGCATTTCCCCCCCCTTCTCTATGTAACAATTCTTTCAGAGTTTTTAAAGACAGTTCCCTAGCATTTCACTTCATTGGCAAACAGATCTCACCCAGCTGTTCTTTTCTTTTCTGGCCTGGAAAACAGGCTGCTGGCTTCTCAAGAAATCAGCCAAAGAGAGGTGGGAAGACGTATCAATCAATCAATGAAGAGCTTTTCTTGTCTTGGAACATACACTTGAACTGAGATCTAAAACTTTCCCCGACCTCCAAAGTTCATCCATGTCTCCTTATAGCATGGCACTGAATTTAGCACTGCAGATCACATTTTTATTACACAATGCTAACTGTATCATACAATGCTAATGTTGTATGTATCTTTTCCTTGGAGGTTAGGATACAAATTGTTCAGCAACTCAAAAAACAAACAAAAAACAAACAAACAATGGTGCTTCTTGAAAATTGCCACAGAAGCCCTCATTTGCACTGTCTTATAGAAGTATAACACATGTAGACTGTCTCTAATTTGGTGCTATCAAGACTCATTTATTTATTTGATTTTCATTCTGCCTTTATTATTGTCAATAATTTAATAATTTATTGCTAAGCACATTGATTTGTGCTTTAGATTGTAAGCCGCCCTGAGTCTTTGGAGAAGGGCGGGATATAAATGGAATTAAAAAAAAAATTAAGGCAGCAGATGTAACTAATACTCTTTCTTCTTCCTGTTTTTCCCAGAACAACAACCCTGTGAGTGTTGGGCTGAGAAAAAGTGACTGGCCCCAAGTGACTCAGTCAATATTTCATGCCTACGGCAGGAGTAGGATTCATAGTCTCTTGGTTCCTAGATCAGCACCTTAAACCACACTTCCAAGAACAGATAAACACTACGCATGTTTTCTCAAGTTTTATTATGAATTACCTAATCAATTTAACTAATTTTAGCCAGGTTGCCATTTTTCATGAGCCTACACACTATAATAATAATAATAAGGCTTAACCCAGAAGTGATTTTAATCATGTGATATTTAACGAAGTACTTGGGATTATCATACCCAATTTTGGATCTTGAACTGTGAAGCATTAGCTCATTCCTCTTGCACCATTTTCTCATCAAAATGCTGCTTGTTCTACCTCAATATCCCGTTCTAAAATACAGGTAATCCCAGAGTTAAGAACGTTCACATAGCACTCGTTCGAAGTTACACAATAAGCGCCCCTTAGTGTTTACGAACAAGTCCCGAAATTATGAATGTTGCAACACCACGGCAGTTGTTCGCCCTTCAGAATGACTGCAGAGGTTCTGCAACATTCACCCTATTCCCCCCCACTCCCTAAACTGCTTCCCCTTCTCTTTCTGCCATGCCGGACTCGCTTACCTTGCAAAGATCTATCTCCTCTGTGCAGCTGTTTCTTTGCCATTGAGGGAGAGGAGAGTTGGCTTGGAAATGCTTTTCACCCCAAGAATGGAAGTTTCTGGGGTATATGATCTCGTGTGAGTTCAGGCACCCATTCTCACAGCCAGGTGGGAAGTAGGTCAGGTGGGGGGGGCTGGCTCCAGCAGGCTGGACGCAGGTGCGAGGTGCCTGGCCCCGCAGTGCCTTCTCGCTCATTTGAAGGCTTCGTTACTGCGCAGCAAAGCTGGCACACGTGAGCGAGCAGTGCACCCGGGCCACGGATGGCATTGGTTCCTGCGCTTGGCTGACTCTGATTCCATGGCGACCCTCTCGGCTCCAGCACAGGGTAGGTTGATGAAGGAGCTCTATTTGCAGCGGATTTTAGTGGGCAGGGAGCATCCCTACTACAGAGGTGGCGGAAAGGAGTTCGGGGGGACGGGGAGACAGGCTGTGTTTACTTTTCGCACTGAGAATGGACGTTTCTGTGGTCCGTGATCTTGTGCGAGTTCAGGCACCTGTTCTCTGCAAAAGCACTTCCAAGCCGACTCTCCTCTCCCTCAAAGGCAAAGAAATAGCAGCACAGAGACGACAGATCTTTGCAAGGTAAGTGTGTCTGGCACAGCCAGAAGGGAAGAGGAAGCCTGAGGTATCTTAGTGGGCTGGGGAGGCCTTGGGGGCCTGTTCCATCACTAAGCCCCCAAGGTCTTCCTCACCCTGAGATACCTCATGTGCACTTAATGAACCGTCCATTCGATTAGCGAATGCATGGACGAAAGCAGAGTGATCGCGTTCAAGGTACACGATTCACTCCTACGAATTGTAGAGTTACGAATGGATTGGGCAGGCTCCATTACATTCGTAACTCGAGGACCTACCTGTAGGTACAATATTATAGATTACCTTTCCTCATTCTAGGGGGAATTGACTTTCGAAGAATATTTGGTGCAAAGTGCAACTGAATGATTATCAACCTCTGTCTAAGAAAGCTTATATTTTAGTAGCTCAACAGAAATGCTAAGTAAAATATGCATTTTTTTACAAACAATCCAACAGTTTGACAACAGATACTACTGTAATTCATATTTCAGCAGCTGATAGCTGTACTAAAGATGTTAATTCAAACATTAACGGTAGTCCTTGACTTACAACTATTCATTTAGCGATCATTCCAAGACATAGTGGCACTGAAAAAAGTGACTTATGGATTTGGTCCTCATGCTTACAACCATCACAGCATTTCCAGAGTCACCTGATCAAAATTTGGACACTTGGCAATTGGATCTCATTTAGGATGGTTACAGCATCCGGGGTCATGTATGAATCACTCTCTGCAACCTTCCTAGTCAGCTTCTGACAGATGAATTTAGAAGGGAACTTGGCTTTGGTTAATGGCCACACGATTCACTTAACAACTGCAGTGATTAGCTTAAGAACTGCAGCAAAAAAGGGGCGGCTCACTAACAACTACCCTACTTAGCAAATTCTAGCCTTTACTGTGGTCATAAGTCAAGGGTAAGATATAGCTGGTCACAAGGAACTTTTCTGCTATGGCACAACTGTTCTGCCATGGAAGACTTCAAAGACAATACATCTATTTGATATAATTTTATCCTTTGGAATAGTGTTTTTTTTCTCTACAAGATCAGAATATTTTTTTAGTATATATTGCCTTCCTGATTATGGAGATTGGAGAGAAACTTTTTATTATGAAGACTGGAAATTTTCCTCTACAGAAACCAAAGGAGAGCAACAAAGATCAAAAAGAAAAGATATAGCCAGCCTAGTAAAACCACAGAGAATTTTAAGGAAAAGTATAAGAAACCTGAAGTGAAGTTGAAGGAGGAAAAAAATTAAATAAAGGTGATGGTACAAAATCTGTGCAGATCTGTCAAGTTCAATTTTCTTCTTTCTCCATTTTTCTGACCTTATGTTAAGTTTTCTGACCCTTTCTCTTACAGCTTGTTCCTGATGAATGCCCCTCCTTCTGAAATCCTCTCTTTTATTATATTTGAGTACCTTTTTTACTTCACAACTATTCACTTTAACTTTCTCTCTCTCTCACTCTATCGATTGGCTTTCATTTGTACTTTCCTTCCCCACCCCGGGTCTTTTCCACAATGTGTCTTCCTTCTACTGCTGATTGTAATCCCGCAGACAAACCTAGTTTAATTTTTATTTTTTTGAAGCTGAGGTATGCTGGAGAGAGACTGGCAAAGCCAGGGGGTGGAAGTCAAGCAAGGAATTAGTCTGGAATCCCTACACGGTCATTAGAGAGCAAATTCCAATTCCCCCTTTAGTGCTCTTGAACCTTAACTAGCCTTACCTGGGTGCAAACTGTCACTCTGAGAACATTCCTGTGTATAGGCTTGAGCAATAAACAAGCTAATTGGACTCTTCACGTGTGGTCCTGGTTGGTCATGCCTGACAGAGCGATTTCAATAATAATTTAAAGCATTTTCTCTCAATCATCATTTGTCACAGTTAAACCCATTCATCTCTATACAAATCTATTGCATAACATGGAAAACAAACTCATGGACAGGTTACCTTAAGGAATTTGTTTTTTGTAACTAAGCAACCCATCTCTTCTCACATCAGTCAGCTGGTACACAAATTAGCTCTTTGTCTTCAGTGCCAATTCTGTCAGAAACTTTACATTACAGATTATTAGGTTTATGTGTTCCAAATCCAAAAACAAAACTGTAATGAATATCTAATCAATATATTAACTTTTTTTTTGAGATTTATGCCTTAAAGGCAACAGATAACGAGCAGTTGACAATTTATGGGGAAGGTAGCACAAAGGGTATTTAAAGCTAACATACAAAGCAATCAAATAAGTAGTAGTGGTGTAGTTTATTTAGCACATCATGCTATTCATTAAGAGAAAGGTAAGGTGCTGAGACCAGCAGGGGATATAGGGCAAGTTTTCATGAAGTAAACTGTTCTACACAGTGTTTAGGACTGGGGTGTCAAACTCAATTTCATTGAGGGCTGCATCAGCATTGTGGTGCCCTGGGGGGGGGGGGAAGGTGGGCATGGTCCACTGGATGGGCATGGCTGCGGTGGTCACAGCTGACTAGGTAGACGGGACCTGGGTGGGGTGGCTACTTGACATTGCTCTTGGGGGGGAAACCTGTGGGGGCTGGGCAAGGTTGGAGGAGATCCAGGGGTTCTCTGGTGGATGGGGCTGTGGGCAGGATGCTCTTCTGCAGGGTGAGGTGAGGCAGGTGCCATTGCCATGGGGCAAGACAAGATGAGGCAGGGGCCGGGGCAGCTGCCGCCTGACACCATTGGCCCCCGCACACACAGGCCAGTGAATGCATGGAGCTCCTCGACTGGCACACTCTGGGGCTCCGCAGCCCACTGCGAATACCGGGAGGACGTGGTGCACCTACTCCATCCCATCTGTTTTTGCTTGCGGATCCACTCGCAGATCTTGCCCTTGGCCAGCATGTGGAGCCTGTTCCCCTCACACACCTTGGCCCTGCCTCAGGCCACCGCCAGCAACTCGCACAGATCCATTCACTGCACGAAGGAGGCAAAGTGGTCGGCTAGTAAGCCCCGAATAGAGGTGGTAGAGCACGGCCAGGGTCAGCAGACAAAAGGCCACCCTGAGCAGGGAAAGCCGGATTCCCATCGGCACCATGGATTGCACCAGGATTGCATGCCTCCCATCTCTGCTGGGGCTGGGCAGCCATGGCACTGATGGGGATCCGGCTTTCCCTGCTCAGGGTGGCCTTTTGTCTGCTGACCCTGGCTGTGCTCTACCACCTCTATTCGGGGCTTACTAGCCGACCACTTTGCCTCCTTCATGCTAGACAGGCCTGCAGCTCTGGGCAGCAGCCTAATGGACCTGTGCAAGTGGCTGCAGCGGGTACTTAGGTGCGCGAGGGGAATACACTCCACCCACGAGGAGGCTGAGGAGATGACTAGTGGTGACCTGCTCTCCAACCAAAAAGAGATGGGATGGAGTAGGCATGTCCGGCAGTCTGCATCAGGTGCCCCCCAACTCTGCGTGCTGCTGGTGTCGCTGCAGCGCTGCTGCTAGAGGTCCAGGCCAGTATTCGCAGCAGGCTACACAGCCCTTGTTGCCAGATTCTGTCAGCCCCCGCATGCTTACCACCTCCTGTGCGCACACCTTGGGGGCCTCCGGACTGGGTGGAGCCGGGGCCAGGGTGGTGGGGGCCAGTCCCTCGCCATCTCTGGGGCATCCCTGTGGGTCAAATATCGACCAATTGCGGGTCGGATCTGTGTTTGACATGTCTGTTATAGGAGATACACAGAGAGAATCGGAGAGACTCTTTCCACCACAAAGAAAACCAGCATTTTGGAAGCTGCTTGCCACTGGAAAGAGGGCAGGAAATGTATTATATGGTTCCCACTTGTTAAGTTTCAACGGCAGTCAAAGGGTACCTTTTGCATAGATACCAATTCACTTGGGACTAAAAATAGCACATCTCTGCATTGTAAAGATAATGCAATGAGAAAAGAATGGATTTGCAGCTTGTGCACAGAGTTCATGAAGATCAGGGTTAGATCGCTTCTCAAATAGTTGCCAGGGAAAGAAAAGTAGGCACTCCTTACTAGTAACTGATTTGTTGATGCTGTTTAGTTGGGTTTGGGAAGGGTGCTCTTTGGCTCCTGAAACACCAGTTCAGTTAGAGTTGGGGACTGAAGGCTAGTTTAAAGGGTGCAAAGTAATAAACCAATTCTCTGATTCTGGATGAAGTTGGCTGACTAGGAAAATCCAGCTCAGTAGATTTCCATCAGAGACCTAGGAAAACTGGGTTTCCAATGTCTAGGAAGGAAATGTACATTCCTGTAAGATCTAGCAATCACCTTAGAGTAGCACTGCAAATCCAACTCAGTGGATGATCCTCCTCGTTTGAGGAGGATACTGGCTGATTCAAGTCCTCTTCATGGGTGAACTTTGCACGGATTCAGATAACATAAAGAGGTTTCTCTCTAAGATCAACCAAAAGCTGGCAAAGGAAAGGAAATATCAGCTGTCCTTTCTGCATTTCTCCTGAGTGACTTCAGATACCCATGGAGATAAAAAGAGGGGGAAAGCAACAGAGTTAAAAGTATTGCTAGTGCAGATGGACCTACCTGAAAAAAATAGACCAAAGATATGGCCAATGTTAAGGAAAATGAGACACAATAAAATAAAAAAGGGTTGGAGTGAGGGTTGAGCCGATGATTGCATTGGGTTAATGCTCCCGCCCACCCCTGGGGGCTAAACAAAAGAAATTCCAGAAAGCTGATGATCTTAAATTTTCCAAATTCTTCTTGATTACCAAACAGGCTCTAAGGAAAAGTAATTGAAAAGCAGTTGGTTACTGGTTTGATTAATAGAAAGAATGGCTCAGGGCTCTGACATTATCTTATACAGATAACATTTTGCTACATGTATGCTATTCCACTAAAACCCATGAATCAGTGAGGCAAACAGAAAGAATTGAGTGGAAAGGTCATCCTTGGGAACTTTTTAATATAAATTTTATTCCCTGTCACAACTAAAATTTCCGGAGCCCTTTTCCTAACTGGATATCTCTGCCTGACTAGTGTTCTGAAGAACAGAATGGTTATTTTGCAATCAGTGTCTTAGACCTCTTGGCTTACAAATTCAGTATTCAGCAGCAACTGAGGATAAAATATAGAAGGCTCTGTGTTGGGCAAACACTAGGAGGGAAATGCTGGAGGGAGAAATGAGGAATCATGGTCTTTGTTATTCTAAAATCACAACTGGGATAAGTTCTTCTTTTAGCAGCCCTGAAAGCCTTAAAAGCAGCATCTTGAACTGTCTGGCAACTTTCCAGAGAAGCATTGTATCCCGGACCTTCCTTAAATTAATTCAGAATCCACAGAAGACTCATGTAATTATTTCTTCAGTGCCAATAACACTGAACCTGCATAGATCACACTTGACTTGTTTACCTACACTTCATCATTATTACTTACATAACTTTATCTCAAGCCACACTCACAGAGCTGTGAGTGACGAGCCGTGGTGGCACACTGGTTAGAATGCAGTATCGCAGGCTAATTCTGCCAACTGCCAGCAGTTCGATTCTCACCAGCTCAAGGTTGACTCAGCCTCCCATCCTTCCGAGGTTGGTAAAATGAGGACCCAAATTGTTGACTCTGTAAACTGCTCAGAGAGGACTGTAAAGTACTCTAAAGTGGTATATAAGTCTAAGTGCTATTGCTATTGTTATCATGTGATTGTATTTTCCTATCTTGCAGATGAGTGATTAAAACTGAAAGAATGTGGATTGTCTAAGTGGCAGAAATGAGGCGTGAACTGGGATCTGATCTTCTTATAAACCACACCCCTACATGACACTAGCTTCCAGGAGATCATTAGGCTAATTACCTTGAACCAATTTCAAAGAAGGCAATTTGATGCAACTAGAACCTGCATATTTTTTCCTTAGATTCAGTACAGAAAGGATCTAAGAATATGACTCTCAACTTCTAAGTCTCCATACAAAGTTTTTCTGCTCCAGGGGCGTCTTTATGCCACACAGACAAGCATTTTCTAAAATGTATGTAGTTTGAGTTTATATTTTGAGTAATAATCTGGATTATTAAACTTGACAGTTTTAAGATTCTCATTTTTCACTACTTAGAGAGCTGTTTTATTTCCACTGAGCAAGCAGCAAGGAATGATATATGAAGTCAATTTATTTCCAGGTATTTATGTGCTGGGAAAATAATGTTTTGGTTAGGCAGCAAACTTTGCAGATGAATACAGGGAGCCCTACGACAACAAGGGAATTTCCTTCCTATTAATATTGATTTTGCAGGAACACTTCTATTAATGTTTGCAAAATCCGGAGACAACAATAAGCTGTCCTTAAAACGAATGGTACAAGCATCTGAAGAGGTATTTCAAGGCTTTGTTGTCTAAAATGTTTGGAGTCAGTGAAGTAAGCAAGCTGTGTTCATGAAGGCTTGGAACAAAACACTCAGATGATTGGGGAGTTGGCAAACTGATCTGGAGAAAGTGTAGGTACTTAACTGTAAAATCAGCTGAAAAGCTTTAAATGAAGGCGAATCTTGGACTGTGATGATTTAATATATAAATTCCAAATGCCTGCATAAATCACTACAAGCTGAAGCATTTACTTTCTCTACTCTATTTATTTATTGTCTCTATGAGGAAAAAAAAATGGAAGTGCCTCATTCCAGGGCTCACCATTCACTACATATAAAATAAAATCATTCCTGAAGCTAAATTAGAATATCAGAAAATGGAGAATATTTGTGATTCATATTTTTCCTTGTTATTAACTTTCCTTTTCTACCAAATCCCCAATGCTACTTTGCAAAACACTAAATGGTGTTTTGTTTCTATATCCCTACCAGAAAAGAAATTTTAGGGGACAAATAGTGGGTAAAATTCTTATTGGGGTTATTACTGCTATTATTATTATTATTATTATTATTATTATTATTATTATTATTATTATTATTATTATTATTATTATTATTATTATTTTGCTTTTCTGAATCAGTCATCAGTCATGTTGGGCCTACCTGATCATTGCTGATCTCATAAAACTATGCAAGATGGGATTTGGTTAGTGAGTGGTTAGGAAAAACCCCAGACTAGGGGTGTCAAACTGTAGGCCATGTCACAAGCAGGCCATGCCCTACCCCCTTGGCTTTGCAAAGGCAAAAAACATCACGATACGTCATGTGACCCGATCAAGTTTGACACCCGTGCCCTAGACTGTAAGAAAGGGAAGGGAATTGCAAATCACCTCCATACTGTTGCCAAGAAAACACTGTGGATGTGTTTATATAGTCATCAGAAATCTCACCTGACTTTCACATTTTTCCTTCCTGAAAGAGCATGAAGTTCTTTATGAAACAATAAACCCAAACAATCAATAACAGAACCTCTTGTAGTAAAGCATTAACTTCCCTGCATTAAATAACCTCCTCCCAGACTGGTGACTGGAGTTTTTTTTAGGAGGTGTTTGTACTTTTTTCCCCTAAACAAACTTTATAAAAAGAGAAGACAAAAAGATTCACCAGAGATTCACCACAGCTATCCATGATTTTTTGGTACACTACACACTGCAGTATTTAAACAAAATCTTCATTTTGCTTAGTATCTACAGTTTTTCTACATCAGTTTTTCTAGATCAATCTGTTTCCAAACAAAGAAGACAGATTCCAAAAGGCACCAATCCAAGGTGGAGTTCTTGGATGTGATCTCAGGGCTTTCATGGCTGTTTGGGTGGCAACACTGAACAGATTTCATCTCCTGCTGTATATTAAATTTCCAGTTCTGTTGAGATTTTACTGGATTAACAAGTACTTTGCTGCACTCTTCATATGCTGTGAGTCATGAATAGAAAAGTTTATTATAAAGATTTATATGGCCACTCATCTTAAGCAATATTAAGCAATAACACAGTCATTTTATCAGTGAGGTGGGCAGCATATAGATATAGTAAAAATACTTTCTTATGCACATTAATAATACAGGTAATTTCACAGGAGATGCAATATGTTCATCTGCAAATATTTGGATTTCAGTGCCCTTCAGGCCCATATTGCAAAATTTTGCAATGGAACTTTGCCACTTATCTTTCCAAGCCATATAAATATATTTGAGATATAGTGATCTCCTCTAAGTCTCCAGGAATAGTTTGTACAACACACTACAATAGGCTTAAATTAGACATGTGAAACTCGTGACGTCATGTGACGTCTTGCAACGTATCAGAGCTTTTTCTCCATTGCTGGCAATGGGGTGGGTGCGATTTTCTGATGACACGTCTGGCCCGCAGGCTGGCAGTTTGACACCCCTGACTTAAATGAAAGTGAGATTGGGTAATTTGTACTTCAACATTTTGTGTGACTGTCCTCAATTCAAATTTGGCAGAAGTCCAGCTAGATAAAGATCTTTACTACATATTAGAAAAAGGTCACTTGAAGCAATTGATTGCCCTGTGTCCACATGAGAATATGGCCCTCTTAAATCCTCTGCAGTTTCAATCTGACACTTCTTTTTCCACTTTGCCATAGCTTGATAGATACACAACCAACATTTGCACACTGGAAATAGTTAATAAATTTGGGTAAGATGATGAGAAGTTGGCAATGGAAAAGAGAATAGGCAAGGGAGAATAGGTCAGGTTATCCCTTCATACCAACCCATCTTTCTCAGATAGAATAAATGTTATCCCACTTATCTTGCCAAAGTCCAATCAAGAAACATTTGCCAAATATCTAAGGTTAAACAACCTTAGATATAGTACCTCCAAGTATAAAAACATTCACTTTTAGGGTTTACTAGAGGAATATGGGGGGGGGGGGAGGGAATGAAGATGATCCTATAAAAATGGAAGTATTTCCTGATTAACTGGGTTTATTTTTAAACATTAGGAAATGTACAAATCATAAATGATTCATTAATGTCTCTTAGGCTCATATTCAATAGCAAATCTAGTACTTACCTCTAAGATGCTGACATTTAGATTTTTCATTCCATAAATTTCTGTCATACACATAACTGAGCACAGTGTTTCAAAAATGAAAAATGTCTGTTGTCTTTGTACAGCTATGAATGCTATTTCCCTTATTTTTTAGGAAAGCACATTAGGGTTTAATATTTGCCCTGATGAACATCTAACTTCAAACCAGTAACCAGAACAATGTTATAGCATAGAATAGTTTTATATTACAGATCTATTATGGAAATAACTCATCTTTGATGTGTTCAAGATTATCACCATCTGATCACTAAATCCCCAAACACCCAACCAGGGTTTCTGATAGATTACAAATTCTGTATCAGTGACTGATGGCCTTCCGGGTATTGCTGACCTACAGCTCCCAGTATTATTTGCAACTGTCATGCTGGCTGTGGTACCTGTGAGCTGCAATTTAGATAGATCTGGAGAATTATGGATTCATTATCCCAATTATATAGAGACCTACTTACATTAGAATACTGTAGCTCTTAGTATTTGCCTTTGTTCAAGTTGGTTGTACCACAAAACTCTGGCTTTTGTCATACTTATTTGACTCTACTTTTGAGGCCTTTACTATTGTCCCATTATTTCCTATTTTTCTGTCTTGAATCACAAATTACTTTTTTGACATACATCATGCTACACCCTAAAGTCTGGCTTAATGAATTTAACGAATAAATAAATGTATTGTTTAATAGCGATGTGCTAAATCAAGAAGAAAAAAAACAATATTTGGGATCACATTTATTGGGAAAAAATGCTTAAAGAAACAATATCTTAGCCCAAGATTTAACATCTTCTTGGCTTCTTTGAACCAAGCAATAATCTACCTGTTTCAGGTAGATTTTTTTGAAGAGTCTTTTTTGCATCCTCCTGACATCTGTGTTCCAAGTCACTGGGATGGAAGAAAAGGCTTTCTTACTCTCTGTTGCAAATATACTCTAGAGCAGGGGTGTCAAACTCAATTTCATTGAGGGCCGCATCAGCATTGTGGTTGCCCTCAGGGGGCCGGGTGGGCGTGGCCTACTGGGTGGGCGTGGCTAGAGTGCGTATGGCCTACTGGGTGGGCGTGGCTAGAGTGCGTATGGCCTACTGGGTGGGCATGGCCAGCTCTACATCGTTCGCATCAAGGGTGCATATGGGGGCCTGGGCAGGAGTGGGACAGATCTGAGGGTCTCTGGCAGAAGGAGGGTCTCTGGGCCAGGGCCAAGGCAGTGGGGGCCGTTCCCTCACTGTTTCCAGGATTGCTTCGCGGGCCACATGAAACCACTTCGTGGGCCGGATCTCGCCCCCAGGCCTTGTGTTTGACATGTCTGCTCTAGAGAAGTCAATTCATTACGGCTTCAGAAGAACAGCACACGGTGTGGTGGTAGTCACTTGAACAGTGTGTGCACAGCGGTGTAGAAAACAAAGGGAAGACTACTATACTATATATTTCCCAGGAAAATCACGTTAATGGTGACAAAACCTAACAATGGCCCCGAGTACGGGCGTTCCTTAAATGGGACAGGGGTACTAAGAATCTCCTGGTCTGCTAGAAGCATGATAAACCCCAAACTCCAAATTGGTACGTGGAATCTGACAAGCCTGTACAAAGCTGGAAAAACGCACAACACTATCCAAGAAATGTCCAAATACAATATCTCTCTATTGGGAGTGAGTGAAATGCACTGGCCTGAAAATGGAATGTGTAGAATAGATCATACTATCTACTACTCTGGTGAAAATAGCAAACACCATCGAAATGGAGTAGCTATAATCGTAAACAATCTTGTAAATAAATGCATCAAGTCCTTTATTCCTGTATCCGATAAGAGTGATGATGATCCATATAAATAGTACTCCAGTAATTATGAATGTTATACAAGTTTATGCTCCCACAGCTGACAGTGATGAGAAGGATTTAGAGACGTTCTACGAAGATAATAAGCAGTGTACTGAAAACCCTAAAAAGAAGAGATGGAACGTATGCATGATTATTTCAATTTACACAAAAAAGTGAAAGAAGCAGCAGGCCTCTATAAAAAAGAAAACCAACAACTTAGTTGACAAAGAGGGGAAAGTTATCTTAGATGAGAACGAAAAACTAAAAAGATGGAAGGAATATACTGAGGAACTTTTTGAGGACACTAGGGATGATACAGATATGGGAAGCATAACAACTGGACCAAACATCTCTACGGAGGAGGTTGAACATGCAATAAAAATAGCAAAAACAAGAAAAGCCACAGCACCTGATGATATCCCAGTAGAAATTTTAAAATTGCTGAAATACAATAGGAAGAATATTTTACCGCAGCTCTTCAATCGAATATATGAAACAGGAAAGATACCAAATGATAGGCTAAAATCAACCTTTGTGACAATCCCCCCAAAAAATAATTGCAAAGAAGTGTACCGAATACAGAACAATAAGCTTAATGAGTCATGTCCTGAAAATATTCCTAAGAATAATTCACACAAGAATATACAACAAAATTGAGGAGCGTCTAAGGTAACACACAATTTGGTTTCAGAAACAATCTTGGTACACGAGATGCGCTATTCAGCATTCAGGTTCTTGTACAGCGTTGTAGAGAGGTCAATCACAGTGTCTACATGTGATTCATTGATTTTGAAAAAAGCATTTGATAAAATAAGACACAACAATGTATTAGAAATCCTGAAACAAGTGGGACTAGATGACAAAGACATCCAAATCATAAAGAATCTATATTGGCATCAGGTAGCAAGTGTGAGACTAGGCCAAAAATACTCAGTTGATGCAGAAATACGAAGAGGGGTCAGACAGGGATGTATTCTGTCTCCACTGTTGTTCAATATCTACTCTGAGTCAATCTTCAGCCAGGCACTGGAGAACATTGATACTGGCATCAAAGTAAACGATGTTTGGATCAACAATTTAAGATATGATGATGATACCGTTCTGCTTGCCAGTAAGCATGAAGACCTTCAGGTCCTCATCAACAGTCACAGAAATATCTGAAAAATACGGCTTGAAGCTTAACACCTCGAAAACCAAGATCATGGTCATCAGCAAACAACCCATTAATTTACCACCAATAAATTTGGAAGGAATTAGAAAAAGTTGAAAGGATCACATACCTCAGTTCTAATTTATATGAAAGTTGGGAGATGACCATTGAAGTAAAGACAAGGATAGCGAAAGCTCAAACAGCATTCTTCAAAATGAAAAAGGTCTTCTGCAGTCACGACATAAGCCTAAGACTGAAAATCAGGCTTGTCAGATGTTATATTTTTTTCTATCCTGCTCTATGGAGTAGAGAGTTGGTCTCTGACAGAAGGCCACCTGAAGAGACTAGAAGCATTTGAAGAGTGGATTTACAGGCGGCTGTTACGTATAAGCTGGGTTGACAAGATCAGAAATGAGGAGGTGATAAGCCGCCTGGGAAAGCCCAAGGGAAATCATCAAAACAATTAAAAAAAGGAAAGTTAGAATATTTAGGACATGTGATGCGACACCCAGAAAAATACAGGTTACTCCATTTAATCCTCCAGGGGAAGATTGAAGACAAATGAGGTCCAGGCAGAAGAAGAACATCATGGCTTCAAAATCTAAGGGTCTGGTTTGGACAAGACTCAGCAGCACTTTTTCGTGTGACTGCTGATAAAAATAGGATCGCCAACGTCCGACAACGGATATGGCACAAGAAGAAGAAGAAGAAAACATAGATGAGTTAAGTCAGGGGTCTTCAAACTTGGCCCTTTGATGACTTCTGGACTTCAACTCCCAGAATTCCTCAGCCAGGCACGCTGGCTGAGGAATTCTGGGAGCTGAAGTCCACAAGTCATCAAAGGGCCAAGTTTGAAGACCTCTGAGTTAAGTTATACTATAAATGAGAAGTAACTTTTCTAGAGAAGGCTCTAATTCTGGGAAAGTTGAAAGTAAGAGAAAAAGATAATAACAGAAAGGTGGATAGATTCAGCTACAAAGGTAATAGATGCAACACTGGAAGAGCAGGTTAAAGGCATATTGTCATGGAGAAAATCTATGTATATAGTCATGACGAGTTGACACCAACTGAACGGCCCCTGTGCATTGTCAACCACTGAGATTTAAGAACTTGTTACTACAACTGTTTTTCTTCCTGCAAGTGGGCAAAAGGTTATTCATGGAGACAATAGATCTTCTAAAGGTTTGTAACATCTGATCTGCTCAATCTTGACATTCTCTAGAGGTGCAGGATAGACAGCCATATTGAGTTCATCTGCTTCCCTGAGAGAGGCTGTATGAGTGTAAAGCAAAGGTCTCCAACCTTTTGGGCACCAGGGACCGATTTCGTGGAGAGGTTTTTCCACGGACCGGAGGGTGTGTGGTTTTGTGTGCTGCCTGCATCCAGCGGACAGGGCTTTGTTTGTTTGTGTGGACCGGTTGCTGGCATGCTGCAGCCCGGTATTGGTCCACGGCCTGAGGGTTGTGTACTGTACACAACATACCATGACAAAAGATTTGAAGGTGGCACAACTCACAGAATTCAACCCCAGAGACAACATAGTGTGTTTCACCTGTTTGACTACTTTGCTCACACTTCTGCTAATGCAATGTACCAGCCACACAGAAAGCACCTGTATCAACTTGCCTGATTTTTCAACCGATAAGGAGATTTATGAAAAAAAAACCAGCAGAGAAGAAAGAAGCCATTTTTTTTGGTAGCAGAGAGAACATTTAGTAGCAGAACTAGAGAGTTATTTAAGTTGCGTGATTAGTTCAATTATGACCTTTCACTGAGGTGGTTGATCTCCTAATAATCAGCTGCAGCATGCTAACCACTTTGAAAGAAAGAGACTCAACTGGTCCTTTATTCCTTCTCCTTCCAAGTAATGTAACTAGCGCAATGCAATAAATAAAAAAATAAATCCCCAAGCCCTGATTTTCCCCCCAAACTAATTTTCAGTCAGTTTGATGAAAGAGAAATTGCTTTTGAAATTGTTTCAGAAGAGAAGAAAATTCAAAGTTACACGATGTACCTGCACTTATCTGATGACTAAGTAGCCAAGAAGTGTTTGTGAAAGTCCTGTTTTTCATGATGCAATTATCTCTTCATATGTTTGCACCCTTTCTGGTTCCTAAACCTCTCATTAAATCCCAAGGGAAAGCATTAGAAAAGGACTCTTTCTGTGTATCCCCTCCCTTCTCCCAGATTGGAAATGAAAGACATTCAGAGAGGTTTCAGGGGGATATATGGCAAAATAGTGATATAGTAAATCCAGGGCTTTTTTTCTCATAGAACGCTCAGAACGGAGTTCCGGCACCTTTTTTGGATAGAACCTTGTAGGGTAGGCAAGGCAAGTTGTATGACGTGTGTGAGTTCCGGCACCTTTTTCTTTTACAAAAAAAGCACTGAGTAAATCCATCCCTAAAGTTCAAAAACATCACAGAGAAATCTGAAAGAAATTCTGAAGCACTCCAAGTAGTAAAACAGGAACCTCTTTTCTCAGAAGAAAAGTTTTGAAAATTGCTAGGTCCATTTCAATACAGGACTAGTAGGTGTACTGATGAGTAGCTTTAAAGTTTCTAAGATATCCCCCTTAAAAAGTAGGGTGGAAGCAAAAGCTCCTGGCAAAGACAAACCTCCCTTAAGTCTCAATTCCAGCACTGACAATGGTTCATAGTTGGCCTATCTTGCAAATGTTCCATCAGCGGGACAAAGAGCAAATTTGACTTCATTGTCTTTGGCTTCAGAACAGGCAAAATCAGCCAGAGAATACTTCTGTCTCTCCTAAAGCTCAGCACAACATGAAGAAACAGAAAAGGCATTTTTTTGTTATGTCAACTTTCATTTCAAAATAAAGCATACCCTCCCAGAGTGTTTTTCCTACAACAAAGAATTTTGCAATGTCAGATACTCTGTGCATGGAAGAATGGCCAGTGGTGACCACAGATTATGTCTTGCTAAGTGAGACAAATAGTAATTTGTGGAGCCTGTCTTTTCTGGCATAATAGCAACAATGAAGGACAAATCTGGATCAAATTCCTGAGCACTGCCAGAACTACACAGCCAAAGGCAAGACTCAAATCTCTCTCCCTCTCTCTCCCTATTATACTGTGTGCCTCATTACAAAGGTAATCTTGTTCTCAGAAAAAGCAAGAAGGGACATTACTACCTATAGTAACAATCTCTAAATGCTCAGCTCAACCCATGAACCCACAGGCTACTTCATCATTCCCAGGCCCTCTCTCTAATCTGCTAAGCCTGGAAACACAGCATCAAGATACTACAGTGCCTATGCAGAGTGTGGCCAAATATTATTCCACTGCAGTAGCAAACACATGAAGTGAGGCCAATATCCAGCAGACCTTTGGCAGAAATCATCCTTTAGGCTTGGATCACTGAAATGCATCTTGCTGCCCTTTACACGTGGTGGGTTCCAATCCCCATTATCCCCCCAGTCAAAATGGTGGTACTTGTCGAGAGCAACGGAAAGTGTAGTCTTGGCAGAATGCTTTAGCTTATGGGAAAGCCTTTGGGTTCTCAATTTTATGTGGGTTGCACAAACAATGCCTTGATAGGGGAAGGAGACTGTTAGAGAGGGACATACCCTTTATCCCAAATCCCTTCCAACTTGTCCTGCTTCTTCAGAGCAACTTGGAAGCACTTCACGCAGCCACAGACTTCATGCCAGGGCTCGGCTGTCCACTCTCTATCCCAGGGGTCTTCAAACTTGGCCCTTTTAGGACTTGTGGACTTCAACTCCCAGAATTCCTCAGCCAAGCACACTGGCTGAGGAATTCTGGGAGCTGAAGTCCACAAGTCCTAAAAGGGCCAAGTTTGAAGACCCCTGCGAGTCTTTCCCATCCTCCTGCTTGCTAACCCAATTAAAGAGGTTTCCTCCGAGGGCTTTGTCAGGGCAGGCGCTCCGAGCCGTGTTTTGCAAACTTCTGGCCCGGGAAAACTTCGAAAGCCAAGTCAGAGCAAAAGTCCTTTTCCCTTTCCCTAAGCCTTGGATGCGGCCGCACCAGTACAGTCGGGCCAAAGCGAAAGCGAGCTTTAGAGCAACTCGAGACTAAAGGGCGGAGCGTGGGGGAAGCTGCAAGACTCCCGAGCTTCCCGGGGTTCGTGTGAAGAGCGACAGAAGAAGAGCGACAGGCGCTGCACCTTCGTCCGGGGGAGGGAATGTGCCCTTACCCCCCCCCACCCCCCCCAAAGCGCCCCACGGGGAAAGCAGCGGGGCTGGCAGGCTCTCTGGGAGCAGCCGGCAGAGGCTCCCCGTGCCTGCCTGTACCTTGCTGAACACTTCCAGATCGTCGTCGTCGTCGAACTCCAGCAGCTCCGGGGAAGAGGGCGGCAGGAGCGGCCGCGCGGAGTCCGCGAGGGGCGCTGGCGGCTCGGCGCAGGCCGGGGCCGTCGTGGCCTCACCGCCAGGGGGAGGGGAGGAGGAGGAGGAGGAGGAGACCGGCCGCGGCGGTGGCGACTGCGACGTGCCCCGCTCGCCCTCCATCCTTTCCCGGGCTTGTCTGTGTGTGTTTGCGTGTGTCCGCCCTGCTCGGGGGGCGGACGAAGCCGGGCTTGCGCTCCTCCTCTCGTCGCGGTAATTGGTCGCCGGAACTCTCGGCCGCCCCTTTGCTCGCACTGCGCAGTGGCGGCGAGCGGGAGGCCCGCGCGGAGCTACGGGCGAACCCGGCCTTGGCTTTCGACGCCTGCTTCGA
The DNA here is from genome assembly GCF_964194415.1 of Vipera berus. Classification (NCBI taxonomy): domain Eukaryota; kingdom Metazoa; phylum Chordata; class Lepidosauria; order Squamata; family Viperidae; genus Vipera; species Vipera berus. The sequence continues at coordinate 85,511,084 of NC_138204.1, forward strand.
GTACCGTGATAGAGTTGCTCCCCTTCCCCATCTCCATGACGGGAACATGAAAGGCGGGAGAGGGGCGGGTGTGTGTGTGTGTGTGTGTGTGTGTGTGTGTATGTATGTATGTATGTATGTATGTATGTATGTATATATATATATATATATATATATATATATATATATATATATATATATATATATATATATATATATATATATATATATATATATATATATATATATATATATATATATATATATATATATATATATATATATATATGCGCATTTGAAGAGCAATTCGGAGTGATCTTTCGGAAACGATGCAGGTAGGCCGAGGACGTTTGAACCGGTTCCTTTCTTAGGGTTGGAGCGACAGTATTGTGGTTACAGGGAGTCTTCTACCTACAACAGTTCATTTAGTGACCGTTCAGAAGTTACAACGGCACTGAAAACAGTGACTTATGACCATTGATTTGTGCTTAGATTGTAAGCCGCCCTGAGTCTTCGGAGAAGGGCGGGACATAAATGGAATTAAAATGAAATAAATAAAATTTTTCATGTGACTGTTGCAGCATCCCCATGGTCACGGGACCAAAATTCAAACACTTGGCAACGGGGCTCAGACTTAAGATGGTTGCGGGGTCATGCGATCCGCTTTTGTGAGCTTCTGACAAGCAAAGTCAATGGGGAGACCAGATTGCTTAAGAACTCTGGGAAGTCACCCCCCCCCCCAGAGAAGGAAATATTAAAAGGGCAGAAAAATATATTTTCTCAAAGGATTTTAAAGAAGCAGAAAAGCATGTTCAGTTTTCTTAATAGTCCCAAGTTTCCCTCCCCTAAGCAGAAACCAGCTCTGTAGAAATCAGATGTAAATAATCCAGGAAGGTTGGAGGCCCCGGCTAGAAGTTTAGGAAGGCAAAGACACCTAAAATCTACATACCCTGCCCAAGCTCTAAGACAGAACATAATAGGATTAACCCACAGATACCAAAGGGCACACTCAGACTCAAGTCAAAGTTCATGCCATGGGAAGAACTCCAAACAAAAGGCTCCAGAGAGTATAAAAACCCACTCCCTACATGTGCTTGCTCTTCTTTTCTTCCAGAGCCATCTTTCTGACTGGCTCTCCTCTTCAATAAACTGCAATCTTCTTTCTAAAGCAGTTGCCAAGTTGTTTATTCCCGGCTTGGACTGAACCATGATGAAGACTTTTTCAACAGAACCGTGTTACTAATTTAACAACTGTGGCAAGAAAGGGGTAAAATTCACTTAACAAATGTTTCACTTAGCAACAGAAATGGGCTCAATTGTGGCCATAAGTCAAGGACTACCTGTATATGCAGCTTTAAGTGTAGTTCCACCTGGTGCTTAAGATAGGCCTTCAGTAAAGAGACTCTTGTTTGATTTGTCTACCAATTTCTTCCTTATATACCTAATGTGCTACAAAATGCACCTCTCCTGGCATTTTGCATCCATTTTTTACAATAACCTTTTTGTTTAGTCTTTGCATGATGATGTTCAAACCAAGTTCTCCCAGGGCAGTTTACAATGCATTTAAATCCCCAGATTGAACTCTCACCTATTAAAACCCATGACACTTAAAGGGCAAAAGAATGAAAGCAACAGCCAGAATAGTTAAGCAGTTTTTCAGCAGCATATATGTCTAACGTGATAAGATAATATCTAAGGAAACAGAAGTCTTTGTCCAAGAAGAAAGCAAAACTATTTTGAGGCATTTCTCATTAGTAAGTGCTGGGGGCTGTTCCTGAAAAAGGCTGCCTAGTTCCTCACCTTAGAATAATAGGCAACCCAGGCAGGTCTTCCACTGATTATTTTTAGGGCACAGAGAGGAACATAAAATCACTTAGATGAGATGGGCAGTGTAGAAATTTAATAAAAAGTAAACAGAAAGAATAACAGATGAGGCACTCTATTGATACTGTGATTCCCATCCAATGGTTTTCAGCAAATTTTTTCTCTAATCAAGCCAAGTAAAGGCTTTAATATAATTTAATGGTTGATCTGCCTTAAGTGCCAAACTCAGTGTGCCGCTCCAGCTTTTTTTAATATGCCTAGCATTGAAGTTAATGGCTATAACCATTTCCTTCACAACCATTTCAAGTGGTAAAACCTCAGATACCTAAGTCAGAGTGTGATCTGATCTAGAGAGATTAGATCAGACATGCAGAGAATCTTCTGTCATAGTATATGATCTCCAAGTATTAGCAGGCTGTTAGAACATCTGAAAACCACAATTCTTTTTATCTTTACGGTACATTTTTTTCCTCTCTTACAGTCTACCTACTATTTCATCATTCTATACAACTGGTGTTGGGTTCAAACTGAAAGAATCCTCATTTGCATTCCTATTCCTATCCAAATCAGTTTAATTTGTTGTTATGAAACAACAAACTTACTTGCACTGTAGTAAAAATATCTGAAATAGTATCAGTGAAATTGCTCTTAAACACCGTTAAATGGGATCAGTTTCTTGGATACAGATCAATGGTTAATCGGTGCTGCTGTACAGTAACAGATTTGTGAAAGGCGAATCTCTTAAGAAGTCTGTGTGACCCCATATGATACTATGGTTAGAAGACTGAATTAAAGTTTAGGAGATGTAGCCTAAAAACCTCTCTTGGTCACTGAAGTTTACCGGGTGACTTTGAACAAGTTGCTAATTTTCTCTCTTCCAACCTACTTCGCAAAGTTGCTATTCTGAAAAAAAAATGGAGGAATGCTATGGCTACTGCCTTCAGCTATTGGAGGAAAACCAAAATATATGCCGTCATTCGCCACTATTGCAAATATACCATCATTATTTATTTCTCCATTTGTTCTGAAATTTTTATTCTGTTTTTAGGATGTAAACTGCAAGGAGCCCTTTTTATTGAATTTGGGGGTGTATATAACAAAGAAAAACAAATGAATATATACAATTAAGTCTTGGATTTATGTTAATTTCTGTGTAATCTTTTCATGCAGTTCGTTTTGGATACCAGATAGGGAGATTATTTTCCTGGCCACTGCCTGCTTTCAGCAAGCATGTCTGACCATTTCATTAAAGACTTGCTTTCTCTGTTTTTATATGATGGGCTGAAAATAATAATAATAAAAAAACACCATTAATCTTTGCTTTGTGGTAGTGCATGACATTTTAAAACCAGCACTGGAGAGAGCTCAGCCTTATAACTTATGCTTTCTGTGGCATCTTTGAATAAACAAACATCTGTCCTATAAGGTTTAAATCTATAATAGTATCAGCGTAATGGCCAGTACAGACTTTCCATTTCCCCACAAATATTGCACATTCATTTTAAAAGCAATGGCATTTATGTAACTGCTAATGCTGAGTAGGGTTATTTATTTCTTCGTATCTCTGGCAGGATTGTTGTTTTTGATGTAATTGGCCTCAAAGTATGAGTGCCCTGCCAAATAGGATCCATAATACCACTCTGGAAAGATCAGAAAGAAGGGAACATTTGAATGGAGTCCAGCACCCATTTTATTCCAAACACAGATGACAATAAAAGCAGTGCAAATGTACTTCTAGGTTGTTAAGTCAGGCCCCTCCCATGTAACCCTTTTCCGTTCATGGACTGGGCAAGAATCTTCAACATTCCATCACGTTTTAATTGAAGGTTAAGCTCAGTTCTTTGATTATGTGGGTACATCCACATTGTGTTCTTGGCAGCCGTACATGAATGCTATACCACTGCTGGCTTCCTAAAAGGCCTGCCCTTTCCTGATGGTTTCCCTTTCAAGTAATAAGTAGATGATTTAAAAGATTCCTACTGTCTAACAAGAATCTTTTGAATGCTACTGAAGTGACCTGGAAGTAAGTCTATTGGAATATGTAAAGATTAACCTCTCTGCAACCAGACAGTTTATAGGGAAATTATGGTTGGGAGTCCAAGCTAGAATTGGCAGGAAAAAAATATACATCACAATACTTTCTCATGCACAAGGCCCAAATTTAATAAGAGAGAGTCTGGGTATACAGGAAAGGGATTCTGACAAGCAGCTCTTAGGCTTCAGGTTGTCCTGCTGAGTTTTATGCTCCAATGAACATATATAGAAGCTGTTAAGATCGTAAGCAGTTGCTGCCTTGTACTGTACAGGTAGTCCTTGTGACCTTTGCTTAGCAACTATTTCAAAGTTACAGTGGACCTACTTACAACCTGGATTCAAAGCTGCCCCCACCCTGGAGGTCACGTGGTCCAACTTTGGGTGCTCGGCAACATGGGCATATTTATGAGTGTTTGCATCATCTCGCGGTCATGTGACTGTGTACCTCACGAGTCCATTGATTTGCTTAATGACCACTCCAGAAAAGGTCATAAAGTCACATGATTGCTCCATTTTACAACTGTCAGGATTTATGACCATGACAGGCAGGCTTGAGGACTATGTGTATCAGATAAAGTGGGTCCATCTGTTTCAGCATTTTCCAGTATGGGCTACAAATAATGAGGGAACTTCACTCCTGATGGTACTATTGCATTGCCATCTCTAACAATAAAGTCAGCCCCAAATGCCAAGTAGAGAAAAGAATTCAGACCCGGATCGATAGAGATGCTCTGAACCAGCCAGGCAGCCTCGTCTGCAAAAAACCTCCTGAGCAACTGCCCGCTGAACTTTTATTCACCTCCCTCTTCTGAATACCAACATTACAAAAACTCCATCAATCTCATACAAAATAGGATACATAGAGATAATTGGATACATAGTGAGAACTTCTCAGGTGCCTATGAGATCATTACAAAAACAAGATACTGAAAGATATATGTGAAAGCTTTATCATAGCGTTTCCCAAACCTCCCACATGCCTTTCTGTGCGAACCAGGAGAGTGTGCTCATCACTGTAATTCACGTAGAAGCCAATAAGAAACGTTTGGGAAAGCTGAAGGTTGAGAGGCCAAAAAATGGCCGTTCCCACATGCCATCAGAAGAAATTTGAGGGAAATTCTCAAGCATCCTGGGACTAATATAGAAAATCAGAAGCCTCTCTGACAGGGGAAGTAAACTGTGGAACTGCAAGGCTAATTTCTACACAATGCTACATATAAAGAACCAAAAATCTTTTACATGCAAATCGCCTGTAGCCCCTCAACTGCAGCTATCCTCGTATTGGCACAAACAACAAAATTGTAGTTTCTCCTGTAAATTCACCCTGATAATGCCATAGAACAAAGCCAGGGATGCAGAACATCAGAATTCCTGCTTCTGAATGTTTCTCAAACCTATTTTACAGAGTTTGAGCTAAAAGGCATCTCATTTTGTTACAAAGAATGGAATATATATCTCTAGCTTGAAAATGCTATATATTTAAAGAAAATGCTTTACAAAATCACCAAGCTCTTCTTACTTTAACAAAAACTGTGGTCCGCAATATTGTTTCACTAGCTTACCCAATTGGCTACACCAATGGAATCTCACAGAATCATGCGATATTTAGTTTAACATCTGGATGGAACTCGGGTGAATTGTAGTGTTTTAAAACAACCAATTTATATGTTTTATTTTTGTGATTCTTTTGCTATTCCTGTACAAATCATTTCAGAAAAAGAATTGAAAAGGAAAAAAAAAACAATAACAAGCATTTATAACCCAAGAGATTTAGGATAAACTCTATTTTTTACTGAGGAAAAGAAAAAATATACTTTCCCCAACAATTTCACATTCACTTGTTTCTGGCAATTTATATTAACTAGAAAATATATGTGGACATTTAACCTGTCAGTTCTTATTTCAATCACTTTTAACTCAGTAGCCCAGGCATCAGCTGTTTTCTAACCACACGGTCCCACTCCCAACAAAGCAAAACCATTCCAGAAAGCACATTTTTCCTGATCGTTGAAATAAAATATTGAGACTGACTCATGCGAACCCATTTTTAGACCATCCCTTACCCTTTCTGTTTTGTAGATTGCAAACTTTGGACATGAAATAACTTAACGCACAAACATTTTTGGTATGTTTTTGGCATGTTTTCCAACAGTTAATGTATATTACTGATACCCATTTCTTGTTCGAATGGGTCTTTCAAATGACTATAGACTCCATTAACTTTAATTCACGTTACCCTCGGAAATGCTACTCATTTGTTCATCCTTTCACCTTAAGTCAACCTGGATAGAATGTGGAATTTACAGGGAAATATTCCTATTGCAAAAGGAAAGACTGATCAACAGAACCAGAAGAAAGGATGCTTCCTTAAATGGCTGTATAAGTAGTCCTTGAATTACAATCATTGGCTTAGCAACATTCAAAATTGTAACGGCCTGAAAAAAGTGACTTAAGACTGGTCCTCACATTTATGACCGTTGTAACATTCCCCATAGTCATATGATCAAAATTCAGGTGCTTTACAATAGTTGCAGTGTCATGTGATTGCCATTTGCAACCTTCCCAGCCAGCTTTTGACAACCAAAGTCAGTGGGGGAAGCTGGATTCGCTTAACAACTGTGCGATTCAGGTTAACAATTCAAGTGATTGGCTTGAGTGTAACCATTTTTCAACTGAAAGCTTGTAAAATTAACAGCCGCCTTGCTTAGCGATAGAAATTTTTATCTCAGTTGTGGTCGTAATTCAAGGACTGCCTGTATAATGTTAACTATTGGAATAAGCTCAGTGGGTTAGGACGCTGAGTTTGTCGATCAGAAGGTCGGCAGTTTGGTGGGTCGAATCCCGAGTGCCGCGTAACAGAGTGAGCGCCTGTTACTCGTCCCAGCTTCTGCCAACCTAGCAGTTCGAAAGCACATAAAAATGCAAGTAGAAAAATAGGGACCACTACGCTGGGAAGGTAACAGCGTTCCGTGCCCCTTTGGCGTCTAGTCATGCCGGCCACATGACCACAGAGACGTCCTCAGACAAGCGCTGGCTCTTCGGCTTTGAAACGGAGATGAGCACCGGCCCCTAGAGTCGGAAACGACTAGCACGCATGTGCGGGGGAACCTTTACCTTTACCTATAATCAGTCTAAAACTCCTAATCAATGGAGGGTCTCTTTGTGGGCTTTTTTAAAAACCGAGGTCCTTAAATCCACTTATAAAATCTCCTGTTATTGCCGTTTATCTCAGTACACTTATACCCAGAGAGAGAGAGAGAAAGAAAGGAAATAACTATTTCCCATCTACTTTCAAAGAGAGGAATGAGAGAATGGGCATGCTTTTTTAGAGCCCTATGAATCCCACAACACTTGGAGAAGTCTGAAACCTGAGAGTTACAGTATTTCCCAAACTTACCCTGACCATTTATAGCGAAGCTCATAGTGTTCCAAATTCCATTCATTTTCCACTCATTTATCTTAAAACTCAGTGGCAGCAGTAAAGAAGAGGGAGGGACAGTGAAACTATTTCTTTGTTCACTGGCTGAGAAGTAAACAGAACTGTTCAGCACAGCTATTTTTTAAACAGCCTTGATCTTACAAACCCATTTCTAGAGAATCCTGCTAGTGGGAGGGAAGTGGGAGAGAAATTGAGTGGAGTTATCACGATATAAAATAATAGGAAAATTTCATCTAATTTTTGTGCAGGTGTTGCATTTTCCCCCCCAAATAGAAAATGGTGAAGAGTTTGCAGGGTTTTTTTTAATAAAGGGAAAGAAGAATGGTGGATAGATGAAATAAATCAACTTGTTCACAATTATTTTGAATTTTGTGTGCACAATATGAAAACTGATATGTTAGAAATACTTTATATCTCCTCTAGTAAAAGTTGATATTTACAAAGTGTAAATTCTTTCTAGACTGAGAGTTTATAAAAAAGTTCAGGATTTTCCACCATAATTTGTTAGTATTAAACTTTCCTAGTTTCATTGCTTTGTTGTGTGCTGATTGCCATAGAAGCTCTTCAAAGTTTTTATTTTCTTCTAGATTTGACCTTTTGAATTTTCAGTTTCAAAATTACTGCAACCTTGATGGCTATGATAAAACAAATCTAAAATGTACATTAAGACACTACATTTTCAAGACTGTGGAGCCAATATTATGTTCTTCTTTCTTCCTCCCAGCAAGACTTCGGAGAGTTTTGGGTGTACCTTAACACCACTACTATATTTCAGTATGTTTAATTTGCAGGTCTGCAGATTATTTTTAGTTCTGTCTAAAGCCCCTGAGACCCCTTTACCCTTCCCTTTCCCAATTTAGTCTTACGCAAGTTATCTTTTTTTTCTGCCTTTCCAAATGTTTATCTCTTTCAAATTTTCATAGATATTCAGGATTGTGAGACGATATGATGAATGCAGTCCAACCTATCAAAAACAGTACGGTAAAAAACAGATTAGAAACACAAATTAAGACAGGCAAGAAAATGGTAAGAGAACACCTGTCTACCCTAGACGAGTTCAAATCACCAGGACCAGATGGATTACATCCCAAAGTTCTGAAGGAACTGGCAGATGTGATCTCAGAACCACTGAACTATATCTTTCAAAGATCCTGGAGCACTGGGAAACTACCAGAGGACTGGAAAAGAGCTGATGTAGTTCCCATCTTCAAAAAAGGAGAAAAAAATGGATCCAGGAAACTAGAGACCTATCAGCCTGACCTCAATATCTGGGAAGATTCTGGAAAAGATAATCAAGCAATGAATTAGCGAACACATAGAGGCAAATAGAGTCATTACCAAAAACCAACATGGGTTTGTCAAAAACAGATCATGCCAGACAAATCTTATTGCATTCTTTGACCAGGTGACAAAATTAGTGGACCAGAGGAATGCTGTGGATATAGTTAATTGGATTTCAGTAAGGCATTTGATAAAAGTAGACACAACCTACTACTTGATAAGACAGAAAAATGTGGGTTAGACAGCATCACTGCCATATGGATTCATAGCTGGCTGACTGGCCGTACCCAGCATGTGGTCCTCAATGGAGCTGCATCTACAAGGAGGGAAGTGTGTAGTGGGGTGCCCCAACATCTTCACCAACGATTTGGATGAGGGGATAGATGGGGAACTCATCAAATTTGCAGACTACACCAAGCTGGCAGGAATAGCCAACACTCCAGAAGATAGGCTTAAGTTACAGAAGGATTTTGACAGATTTGAACATTGGGCACTATCTAATAAAATGAAATTCAATGATGAAAAAAGTAACGCTCTACATTTAGGCAAGAAAAACCAAATGCACATATAGTATAGGTGGTACCTTGCTCAATAGTAGTAACTGGGGGTGGGATTTTGGAGACAATCACTTAAATATGAGCCAGCACTGTGCTGAAAATGCCAAAAAAGCTAACACGGTGCTAGGCTGCATTAACAGAAGAATAGAATCAAGATCACGTGAAGTGTTAATACCATTTTACAATGCCTTGGTAAGGCCATACTTGGAATACTGCATCCATTTTGAGTCACCACAATGTAAAAAAGACGTTGAGACTCTACAAAGAGCACAGAGAAGAGCAACAAAAATGATTAGGGGACTGAAGGCTAAAACATAAGGAACGGTTGCGGGAATTGGGTATGTCTAGTTTAATGAAGGGAAGGACTGGGGTGACATGATAGCAGTTTTCCAATATCAGGGGTTGCCACAAAGAAGAGGGAGTCGAGCTATTCTTCAAAGCACCTGAAGGCAGCACAAGAAGCAACAGATGGAAACTAATCAAGGAGAGAAGCAACCTAGAAGTAAGGTGAAATTTCCTGACAGAACAATTAATGGAACAACCTTGTTGTGTCCTTAGTTACGGAGGGTTCTCCTTCAGAGGGAAGACTCAGAGCAGCCATTGGCTGTTACCCTCGGTGACAGATTCCAAGCCAGGGATTGGTTACGTTTGAAATAGCAGTTAGTATATTAGGTAGTGTTTAACCGTTAGTCAGTTGACATATGTGAGTGCAATAAATGTTCCTTGCTAAACCTCGCTGTCTCTGCTCGTCAATCCGGACATAACAGTGGCGACGAGGGTGGGATCTGACGGCAGATCAGCAAAGGAGCTGGGGGTAAATGAATAAATAAATGAATAAATAAAAAAAAAAACCCGACCGGGTGAAAAGCGGGAAATTTGAACCACAGTCAACCGAGCAGCAAGCAATTAGGCCTTAAGGATGGTGCAAGTGGGGTCCCTGAAGGAGTTCGACCCTAATTACCCCGAAGACTGGGAGGAGTATGTCAGTCAAGTCGAGGGGTTCATGCTGGTCAACGGGATCACGGAGGACAGGAAAAAGGCGGCGGCTCTCCTAACAATCAGCGGCACACCGGTTTACCGGGTAGCCGTAGGCCTGTGCCAACCCCTGCCAGTCTCCAGCGTATCGTACGCTGACCTGTTGCCCAAGCTGAAGGTCCATTTCACCCCTAAAAGGTCGGAGCTGTTTTGGCGGCGGATATTCGAGAAGCGGAACCAACGGCCGGGTGAATCTATTCAACAGTTTGTGGCGGCGGTCAGAGAAGCAGCCCTGCGCTGCAAATACGACAATCTGGAGATTCGTATTAGGGACAGAGTGGTTTTGGGACTTCGTGACGAACAATTGCAAAACCGTATCATCTCAAAACCTACTGGCAACCTCCAAGAAGTTCTAGATGAGCTTCTGACATACGAATCTACCGGCAGACGCGACCCCCCCTACAACAGCATGGCTGCCTCAGCCGAAGTAAACCTTGAGAGCCATGTGGACGGTGGGGAGGTGGATTACCAGTGGGAAGCTGATATTGCGGAGATCACCCGAAGGTTCGGGAAGATGGCGCCGAGACCATCACGCACCGACGGACCCGACCAAAGCAGAAGACAGCATCCGCCAGCGTACCAACGATCCCAGAGGGACATTCCAAACAGACCTCGCGACCCAGAAACGAAGTGTGGAAGCTGCGGGGGAAATCACCAACGCTCGACATGCAGATTCAGAAATGCAAAATGTCGAGGCTGCGGAAAAACGGGCCACATCCAGGCCATCTGCCGAAGCCGACCGCACAACAACCGTCTCCACGAGCTTGATGTTTGGCCCACAGGTGAGGTAAACCCCGATCGGAGTGGTAGAGAAGTCCCTGGACTAGTGGCACGCACTTCCAACCCGGGGGCTTTTCAACCACGTGGGAAAGCCTAAATTTAATTACACCCCAAGAATCAACCACATATTGAGGCCTAAATTGAGGATAGAAGTCCAAATGCAAGGCATTCCTTGCAAGATGGAAGTGGACTCAGGGGCCTCTGTATCAATAATTTCAAGGGACACCTTGAGTTACATAGAAAGGAGAAGTGGCCATAGAATTCCCCTTAAACCCACCGAACTGCAACTAGCTGACTTCCAAAAAACACCTATTGAATTAGTGGGAGAGGCTAGCATTATGGTTAAATACAAGGGGTTTAGAGGAGTATTAACTGTTCTAGTCACTGAAGGCCAGAGAACTAGTCTTATAGGCCTTAATTGGTTCTCGGCCTTGGGCATCTGGGTTGGGGGAATTAACTCTATACAAAGGAAGACCCTCAAATCCGTCTGCGATAACTTCGCAGATGTATTTGATGGGTCATTAGGGAGGTTACAAAGGACCCCCCCGTTAACTTTAATTTAGACCCAGCAGTCAGGCCCATTAGGCTTAAGGCCCGGAGGGTGCCTTTCGCCCTTAAACAGAAAATCGAGGCCGAACTAGATAAGCTAGTAGGCCAGGGCGTTTTAGAACCAGTTGAAGGGGGCCTTTGGGAGACACCGTCACACCCCTGAAACCGAACGGGGATGTGAGGATCTGTGCCGACTATAAAGCCACCCTAAACCTCGCAATGAAAAAACACGCTTACCCGGTCCCGACGGTGAAGCAGGTCCTCGCGACGATCCAGGACGGTGCCATTTTCGCCAAGCTTGACTTGGCACAGGCGTACTTGCAACTTACTGTGTCTAAGGAAGCCGCCGAGGCTCAAACGATAGTTACCCACAAGGGGGCGTTCCGCGTTCACAGACTTCAGTTCGGGATAGCTGCAGCTCCAGGCATCTTCCAGGAGGTGATGGAGAGGACCTTGAAGGACATTCCAGGTGTATGCCCTTACTTTGACGATGTCCTCATCGCTGCAAAAACTGAGGACATCCTAGCGGAGAGGCTAGAACAGGTACTGGGGAAATTTAGAGAGGCAGGGTTGAAATTAAAAAAAGATAAGTGTTGCATAGGGGTAAAATCAACAGAATTCTTAGGGTTCAGGATTGATGCCCAGGGCATCCACCCAATGGAAGGAAAAATTAGAGCAATTAAATTAGCTCCAGAACCTAAGAACAAGGTGGAATTACAAGCCTTCCTTGGCTTGATTAATTTTTATCACACATTCCTGCCTCACAAAGCAGCTATAGCTGAGCCCCTACACAGACTCTTAGATAGGAAGACCCCGTGGCAGTGGCAGAAAAAACACAGGACCAGTTTTCAAACACTAAAAGACATATTGTCCAGTAACTCCACTGTCACTCACTTTATAGAAAATAAACCCATATTCTTAGCCTGTGATGCTTCCCCTTATGGCGTGGGAGCTGTCATCAGTCACATGGATGATCTGGGTCAACAGAGGCCTATAGCTTACTATTCCCGAACCTTAACAAAGGCAGAACAGAATTATGCACAGATTGACCGGGAAGCATTGGCCATCGTGGCAGGCGTAAAAAAGTTCCACGATTACCTGTACGGTAGGGACTTCACCATTTACACTGACCATAAACCCCTGCTAGGATTATTCACTACTGATAGACAAACACCACAAATTATGTCTCCAAGAATGCTCAGATGGTCAATCTTCCTATCGGCTTATACATTCTCAATTAAACACAGGCCAGGCAAAGAGATGGGGCACGCTGATGCCCTCAGCAGGCTACCATTAGAGGACAGTGACACAGACCCTGCACCTGTGGGACAGATCATGTCCCTACAAGAACTTCCTGAGTGCCCCCTGACGGCTAGAGACATTGCAGCAGCTACCAGAAGAGACCCCATACTCAGCAGGATAGCAGCATGGGTACAAGGGGGATGGCCCAACAAAAATCCTGACCCCAAGTTCACACTGTACTTTAGAAGGAAGGATGAATTGTCATCTCACTTAGGGTGTATCTTATGGGGAAACAGGGTTGTGATTCCAGAGTATCATAGGAACACAGTGATTGGGGAACTTCATGAAGGGCACCCAGGTATTGTGCGTATGAAAGCTCTTGCTAGAAGCCATTTATGGTGGCCAGGGTTGGACAACGCCATTGAGGTCAAAGTTGCGGGGTGCTATCAGTGCCAGAGATCCAGACCAGAGCTAGCACATACAACAGTACATAAATGGGAAGAGGCAAGAAACCCGTGGTCTAGGATCCATATTGACTTCACTGGCCCATTCCAGGGCCTCACATTCCTTGTAGTAGTGGACAGCTACTCCCGCTGGTTGGAGGTCGTGCCTGTTAAGTCCATGACATCAGCCAAAACCATACAGGTCTTAAGGGGACTCTTTGCCACTCATGGGTTACCTGACGTGATTGTTTCTGACAATGGGCCCCAATTCACATCTAATGAATTTCAGGACTTCCTCAAGGCCAACTGGATTAGGCACGCGACATCGGCACCCTTCCACCCCTCCTCCAACGGATTGGCAGAACGAAACGTCAGGACAGCCAAGGACGCCCTTCAAAGACTCATCCACCAGGGGGTAATGGGAGGGAAATACAATTCAGGTCAATAGAAGCAACCCCCCAGATTCGCAATGCTGAAACAGAAATTGCGTTCCCTGACAGCCCAACAGAGTCGTCCAGTCAGTCCAGTGAACCCCAACAACAGCATCAACAACAACAGCCCGATAGGGATTCACCATCTGAAACACCAATACACACACCTGGGTCAGAGGCAATTGGCAATGGTGGAACTGAAACCCATTCAGCAGCTAGTATGGTCAGCAGATACCCAGTCAGGAAGCATAAGCCTCCTGGGTACTTGAAGGACTATATCCAATGGTAAATTTCATCCAGGGGGGAAGGGGTGTTGTGTCCTTAGTTACGGAGGGTTCTCCTTCAGAGGGAAGACTCAGAGCAGCCATTGGCTGTTACCCTCGGTGACAGATTCCAAGCCAGGGATTGGTTACGTTTGAAATAGCAGTTAGTATATTAGGTAGTGTTTAACCGTTAGTTAGTTGACATATGTGAGTGCAATAAATGTTCCTTGCTAAACCTCGCTGTCTCTGCTCGTCAATCCGGACATAACAGACCTGTCTCCAGAAATTGTGAATACTCCAACATTGAAAGTTTTTAAGAAGAGACTGGACAACCATTTGTCTGAAATGGTATAGCTTCTCCTGCCTGAGCAGGGGGATGGACTAGAAGACTTCCAAGCTCCCTTCCAGCTCCTATTCTATTCTATTCTATTCTATTCTATTCTATTCTATTCTATTCTATTCTATTCTATTCTATTCTATTCTATTCTATTCTATTCTATTCTATTCTATTCTATTCTATTCTATTCTATTCTATTCTATTCTATTCTCTGTCTAGAGCAGGGGTAGGCAACCTTGGCTCTTTTATGACTCGTGGACTTCAACTCCCAGAATTCCTCAGCCAGTCATGCTGAGGGGAAAGGGAGAGGTTTCCAAGCTGAGCCATGCTGGCTCAGGAATTCTGGGAGTTGAAGTCCATGAGTCATGAAGGGGCCATAGTTCCCCCATGCTGGCTCAGGAATTCTGGGAGTTGAAGTCCATGAGTCATAAAAGAGCCAAGGTTGCCTACCCCTGGTCTAGAGCATTGGTATAATAAAAAAAATCATCTTTGAAATATTTAAAATAAAAATGGAAAAGTTGTTGCAAACATCTCTGCAGTTCTTTCTGGACCCTTGGAAGTATGGGGGTCCACCAATAATCCATTGGTTTATTCTTATGATTATTTTATGATTTACATATTGTTTATCACTCCTGCATGAGATCACTTCCAGTAATTAAACACTGGAAGTTTTTAAGAAGAGACTGGACAGCCATTTGCCTGAAATGGTATAGGGTTTCCTGCCTGATCAGGGGGTTGGACTAGATGACCTCCAAGGTCCCTTCCAACTACTACTACTACTACTACTACTACTACTACTACTACTACTACTACTACTACTTTTTCTTTTTCTTCTTTTTCTTCTTCTTCTTCATTATTATTATTATTATTATTATTATTATTATTATTATTATTATTATTATTATTATTATTATTATTATTATTATTATTATTATTATTATTATTATTATTAAATTAAAACACCTAAGAAGTTCTAGTTCTAAAACAAGAACATTATAGAAATATGGCAAAAATCATACCCTTTAAAAAGAAATCACAAGGCAATAATCAAACCAGACCCATCACTTCTTCAAAAGTTACTCCTGAAAACTAACCTGTTCTGACCCTCTTGCCTGATGTTCTACACAATAAATGGTCCTTTCATTTATTTCTTAATGGTTGAGAAGATGATAAACTTCTGAAAGGTTGTTTCACAAGGTCTTGCAATCTTGACTGATTGCAATGTTCATTCAGGAACTTGCTTTCAGGTCTTTTTCTCTCTTAATCTCTCTCTCTCTCTCTCTCTCTCTCTCTCTCTCTCTCTCTCTCTCTCTCTCTCTCTCTCTCTCTCTCTCTCTCTCTCTCTCTCTCTCTCTCTCTCTCTCTCTCCCTCCCTCCCTCCCTCCCTCCCTCCCTCCCTCCCTCTCTCCCTCTCTCTCTCTCTCTCTCAACTTTACACTTTGAAGCCGTAAAGCTAAGAGCCTTTTTTAAAAATCAAGGACAAGCATCAGCAAAACTTTAACTTGGCAAACTTCCCTAATGTATTTCTAGTAAGCTTTGTGTATTGAGATGCAGTTAATGATGGACATTGGGGCTTGCCAATGTCTTTGATTGCAAGATTTAGAACAAAAGTGGCTGTATTCTATATTATTTGTATAATTAATTTGGAAATGGCATCTACCTCTCAGACTAGTTCCAGTATTTTTGCTGTCAAGAGTTAATAGAAGACTCTAAAGATAAAAAAAAGATAATCAGGTCCTATATTCAATCTAAAATCATACTGCATGTGCTTCTACTTTATATTGTCTTAGTCTCATTACTTTGATGGAATTTATTTCTGAGAAAACATGTACTGTACAGATAAGACTGAAAAATCTTATATTGTAGATCCAACGTAAGCAGACTAAGATGGCATCGAAAGCAATCTAAAAATATGCCTTTTTATTTTGATTTTGATACATGCTTGTTCAGTAACAGGGGACTTTGTGTTCATTGAGGATTTTATTCTTAAATAAATGTGCACAGGATTGCAGTTATAATCAGTGCATTTTTATCAAGCTATCCCTCTGCAATGTAGATTTGCCCATGAATTGTCAGAAACGAACAACCAGTTGGAGATATGAAGAGTTAGCTACTTTATTGCTCATGCCTAATTTGACAGGAATCTTCCCAGACTGATAATCTGCACCTGGGCTAGACTACATAAGATTCAATGGCACTCAAGAGGGATCAGACCTTGCCCTCTTATGCCTATGTAATGACTGATTCCCTGCTTGACTCCTCCCCCTGGTTTGATCAGTCTCATTCCAACATCACCCAATTCATTTCTGATCACTTTTAATTATTCAAAAGTGGGATTTACTATCTTTTATTTAACTTCTAGTATCTAGATCAGGGGTATCAAACTGCCAGCCCGCGGGCCGGATGCATCATAGTGAAACCATGCCCACCTCATTGCCGGCAATGGTAAAAAAGTCATGACACGTCATGTGATGTTGCGAGTTTGACACCCCTGATCTAGATGCAGAAAGTTAGCTACCAAATAAAAACCATTTGTCATTTTTTTCTTCTAAGTCTCCCCAGAATTAAGTAGTTAATTAATTAAAGTAGTTAATTAAGTAGTGAAGTAGTCTTTCACTGACAAATAAGACTATAAACTGAAATATAATATTAAGCAGAAATGGAGAACGGCACGACTTTGGCTGAATTTTATCCCCATTTCTGTTGTTTTATTAGATGAAAATACTAGGTAATGGCTGAAATTATAATGAAATTGCAAACTGTAAGGTTTTGTAGGTTTATTTATTTTAATTTTTGATTCCCCCTCTGCTGAATGAGTGCCAGAGGCAATACACAAATGAAGCAATGAAAAGCCCTTAGTATATAAAGAAGCTTATCTTTAAAACCCTCACAATGCAATAATATAGAGAAATATCAAAGAAAAATAATGTGAACTTTTTTAATATCATATCACCAAATTCAAGAGTGTAATATTGATCTTTGTTGTATGTCTGATCATAGTGCAATTACTTAAAAGGTATCAATAAGTTGTTATTTTAATGAATGATAAAGAATGTGTACAATAAAGCCAGGTAGAGAGTGCACAGTATTTTGATTTGAATCAGAAACACCAAATGCCTGAATGTTTGAATGGGAATCGTATTAAGCATATATTCAAGGTAGAAATGAATTATTGCTTTTGCATTGTACAAAAATAAAATGGGAAATAATTTGAAATCGTGAGCAATTTAATAATAAGAAGGCAAGCCAAATATTTTGGGGTTAAGGGGTGTAGAATTGGGTTGCTAATGAAAATATGCTATCATAATCTCTTCTCTAAGAAGTGATATTTATAAGATTGTCTGGTACTGAAAACACATTTTAAGAATGTTCATTAGAAATACTTATATACGGAGATGACACATTTCCCTCCCTTTCTATTTATTTTTTTATATATGCATCCTGTTTTTCTTCCAGAAGCTAAGGCCAAAGTGAATGTGTTGTCTTATCCAGCAACAATCCTGTGGATAGATTAGACTTAGATCATCTTCATTAGTTATTTCCAGAATGGCCTGGCAACCTGCATGCTGCTCCATTATCTCTTTTCTAGGCCTAATGTATGCAACATTATTTCACTGTTTTCCATACCACCAAAGCACAGGAGAAGGAAGCAAGTGAGAGCAATTTATCATTTTGCCTATAGCTATGGCTATTGCTGGAGCATAGGCTACATTCAGCTAATTTTGATACCCTGAAACATTGAAGCCAATACACAGTGAATAAGCTGCTATATATTTTGTGGAAGAATGGGGAAATAGAATCCAAGTTGACTTGATTGAATTAAAAGTCTGCATTGGATCTCTTTTGGCTTAATGGTTTAGCATGCCTGGTGGTGCAGTGGTTAGAATGCAGTACTGCAGGCTACTTCTGCTGACTGCCGGCTGCCAGCAGTTTGGCAGTTCGAGTCTCACCTGCTCAAGGTTGACTCAGCCTTCCATCCTTCCGAGGTCAGTAAAATGAGGATCCAGATAGTTGGGGGCAATAGGCTGACTCTGTAAACTGCTTACAGAGGGTTGCAAAAGCACTATGCAGTGGTGTATAAGTCTAAGTGCTATTGCTATTGCTATGCAAGGATTTCTATGTGTCATTCTCACTCTAAGGACATTGGTTTCATTGGTTAAAATCACAATACCAGCAGAAGTCAGAACCTACTGGGATTCTGTGCATTCTGAGGCAAAGAAGTAAATATACAGAACCAGGACCCAGAATGAGACATTTTCTGGCTTTGAAGACAAGATGTACCTCCTTATGATGAAGTTAATCAGATTGGCAATTGGAACTTTCAAGAACACTGAATGAAAAAACATTCTCTCTGGTGCCAACAATGTCTAGCTTGGAGGTGCAAGTGAGGACACACAATATTCACTCCACCATTCTCTTATTCCTCACAATCACTTCTTCTACTATCTTCTGCCTGATTCTGCTGGAAAAGTTAAACTTAGACAAGGAAAACTCCACTTGGAATTAGAAACCCCACTTTTCATAGGGTTTTCAACCAAATCATAATACAGATCTAAAACCATTAACTTTTTGCACATTTTATCCTATTGACTAAGGATAGGATGTTGATTATTGGCATAAGAAGAGCAAGTGCAGATTTCCCTCTTTGTACCTCTTTCTTGACTGCTACTTCCCTCCAATTGAAAAATCTTCCCTTTAAGCTTGCTTCTTTTCTGGCAAATGCTTGGGGAGAATAGGATATATTCATAAAGTGGAAGAGTAGGATACATTCATAAAATATTTGACAGTCTTTTTTTTCCTGATGCGATAGCCATGTTACTACCATGTGTTCTACTGTAATGTAAATTCTGTTTGCCAAGAGGATTTATAAATAAGGGCATTACTGTTGATCAGAGCAAACTCTCAAAATGACTTATTAAAAAGACAAAACCAATTTATTCCCATGTTTCACAGAGAAGAAAGGGTCAGTGTTTTCTTCAAAACTCTTGAAGGTAGGACAGGAAGTAACAGATGGAAACTTATCAAAGAAAGATCCAACTATGGACAAATTTCCTATCAGTGAGAACAATCAGTAAAACAGCTTGTCTCCAAAGTTGTGGGTGCTCCATCACTGGAGGTTTTTAAGAAGCGATTGGACAGCCCCCTTATCCAGAATGGTTATAGGGACCCCCAAGATCCCTTCCAACTCTGTAATTCTGTAATTAAAATTATTTTTTAAATAATCAGCACAGGAATGTGTCTGTTTTCGTGACTCTGTTTTTGGCATGTGTGTGAGGTTCAAGACTGCAAGTGGCAATTCAGCTGGGTAACTTTAGATTCTAGATTTAACTGTTGAAAGAAAGCTGCTCTGTTTAGAGAACAATATGTACTAATTGACTTATTTGAAAACGCAGAAAGCCAGAATGCCCTGCACAAAAATTAGAAAAATATGAAAGTGTCCAGTCCAGAGTAACTTGCTTGAGCTAATCTCTGTGTGGTTTAGTCTCTCATGTGAATGTGTCCCTTGACTATTCACTACATTAAAGGAGTAACAGAAATAAATGATGGAGCAAATAGCTTCGCATTGATTTTTTTTAATGATGAGTGAGTTTATTACACAGAAGAAATGCATTCAGTGCTTTTCTTGTATTATGGTAAGTAAGAGTAATCATTTATTAATCACTAGTCTCTTCATCTATGAAGGAAGGTATTAAAAGCTTATTTGATTGGGAAATAAAGTTCTCTGAATCTGAACTAGAGGTACAGATTTGATCATATATTCTTCATTTCAAGCTCCTATACATCTGCTGATTAAGCTCTTAGCTAGCACCTTACTTTGACACAGCTTTCACTTTACTTGTATGCAATGACTATTTTGTACAAGTACTTTAAAAGGGAAGACATGCCTTATTTTATGCTGGCTGAGGAATTCTGGGAGTTGAAGTCCACAATTCATAAAAGGGCCAAATTTGAAGACTGCTAGTCTAAAATAAAAGTCTCCCTCAAGTCAAGCTTTGGATACAACCTTTCAATTTTATCAGCAAAATTATAAGATGATTTCCCATTGTCTCTTCCTGGATGCTTTTCAACGTCCCATTCAAACCAAAAGCTAAATAGGTAAAGGTAAAGGTTCCCCCGCACATGCGTGCTAGTCGTTTCCGACTCTAGGGGCCGGTGCTCATCTCCATTTCAAAGCCGAAGAGCCAGCACTTGTCCAAGGACGTCTCCGTGGTCATGTGGCCGGCATGACTAGACGCCAAAGGTGCACGGAACGCTGTTACCTTCCCACCATAGTGGTCCCTATTTTTCTACTTGCATTTTTACGTGCTTTCGAACTGCTAGGTTGGCAGAAGGTGGGACGAGTAACAGGTGCTCACTCTGTTACGCGGCACTCAGGATTTGACCCGCCAAACTGCCGACCTTCTGATCAACAAGCTCAGCATCCTAACCCACTGAGCCACCGCATCCCACAAAAGCTAAATAGGGTCCCCTAAAAATCTAACTGGAGTCAACCCAGCTTACCTTCTAATATTAGCCTTGACTGGTCAGATTATTACTAGACGTTCCTAGCCACTTACTAGCACACTCACTTCCAAAATCTATCTCCTCACCCCCACCCCACTCCCCCAAGCAGTTGGAGAGCTTAAGCACAGTGGTTGCTGTGGAGAATAGCTGCACATTTGTTTCGGGTAATGGTTCATTTAATCCTAAGTGTGAATTCTTAAAGCTGTAGCTTTAGAACGAGATGAAAAGACGGAACAGGGAAGTCAACAAGGGGCTGGGGAATATTATTTTGTTGAGCTCCCCTCGGTTCCTCTGGGAATCATCCTTTGGCTTCTTGTGAGCAGAATTCTGTATGCCTTATTTCCCATCAGCTTGAGAGATAACCTTGATTGCTCTGGAGGTATCAATGCGTAACTCGGTGCTGGGTTGCCTTCTATTCCTTTAGAATCCATGGTTTTCTATAGTGGCACAGCTGTGGTTTTATTATTGCTTTGTGATGTTTTAATATTCATTTGAATATTATTGCACATTAGAAACTCTATTATAACTGTTACTAAGGACATGAGCCCCTCCAAGTGTCATTTATTTTATCAGATCACAGCTGCAGCATGACAAAAAGCCTTGGGCCGCCACAGTGGGAAAGCTAAGGGAATCAGCTTCTTGAAAAATTGTGGAGAAAAATCTTTAAAGGGGAAAAAAAAAAGATTTTAAAACCATTTCAGCACAGCTATAAACACCCTTGGGTTTCTTTCCCTGCATCTGACTTGTTCCCTCTTGTTTATTTTTAATTGCCAAAGGGTTTTCCAAATTGGTTAGCAGAAATAAAGAATAGCTGATACAATTTTCAAGTGTTTCGAGAACGTCTGCAGTATATGATGAAAAGCTCCGACAAACAAAGAACTTCTTAAAAGATGTTGGAAATTTGTTTTTCTTTGTTCAGATGTAGTGCAATTATATTTTCATTGTGGTTACAGTTCCAGTTACTGCCTCTTCCTTCCCACTCGGCAAAGAATATAGAGTTGGAAAGAATACAGGGGGGAAAGGGTCTAAAATTACAGTGGAATTGGAAGTTCTCCTTATAATGAAAATTTAAAGATTGGCTTTTGTTTCTGGTTAATTGGGGAAAAAAAATAACAACAAAGATGGGGCCCTCATTTTGCAAACTGAAGTATATCTTTTTGAATGCTATTAAAAAGGCTTTTCTTCCTCGGGGATGAACCAGAATGATGCTATTCAGCCAGTAAAAAAACAGCTTGAATTTAAAAAAGTCAAACAGATCCTGGGATGGGGGCAATCTGGATGAGGAACCTGGAGGAGGAAGATGGCTCCAGTCCTGTTTTCATTCTCTGGAAGGGTGATTTTGCACCTGCTATTTGTATTGAAACAACAGAACTTTTTAATGTGCATGCAAGTTTTTCTTCTCTGCAAACAGCTATTTTACAAACCTCAATGTATAGCAGTCTCTCCACCACTTCTCAATCCAGGCCTAGTGCTCTCATGCCTACTGTTTTCCTGTGGTATAATCGCTATACATTTGTGAATTGCATTAATGCCATCCTATTTAATTCGACTCTTCGTCTTGTTGTTCTTGTTGCATCATAAATAGTAAGGGGCAGAAGCCCAACAATCTGTCCCCTGTACAATTTAGCCAGTTTTGTGCCAATCTCTGTTGTGAACATTTTGGTTTGGGATTTTATACTAGTGACAACGCAAAGTAGTATGGTTCACATCAGTCTATAGTGAAATGTCTACTGTAGTCATTTAGACACTCATTTCATTTTCCTAGTATTAGAGATGTATACTCTTCTTTTTCCTTGGTGGGAGATGGAATTGGGCTACTGTGAATTTTTGAATTCTTCCCACTTCTGGGACTGAATTGCTATGCCCCCTTATGGTGCATTTAGTCTCTCATTTTAAAGAAGAGAAATAAACAAATGTTTCCTTCTTCAGAGAATCAGGTTGTTTACATACTGGGTTGGTACCATATTCCATCATTTAAAAGATGTGAAAGGAATTTAATTATGATAATATAATAATATAATATCAATATAATGTCAGGGGCTGCCACAAAGAAGAGGGAGTCCAAAGCACCTGAAGGCAAGGCAAGAAGCAACGGATGGAAACTAACCAAAGAGAGAAGCAACCTAGAACTAAGGAGAAATTTCCTGACAGTTAGAACAATTAACCAGTGGAACAACCTGCCTCCAGAAGCTGTGAATGCTCCAACACTGGAAGTTTTTAAGAAGAGATTGGACAGCCATTTGTCTGAAATGGTATAGGGTTTCCTGCCTGAGCAGGGGGTTGGACTAGATGACCTCCAAGGTCCCTCCCAACATTATTATTATTACTGTTACTGTTGTTGTTGTTGTTGTTGTTATTATTATTATTATTATTATTATTATTATTATTATTATTATTATTTTATATATTCCAATTCCAAATACATTCCAAATACTCAATATACAAGGAGTATTTTTACAATCACACAACTGCCCTAGAAGCTGGTAAGGCTCATCATATTCTAAATGAATGTCTCTTGCTCTTCAAGCTAGTGCATATAACCTGTCCTAATAAATGAGAAGTGATGAAAATAACTAGTGACACCCTTCCTCCTAGGTAGACCAAGTCCAGAGGGAAAGATGAAGTGAGGAGAAGCCCTGACATGGTAATGATGATTTATTGCCCAAAGCTCTCCAAGCAAAACGTTACACTAATATTGTCCCCATAAGCAGGCCCTGAAGGCAAACTGAAGGGACGCTGTACCTGTGAGATGCTTAATTTATGACCACCGAGAGATTTGAAGTAGGAGATTTCTCTTACGGTAGTTCTCAAATTTTTATTTGTTTTTAGCGTATGGTGGAGGAACTAATATTACATGCTTGAAATATTAAAGGAAATACGAAGGAATAGAAAATGGTAGATCTTTCGCTGCAGGGCAGAAATCACTACACAATAGCTGTGAGTGCAGGGTCTTGCATTGACACTTCTTGTGTCCTCCTGGAAATCTCCTAACAAAGGAAAGATCCTAGGTTCCTTGTGTTGAAAGAGTATCAGCAACATATTCCTCCTGGAAACACTGACAATGAAAAGGGAGTACCTACTTTAGAATGAGAGATTGTTTTTGTGGTGGTGGTGGGGAATGTGTTCCTTCAAAAGCTTCTCCTTTGCACTAAGTTGCTAGCTGAGCCATGGCTTAGCAGTAGGGAGCATAAGGGACAAAGGGTGTAACAAATCCAACAATAGACACTGAAGGGGAAGGAGAATTCTTAGTGAATATGGATTTGCTTTTGAGCAGGACAATATCAGAGCAATTTTGGGAGGCTAGCAGCTGTA
The DNA here is from genome assembly GCF_964194415.1 of Vipera berus. NCBI lineage: Eukaryota > Metazoa > Chordata > Lepidosauria > Squamata > Viperidae > Vipera > Vipera berus. Next base: position 85,535,094 of record NC_138204.1, read on the forward strand.
TCCCAAATAAGTCATGCAATATCCACCTTTAAAAGCCCTCACTTTCAGAAAGCTGTTCTAATGTGAAAGATGTTCAGAATTTTGTTCAGTGGGACTGAATAAAACAGACAGCATTTGAGGAATTCTGTTAAGACATTTAAGGAGTAGTTCAAGATGGAAAAAGCTGCATGAGGTTGTGGGAAGTCAGCTCCCCAGAGAAGGAAATATTAAAAGGGCAGAAAAAATATACTTCCTCAAAGGATCTTAAAGAGGCAGGGAAACATGCCCAGTTGTTCTTAATAGCCCCAGGTCTCCCTTCCCCAAGCAGAAACCAGTTCTATAGAAATGCAGATGTAAACCATCAGGAAGGTTGGAGCTAGGAGATTAAGAAGGCAAAGACCTAAAATCTATATACCCCATCCAAAGAGTCATCAGCCCAGACCCAGGGAAGCAGGACATGACCTTTGGACTTAATAGGATTAATCCATCACCATCAGAATACCAGAAAAGGCACACTCAGACTCAGGTCAAAAGTTCATGACACAGGAAATAGCCTCAAACAGGAACAGGAAGCAGATCCAAACAAAAGGCTCCAGAGGGTTTATACCCACTCCCTACATGTGTTAAGCCCCTTTTCTGCCAGACCATCTTCCTGTCTGGTTCTCCTCTTCAATAAACTATAACCTTCTTCCTAAAGCAGTCGCCATGTTTATTCCCAACTTGGATGGAACCATGATGAAGACTTTTCTTCCAACAAGGTCTTGGTGGGGTCTATCATGCAGACTACTTCTTTTGGAGTGCCTCATTTAAATGGATGGGTTCTTTTACTGCATGAATTCAAATTATGAACTCTTTAAATCAGGATTCATGTAGTAAATGAAATTGTATTCATTACCCTTTATAGTAGGAGCACAGTTTTATTATCCATAAGAACTTGTGATAATTTGCAAGTCGGTAGATGTTGCAAATTGAGCCCATACAAGCAGCCCTCATTTAGTGTTGACAATTGGTAAGTTGGTCATTAAGTGCAACTAATGCTAAGTAAAACAGCAACTGTACTTATACTTACTTTAGCTTTCCTTTGCTTTTCAGACTTGTGAATGTAAAGATTGGTTGTAAAATTACTTTTTCATCATCAGTATATCTAAATAAAGGTCACTAAATAAGGCTCTCATCATCATAACTACAAGCAGTCACTAAATAAGGCTTGTCCTATTTAGTGGATTTACAGGATTGCCTGCATTGACTTTGTTATACCTTAACATCCAAGGAGGAGACTAGTTTCCAGAACAAAATATTCATCTTTTCCTTCATTACTTCCTTTCTTAACAAGTCTCCTTTTTCCTTCTTGGACCCAGTGCTTGACCCATGACTTAGTTTCTTCTATTGAAAATTCCACCTAGATCAGGGGTGTCAAACTCAATTTCACTGAGGGCCGCATCAGCATTGCGGTTGCCCTCAAGGGGCCGGGTGGGTATGGCCAGGGTGGGCGTGGCCTACTGGGTGGGCGTGGCTAGACTGTGTATGACCTACTGGGTGGGCATGGCCAGCTCTACATCGTTCCCATCAAGGGTGCCTATGGGGGCCTGGGCAGGAGTGGGACAGATCTGAGGGTCTCTGGCAGAAGGAGGGTCTCTGGGCCAGGGCCAAGGCAGTGTGGGCCGTTCCCTCACTGTTTCCAGGATGGCTTCGTGGGCCGCATGAAACCACTTCGCGGGCCAGATCCGGCCCCCGGGCCTTGTGTTTGACATGTCTGACCTAGATCAACAGAAACCTTATTTTAGGGTTTGGAATTCTAGATAGTATTGGCTTCCAGCAGGTCTAATTAACCCCAAAGGTGAGGATAATGGGAGTGTAGGCCAGCAAACCTGGAAGAGTTTTCCATGTTTCTTCCAGTCACTTGGCTAGACATTTAATTTATTATTCTGTATATGTGGAGTCCTTGCAGCCTCCTGAGCTTGGTTGTTTGCTTGAAGATGTTTCATTGATGTTACCTAGCTGGGTAATGAAACATCTGCAGGCAAACAACCAAGTTCTGAGAGCACCAAGGACTCCACAATCCAACCCACAATTCAACAGATATTCTCTTCTATTTGTATTCTATATATGCCCGCCTCATTTTCTTTCCATCTTTCTTTTAAACAAGACAGCTAAGATTAGAAGCTAGTTATATCTGGAATAGGTTCTCTTTTATATACTTCAGCTTTTCCCAGTCAGTACTACAGTTCTTAGATATATTTTTTTCCCCAGCCATCTGCCATAAGGATTTTTCTGCACCAAGAATTTCAGCACACTTTTTAACATTATTGCTATTAATCTACCACCACAAAGAAATGGCTTCTGAATTTATCTTGGTAGGTCTGCAGGCAACAACTGCACAACCCAAATTTCGAATCATTGTGTTAAATCAACCTTTTTCCCCCTAGTCTCTTCTCATCAATTTGTCACCTAGATAAGCCCAACCATCCCCAGCAGCAAAAGTCCCATTATGCATAGTTCTGGCTGCTTCCTTCCATGGATTTTCATCAACCTGCACAGAGATTCTTTTACCCCAAGACATATGCTGTTGTTTTCTTGCCTTTTTCTTACTCTGCAGCATGCAAAAACATTCCCAGACTACTTATCATTCTAAAAATGGAGTTGGTTGTATAGCTCTATTTCACCTGTTTTGGGAGCTCAGGTGTATATTTTGAAGCCTAAATACTTCCCTTTCTCATTTCCAGGCAGCCAATAAAATAATAAAAAAAATCCACATGAGGAAAGAAATGCAAGGGAATATCAGAATTGGCATACCAAACAGTAGGCATGAATAGGGGTCATTTTGCTGTTGAAATAACTCAGCTTTCCCACTCATTTTAATGCTATCCTTAATTGTATGGGGGTGGTGTGGTGGATCAGTGGTTAGGATGCTAGGTTTGTCACTTGGAAAGTCCGCAGCCCATGTTCGAAACCCGAGTGCAGCGTGACGAGATGAGCTCCTGTCCTCGTCTCCAGCTCCTGCCAACCTAGCAGTTTGAAAACATGCAAATCCGAGTAGATAAATAGGTACCACCTTGGTGGGAAAGTAACAGTGCTCTGTGACATCATGCTGGCCAAAATGTCTTTGGACAGTGTTGGCTCAATGACTTTGAATCGGAGATGAGCACCACCCCCTATAGTTGGCAACGACTAGCGTAATAAAATCTGCAGGGACTTCTTTTTTAATATTATGAAATGGTTTAAAAACAAACTTCTGTCTGTAGTATTTCTGTAGCAGGAATTATTCTTTGTATCTTCTATAGCAGGAAGTAATCAATGAGATATTTCCCCATAGCTTTGAAATGCTACAAGTATCAGGATGAGCCTCCCATTTCAGCTTTGACTGGTTTTGTAAAATGCCATGGCAGAGAAAGGAAGCAGGAGATGTTGATTATTATTCTCTTTTTTGCCTGCCGCTAGTGAAAGAAAAAAATATCTCACATATGAAGTTTTTGCCTGACAGCAGATAAATTTGCATAGGCAGGTTCTACACAGTTTTACTAATCAACAATTCAGTTACATGAATATTAATCAACAACTCTGTTACATCAATATTGCAGAGTTGTGTAATGTGGAATGCATTAAAAGCTATGTTACTTATGATGAACAAACTTACTAGTGGTCAAAAACTTTGAGCAAAAAATGAACTGCATTGAATTTCAGTAGGAAGCTAATAATCCAGCTGTCACTAAACACCACAACTATTGCATCTTGTGGCTGGAGAGAACTTGCACCATTTGTTCCATATGGCCATGCCACATTGTCGCTAGTTTCTTACCTTGAGCAGCTGTATGACAATCTTTTGTGAATTGCATTAGCTAGTGACCTGACCTATGATTGATTTTATTTATTCTATGGCTAGCATAAATTGCTTTATGATACACATGAGGGCTACAGCAAGGTAGAAGTCTAATTTATTGTGTAGTTCCCCCTTGATTAATTTCCAGAGAGCTATACTTCACGTGATTAAAGAAAGTCTTCCCAGAAAATTGCCAGGATGTGTAAATACCTATATGCCTCACTGACTCCATACATTTTTTTAAAAAATCTGTTTTAATAGTCAATTCAAAGGCTTAACAGAAGAATTATTGAAATCCTGAAACATTTCCATCTGCAATGTGGTGGATGCTAACTGAGTATCCATTATAGTAAGTTTTCATTTCAATGCTGACGCTTGATGCTTACTGTATATGTCCCTCATGACATCAAACAAAACACAGATAAGGATCTCTATTGGCTTTTGTTATAACAAATATTAGTTTTGTTCTGCTCCATATGGAGCATAGATTCAAAGCCACAGAACCTTTTGTAACTATGGTTGAATATGGGATACACTGGATTTCCTTGTTCTGTCCTTACAGTGCCCTCCAACTTTATTCAAGTTTCTCTTGGTCTCCAAAGCTGATGATCTTGCTCCTTTCTTTGTTGGTCTGTTCACCTAATGCCAAGAAGGAGGCTTGGCATGATACTCAAAAACCCTAAGGATCAAAAGCAAGGATAGAAGAGGTTAGTTTTTGATCTAGATAGCCTAAGGAATTGTATGGCTATAAAACAACTCTTCAGAGTCAATTATGTCATACCCAGAGGATTGAGAAGATTAATGCAAAGTAAGCCTTCTCTCTGTGCTGCTCATAGAATGAAAAAGTGCTTCCAACGTTTATCCTTCTCTATGTCCTGAATCTTCATTTTTTACTTTTTCTCCTCACCCACTATAGAAGAGTAGATAGTCCCAGTAGATTACAGGTTGATATGCTTTCCTTGATTCTCTCTGTGGTTGAACTAACTCTGGCTGTGCTTTTTAAATACAAAGCCTTTAAAAAACAATCTGAAGTAGGCTGTGGGAAGTTCCACAGTTGACTAGATGATCAGGAATGGTGCCCCACTGGGGGAATGGGTAACTTAATCGGTTAAGTCATTCTCATACTTATTACACAGGTAAAGGTAAAGGTTCCCCCGCACATGCGTGCTAGTCGTTTCCGACTCTAGCGGCCGGTGCTCATCTCCGTTTCAAAGCCAAAGAGCCAGCGCTTGTCCGAGGACGTCTCCGTGGTCATGTGGCCAGCATGACTAGACACCAAAGGCGCACGGAACACTGTTACCTTCCCACCATTGTGGTCCCTATTTTTCTACTTGCATTTTTATGTGCTTTCAAACTGCTAACTGGGCAGAAGCTGGGACAAGTAACAGGCGCTCACTCTGCTACGCGGCACTCAAGATTTGACCCGCCAAACTGCCAACCTTCTGATTGACAAGCTCAGCGTCCTAACCCACTGAGCCACCACGTCCCAATTATTACACAGGTAACCAACCCCTATTTATAGGGCTAGAGTCTCATTTCCATTACTCTGTTATGGAACACCCCAAGAAAAAGCTTATTGGAAAAGGCCCACTGAATCCAAAACCTGGTTTCATGTGTGGCATGCCTTTTTGTTAACATTCAATTCCTCCATCCTTCCCTCCTTTATTTTTGGTGGGAAACCATATCCATACTAACCACATTAACACAGTCACATTAACACCAGCTATTTTTGAAGATACCAGTCATGGGATTCAGCAAGTATGTTTACAGAAGCTTGAGAAGGTGATGTAAATGATTTTGTAGAAAGACAGTAGTATTTAGCTACATTTTACATCTCTTTTATATGAAATTCTTGTAGCTTTGGGGCCAAACAACTAATACTGCAAAATATCTGGGAGTTTGTTGTATAAAATGTTGTTCTTGAGGGTATTTAAATAAGCTTTATGTTTTCAGTTCTCTTAAATGCATAACTAAGAGCTGGGAGATTAGAACATAGCCTGAGTTTATAATATTTTTCAAACTACCCACAAATAATCCCAAAGGGCAGTCTCTTGTGTTTAGGAACAGATAATTATGATATCTCGTGCTTTATTTCTTCTTCTTTCCCTCTTTGAAACCTATACATTTCTCCTTGAGGCCCTACTTTCTTTCATTTCCACTGTAACCTTTGTTCACTTTATTTGACAAATACCAACTCCTTAGTCTCTATCCTTATATGTATGTCAGAGCTTTTAGAAGCAGTATGCTAGTTCCATACACTAAATCAATATATTCCCCAAGCTGGTTTTTCCCTTTTGGGATGTGCAAGTTTTGTTAAAAAATAAAGTCTGAAACTTGAAATTTGCACAGTTATTCCCCTATAGACAAAATTCATCCTCATGTTTTGAAATAAGAATGTAGAAATCTACAGGGAATGTATCACACCTCTCTAAAAGGTCATCTATTTTCCATTCCATCATTCCATCTATACAAATGTACTTAGAGCAAGTTCATATACTGCATACTGCATGCAAATGCATAAATAACAGACTATCAAGACTTTGTTAAAAAGGAAATCAATTATGCTCTAATACTGATCAAGTTATTGAAAATAACACACGTATGTTCTTCTTTATTAATCCAACAGGACATGGGGGGAGGGGGAGTTTTCTTTAAATTGACTTGACTCTTGTATGTCCCTACAGTTTTCTTATCAAGGCTTTGGAAGTGGTTTGTCATCGCCTTCTTCCTAGGGCTGAGGGAGAGTGACCAATCACCAACTAGCTTCTTGCTTAAGGTTGGATTAAAGTCTGTAGTGGCCTTTAACTACTACACCCAACTGTCTCTCACGATCTTTTTTTAAAAAGATATAATAATTTTAGATAATGAGATTCATTGATGGTAAGAAACATTCATGAAGTTGAGTGACCGTAATTTGCTTTGTTGCCTACATAGATTATTGTTGAATGAAAGGCCAAATTTCAGTTGGTGGTTAGTAAAAGTAGACTTGTAATATTTTTCCCATCTAAGTTCACAAATACCTTATCTCCAAAATTATCCATTGGCGTTCAAGGAATCCCCCCAGCTTAAGCACCTCAGTCCTTGAGTATGTCAAATAGAAAAATATATACAGGTAATCCTTGATGTACGACCATTTATTTAGTGACCATTCAAAGTTACAATGGCACTGAAAAACCTTATGACTGGTTGCTATACTTAATGACCATTGTAGCATCCCCATGGTCACTTGATCAAAATTTGGGCACTTGGCAATTGGCACGTATTTATGTGATTAAACTGTCTCGTGGTCCTGTGATTACTACTGGTAACTTTCCTAGCTGGCTTCTGACAAGCAAAGTCAATGGGTGAGACCAGATTCACTTAATGACCATTCACAACTGCAGTGACTCACTTAACAACAGTGGCTAAGTGCCTTGCTTAACAATGGGTTCAATTGTGTTGGTAAGTTGAAGACTATCTGTATATATAAATTTATATGCGATACTTCCTTTCCATACATTTTTCCTAACTTGTGGCTATGGCAGTAGGAGGTGGCAGAATAGTAACTGAAATAAATCAATGCATCTGCGGACATGGTATGTGGGCAGCTAGTTAAAAAATATATATAGATATGAACTTGAGAGATCTCTCATTATTCTTACACTGAACTGATTCAAGCATTTTCTAACAAACTAGTGTCCATTACTGTGAGACACAATGCCTAAAATATATCTCAGAATAGTTTTCCTCAGAAAGTTGAGAATTGTACTGAAAAACATTATTCAACTTAAAGTATTGCTAATACCAGCAATTTTGATTAAGAAAGTTCATTTGGTTCTGCTGAGCTGGGATTATAATAAACAAGTCACTCATGCAGTGAATAACAATAATGAAAAGATATGCAGATCAAATTAATTAAAACACAATTAAAATAGGAATTACCTAATATAATCAGCAATTTAAAACCACAGAAATAATGTAAGGAGAACATTAAACAGTTTAAAAGGCTATCCTTCCTAATTTGCATAATTTAAGCAAACATATTATATTTTAGCATTTGGACACATTCAGAATTTGCTGAAGCTGAATTGTAGTACCTACAGAATAGATTAATTTGCAAAGCAGTCCATCTATTATCTGTACAAGCAGCTAGAGAAAAAAGGCCCCATGTTTCGCCCTCCTCTTAAAAGCACTTCAAATAAAATATTCATCCAAATAAAATATCCATCATGAATATGCACGGATGCTTCCAAATCAAAGGTGGACAATTGCTTAATTCTGTATAGTGATAAGATTATGGGCTGACTCAGCCTTAATGTGCTTATTTTTCTATCCACACAAATTCTCTTCATAATCAGCCTAATACTCTGTAGGAACAAATATGATCAATATCATTTATACGAAACATGGGACATTATGGACTAAAGTTTAATTTAGCAGGTGACTGTGGGCCAGAAAAGTTGCCTTGAGGTGGGGTGGAAGAAGGGGATTTGGCCCAGAGGCTTTCTGCTAGCCGTCTGTAGTTTAAACCATTGTTAATAGTATCCATTGCAATCATAGAAACTAATTTTCCGGCAATGTGAAAAAACAACTCTGCGTGAAATATCCTTTTCTGTTTGTGTAGTCACTGAGAGCCTGTGTGTCAAGTTATGTCTTTTCTAATTCTTAACCGGATACCCTGAAGTGTTTCTTAGAGTCAGCACTGCACCCACTTGGAAAATACTGTAAGCATGGATGGTACTGTCTACATAGGATCAAACTTTTATGGCAAATCTGAAGTGTTGCCATGGAAATTCCAATTGTTGCAATCTTTTTCCTTTGCACTTTATACACTGACATTCTGTGGTAAAGTGGTGATTATGAAGAAGCACAGAAAAATCAGAAAAGAAGAGTTTCTCTTACATTAGAAGAATGGAGAGAGGGAGAGAGAGAAAGACACACACACACACACACACACACACACAGAGAGAGAGAGAGAGAGAGAGAGAGAGAGAGAGAGAGAGAGAGAGAGAGAGAGGACTATCCTTCCACCATTATGAAATCTGATTTTCACTAGCTGCCTGTTTTATGCTGCTTGATACTTGATTCCTCTACTAACTCTCTTACTAGATTACTTATCATCTGCAGCCTCATTAAAAGGGCCTGACCTTTGCAGAGAAAACAAAGGAGACTGAATGGCAAATTAGATGGCACATTAAATGCAGGCAGGCATTCATCATGTCCAATTTTGGTTATTATTTGCTTTAGGGGAAATATGATGAGAATTCAGACCACAGTCTCCACATTGAGAGAGGGGGATTAAGGCTGCCTATCTGTCATGGCTCTGGTGAAAATCACAAACCAATTCTGTTTCAAATAAAAATAGTGATGATGTTATCGGATGATAAAATTCAGATGATTTTAATAATGATATATCATCATATACATCTTGATAACTTACATACTGTGTTTACTAAAGAAAACAATCAGTATAAGGTAATGTTAAATGATTACATACATTTAACTAATAATGAGATGTGGGCTTGAGAGTGGTTCATGCATGCATATAATTCATTTTCTCATCATTTGATTACTCAGGTGATTTAGAGCTACTGATATATAGGTACAAACATTGTAAAACACAAATAAGTTACAGTGTGTTGTTTGATCTGGTGTGTCTCATTCACACAAGGTTTCTCTTGATGCTGTACCCAACACCTTACAAACATGCTTCTGTTCTAGGAATTAATTCAATTCATCCAACGGCTTTTTTTGAATATGTTCCAGTACTGATAAAGATCCTAGAGAATTTTGATTAAAGGATCAGAGTTGGAACTCTTGACTTTCCAAGTTACTGAAGGAATCACCAATGCTACAAGGATAAAATATCCAAGTTACCAACAGAGAACAGAGACCTGGGTTTATTACTAGGGATAATTTATAAGGAACTAGTTCTTTGGATAAAAGAAATGGCCTATGCTGTAAAGACAAGCAGCATAAAATGAAGAATCTTAATGTGATGGAAATGGACTCAACATAGAGATCATGAAAAACCAGATTATTATGTAATTAAGGAAAACAGTGTGTCATAAGGATTCCTTCCTGGAATAAAAACATTGACAAACTCACCAGAAGTTGCTTATGGGTTTTTTTTAAGTGGGATAAATGAGTATTGTAAGCCTTCTTTTCCCTCCCATCTAGGTAAACTGTGGAATAGCAATTGTACAGTAATATCTGCATATTTTCCAGACAGTCCAAATACAATAATCTGATTTGGAGATCTTTGCAGGAAATTGCATCCACAGTCCTGCTTAGCTCAGATTCTAGTTGGTTTGGAAAAATGAATGGCCATAGCATGACACTCTTTATGGCCTTCTGGTTACAGCTTCATGCAAAATGTTTCCAAAGTAGAAGAAGCAGAGATATACCAGCTCACTTTCTGAACCATGATATGGTCCACTAGATAGCTTAGGTTGAGCAATAAGCTTGGTTTACCACAAGTTTACTTTCAGTGGCTGGTTCTGGTAGTGTAATCTTGATCAGAATAAAGAAGCCCATTGTGGCAATAGAGTAGGGAATGTGGGCTTTCCAGGATCTATAGATTTCTTGATCTTTGTTTGAAATCTCTCTCCAGATGTTTACTGAACTAAAACATTCAGCTCCCCCACCAGGATGGTTAATAGTGAATGATGCTGGGAACTGTAGTTCAGCAACATTGGAAGAGCGACATATTCCCACTGCTGACAGTCCCCCAATTCTAGTTTCTCCATACACATTCTCAACGCTTCAAAATTTCTGTGGAATATTTCTAGATATGTGACTGAAAAAGCTTATAGAAGAAGGCTTGCCAAGGAATGTATTTAAAAGCCAGCAGAGAAGCTGGACTGCTTTCTGGCTCAGCACACTTTGCCAAGCACTCCCAATCTTCATACATTTAGAATTAGACCCTCCGCCAACAGCACAAACTACCAGCAGGAGTGCATAAAATGGATGCTATTGTCACTTTCCCAATAATGCCATTTCCACAAGAAAAATCACAGCACGGAGTGTGTGTGTGTGTCTGTGTGTGAATGATTGAAGTCTAGCCTTCATTTATTTGGAATCAAGGGTTTACAAGCTGTTTGGCGTTCTGCCCGGCTCTGCTTCCCTAAGCTCACTCGTTGCTCAAACATTTCATTGGATTCAGAAAGAAACAGATTTCAAAGGCCTGTTAAAAGTGTAATGATGCACAGCTTTGGAAATGATTATTTTAAATCAGTTTGTTTTACGGAATGGGCTCCCTCCATATTTATACAGTAGTACCTTCTTTAATACCAGTCTCCTTGCCTTGCCTTTCAATAAAGCTAATAACTCCAAAAGTATCCACTAGATGGAAGTATTGTATAAGAGCGGTAAGACCAGAATGCAGTTTCAACGCAAACTAATTTGCCTCCCAAACATATATGTATATAATTAGACACTGTCAGTGTCTTTCTTTTAAAATAAGTTTAACATTCCTAATTGGCTATATCTGATAAGCCGAAAAATCATTTTAATTGGGTAAAGTTATGTTGCCAGTTATTGGGGGGGGGGGCGGGGGCAGCAAAGGACCTATTTATTTCTACTACTCTAACAGTGTATTCTTCCCTTGTTTTAAGGTGGTGGTTGTTTATTTTATTTTGACCAAAATATATATATGTAAAAGTGGGGTTCAGGTTATGTTAAAAATTGACATTGTTTTCAGTAGAATTGATGAAAATGGTTGAGTCTCCTTTGTGCAGGTTATGGAAATGTACCATACTGGAAAAATATGCATCAACACCATGGGAAGGAACATGATTTAAGCAAGAGCTCTGAGTTGCATTCATTTTGGTGTGGTTTGGACCGGAAGCATTCCCAATAAACTAGTTTTTTGTGTGTGGCAGTAACCTTTCCTTTTCTGTCTCACTTTCTCTGCCACTGATTCTGCAATTAGACCCATCTCTACTCAGCATCAGCAACAGATGCAGCCTGTTCAAGAGGCAAATCCGCCTTCTTTCCCCAGCCTTATGCACAACAGACAGTCTTCCAAGTAGCATTTATTTGTTGCCAATAATTTTTCTCTGAAAAGATTCGCAGTAGAATATCCAGATGGGAAATTCTTGGTAGTGTGATCGTAAACTAAACTTATCATTCCAGAACTTGCCATGAAAACATCTGACCTCCCTTTTGAATGTATTTCCTATTCGCCGGAATGAGTTACTGTTGCTTTAAAAAAAAAGTTCTAATAAATTGAAAATATGTTCTAATTTGGAAAAGACAGTTGTGTCATTGTGTGTGTGTATATATACCTGCATGCATGTGCAGCTATTGATGGAGTGATTCACTTAATACATCTTTCAACAAGTAGCTAATCTTATTATGCTGTCACATAGAATAGTTGTACCAAATCCATGTGATGGTGAAGGAAGGAAGGAAGGAAGTTCCCTTAAAAGCAAAATGAAGACTATTCTTTCCAGGGAGGTAAGGAAACAAAAGAAATACCTGCTTCTATAACAGCGTAACAAAAAAGAATTGGGATGTTTCTGTTGCTAGATGTGAAAAGCAGAGGACAATATTTCTCTCTTCTCTTTCTTGAGATCAAGATTTGGCAGGAGCATGTTTGTCTTTCTGAGTAGACTCATTTAGCGTGGACCAGACTGCCTCAAATGCAGCTCAGTCCCTTCCGTTGCTAAACATTGCCTTGAACTCTGAGCTGTGTGTACAGGCAATTGTGTTTAAAACAGGAGAAGCATGCAGCAAAATTCAACCCAGTACAGGTTAATCTAAATCTTTGAAACTGGAATCTGATAACAGTACAAGTTCCTGCGGTACAAAGACAGAAGATTTGGAGGCAAAAAACAATGTGCGGTACAGAGCAGCTTGAAAAGCGTAAGATCTGTGATCAGGAAAGTTGACACAGGGGGGATGATTAATCCGTGGTAGTGAGACAATATTTACAAGGCATCCAGCACAGGAATGTCTTGAAGCCTGTGGAAGAGCTGGAGGCAAAATTGGGGTGAGGTGAGAGGTGTAACAGAAGATAATAAGAAAAATACATGTAAGAAATGCTAAGATGAGATCAGTCCTGTTGAGAAACCTATTAAGAGGATCTAACAGAGGAATCCTGTTCATTGTCACCTCACAAGTAAAAACCACTGATTTCAGTCAAAGTGTATGCTTCAGGAACACCAAGGAGCAGCTCTACCCAGCTCCGTCAATGACTTTGAAGCATCAATTTTGGGGAAGGCTGGCATAAAGGATTACAATCTTGAAAATGTTATTATTTGCAGTGCTTTTTTTGTAAAACAAAAAGGTGCCAGAACTCACGCATATCATACAACCCACCTTGCCTACCCTACAAGGTTCCATCCAAAAAAAGGTGCCGGAACTCCGTTCTGAGCGTTCTATGAGAAAAAAAGCCCTGATTATTTGGAAAACTTTCAATATACTTCCTTTTGCTTCTACAGACCTATCAAGGCAGATGTATTCTGCTAATTAAAGCAGCAGACTTCACATTCATGAGCAGGTTATTTTCACAGCACTACTGACTGTCCTAAAAATACTATCCAACAGTTTTTTTTACCTTTAATTGGCAGAAAGTAGTTAATGAACATTTCTGGTCCCCACCCAATTAATTGCTACCATTTGTAAAATTTCATCCAGGCTGCTGCATTCTCAGTGCGGGCAATGAAACTGCTAAACATTTGATTTTCATATTGCATGGAAATTTCATTACTCAATATGGTGGAAAATGAATTTATTTTTATTTACTAAACAAATTTATATAGCCACCCACCCGGCTGATAGTACGCTGGGCAGTGCACAACAATAGATTAAAAATACATGAAAATACTTAATACAACTATTAAAAATCATATTATTTTCTGTATTTCCCCTCCACACACACACACACACACACACACACACACACACACACACACACACACACACACAAAGAACAAGAAAACTGGTGAACTTTTTATGGATACAATATAATGTGCTTGCATTATTTTCATTATAAAGTGACTAAAATAAGTATGTGTATACATGGTTTTCTACAGCAACCTGCAACTTCTCAGTTACATTTCATGAGAAGGTAATCATGAGAAATTCATCCAATGAGGTTTTATTTTTATTTATTTTTTCCTGGGGAAACCAGGACCACCAGAGAAGAAAAAAAAGTGTAATGGGGAGAAGAGGAGAGAATAACTTTTTTGTCCTATGGTCACAATAAAAGTCTAAAGAAATTGTAAATCATCCTCAGAATGAGATAGAAAAACAAAATCATTTTTTTAGGAGAAGAAAACTTCTAGGAGATTGAAACTGCAGTTTTGCTGAAGTATTAATTGTCAGACCAGCATGTAATGTACCAGACGTACTGTGGATAAATTTTAGAAGTGTTTATAAAATTCAACAAGTGCTTACTTGGTGTCTTTGAATGATAGATGAGTCTGCTCTCCTAGAACAGTTTTAAAAATATACTATCAGAATATGTGCCAAAGATCATTAGAAAGTATATGGCGCTTAGCATTGTTATGCCTTTTTTCTAGAGCATGAGTGTCAAACTCGATTGCCTCATGTGACGTATTGTGACGTATTGTGACTTTTTTGCCTTTGCGGAGCTGGGGTGGGCGTGGCTTGCGTTTGATGCATCCTGTCCACGGGCTGCCAGTTTGACACCCCTGTTCTAGAGCTTCAGAAAAGTTATCCATCAGCCTTTTTGTTCAAGTCTATGAGAAAAGAAAGTCCTATTAAGGATGGGCAGAGAATGCAAACATATTTATTTATTTACTTATCACACCTTCCACAAAACAGGTGCTCAGACCGACTAACAATACCAAACCACAGATAATTTTCACACCATTAAAGAAACAGAGAAGCACAGCATAAATAAAAATGGAAAAACCAAGTGTGACAGTTAGAAAGTGAAATAAAATCAGCAACATTTGTAGTTATTTTAAATTATGCTTTGCCTTTATCTTCATCAAAATGATCTCAGAACTGTGGATACTTAGAGTAGCCAGTATTTGTAGCTCAGGGTTGAAATGAGGGGTCCTTGGTGCTCTCTGAGCTTAGTTATCTTCTTGGAGATGTTACATTACCCAAACTTAGTAACATCATCAGTACCAGAATAGCCTGCAGATATTAATCATGGTTTTCTAGGTAGGACATATCACAGACAGGTTATAATCCTGGAAAAGACAATTTCTAGCATCAAGACAGGTATTATTGCTAATAACGAGGATACTTGGAGATCTGCACGTCATTGTAATATCTACAAAACTGGATATTAAAAGCAGGTTTTCTTAAGGAACCTAGAATCAAATTGATATTAAGAGTTTTAAAGGTCATACTATTGTTTTTTGAATTGGATTTGACAAAAAGAAGTGTAAAAAGGGAAATCATTTCAATATAGGCAAGAGAAGTCCCCAACAAACTTTTTGATGGCAAGTCTTACAGCCTTAATCTATTACTGGGATTTTTGAACCGGTCTTCAAAACACACTAGAATAGCCCAGCGTTATTAATACTCTAGTCAATGAAGTCAGTCAGAAGTAGTACATTTAGCTCTCAGATACTTCCCTCAGCTCAAGGAAACTGAAGATAATATTGCTGTAAAGCTTTATGTAGGAGGTTTAATGGCTTTATGCTATTCACAATTTAAGTGCCCAGGATGAATTCATCAATAGAAAATTTAAATGAAAGCTATCTCTAAAACAGCACAAATCTCTAGTTTATTGGGGCTGACAGTTAAGGAGATTTAAAGGAAAGAAACAAAAATATATTAAATACAAATCATCTACATGACAATTAGACACCTTGTTTGTGTTGCCCTAAATAGTAAAAGTTTTGCATCACTTTATTATTATTTTTTTAATATGTAGCTTGTGTGGTGGCAAGTTTACTTTTGGAACTGCAGATTTTGTTTTGAAAGGCCAGATGGTGTCAGAGAAGAGGTCTATAATTGCTAATAATTCTGGTGAATGAGCCTTTGGGGCAGTCAGTCCCTAACTGGTACATTTAATTCATCACTTTTTTTCAGTGGGTAAACCTGGGTTGCAGACAATGCATTTCTATCCATGGCTAACATTAGCAAGGGCTGAAATGTAGGAAATCTACTCAGCTCCTGAAACAGAGGAGTTTCAAAAAGCAGTCAAAAACAGTCAAAAAGCAAATAAAAAAAATTGATTGCTACCATGAGTACCATTTTAGGAGGAATAAAAATCTAAATACATGTAAATGAACAGATACTTTTCCTGGCGTCTTTCAAAATTTGTAATGCCACAGAAATTCTAAATGTAATTATACTATATAAATAGTGTTGCATTGCAATAACATAATATAACAAGATTTATAATAACATAATAAAAGAAAAAAATAATAGCATATAACATAATAAAATACATACATCAGAAAACCCCCTCCAATTTTTTAAATTTCAGTGCTTCTTTTGTTAGCTTCATCCATCCACTTATACTTCTCTAAAGCAGCAACCCAATAGACTGGATAACGAGTCTGCAGGGTTGTCATACAGTCCTAACAAATGGACACAATAATGATGATAGATTAATTTTCAGGGCTGACATAACTCTGTGTCTTAGCTGACATTGTGCAATAATACTTGGGGGGGTGTAATACTTTAGAAAGAGTGTGGAAAATATTTGTGAGGGAAGCATGAGGAAGCACAGAAATAACACTGCTTATTTTAATGTAGCTGTGTCTTTTATTTGGATTGTGTGGCTGTCTGCTATGGCAAGAGCCACGGAATCCTGAAAAACATGCAGCTGCTTTAAAAAGTTGCAGGCAAGTAGTAGATCTGTGTCACTGCTAGTTCCAAATTACCTTTTTTTTAAAAAATCAGGTCTGATGTGGATATTTTGGAATGACAATTGTTCTTCAGTTTGCAAACTCAGAAAGTCATAGTAAGGGAGAATTTTACAACCTCTGCTTTTTGCTCATGCTTTTTGTTTGTATCATGTAGGTAGATAAGCCACATTTCCCAATTGCTTATCTAAAGCTAGATTTCTGTTCTTTTCTTATTTGTTTTTAATTTAAAGCAGGGGATAATAAATTATCACTTAGGTTAACAAAAATTGACAATTGAGACATCATCAATCAATCATTAGGACTGTTCACTTATTGACTAAAAACCCAGAAATATGGAACAGACTTTCCTTACAAAAAAGATGACTACACAATTTGCTTTACAGCTCTATTAGAAGTACTGGAGTCTACTTTTACTTTTTATTTGTTAATGACAGCTGAGTATAGGAAACTATGGCTCCTCTGGGAAGAGGAGCAAATATCTTCTCCAACTCCGATATATACCTTCATGGCAGGAAATTCAAAGAGGCATAAGGACATCTCATACAGAATGTCCAATCTCTGAGGTAAAATCTATGCAATATGATAATGCAGCCGTACTAAATATTCAGTTCTAATAGGTAACCTTTGAAATAAATTGGAATATTCTTTTTTTCCTACTTTACCTCACACCAAGAAAGCATAAACAATAATCTTATAAAGGTCACTTGCACAATGAATTCTTAGCTGGTCAGGTAAAAGACCTTTTTTCCCCCTTGGGATGGAGAAATGTTGTCTATTCCATCCTCCTAGCCTCTTCCAATTTTGTAGTGATTTCATTCAGCATCTTTTCAGATTTCTAATCTATTAATTCCTCACAGTCAACAATTCTATATTAAGACACTGCATTTTTCCAAATGGGATGCAAGAAGTGCTTTGGCTCAAAAGCTAGAGCCAAGCACCTCTGCTATTCTTAAAGGAATCCAACTTTGTCGTCTTTTTGTGCAAGCCTTAAACAGGAAGACATTTCTGCTCCCAGATATTGAGCCATTAATGTGATATTAAAGTGGATATATATATATATATATATATATATATATATATATATATATATATATATGTAAAGGTAAAGGTTCCCCCGCACATGCGTGCTAGTCGTTTCCGACTCTAGGGGCCGGTGCTCATCTCCGTTTCAAAGCCGAAGAGCCAGCGCTTGTCCGAGGACGTCTCCGTGGTCATGTGGCCGGCATGACTAGACGCCAAAGGCGCACGGAACGCTGTTACCTTCCCACCGGAGTGGTCCCTATTTTTCTACTTGCATTTTGACGTGCTTTCGAACTGCTAGGTTGGCAGAAGCTGGGGCGAGTAACAGGCGCTCACTCTGTTACGCGGCACTCGGGATTCGACCCGCCAAACTGCCGACCTTCCGATCGACAAGCTCAGCGTCCTAACCCACTGAGCCACCGCGTCCCCTTTGATATATATATATATATATATATATATATATATATATATATATATATATATATATATATATATATATATATGTATATATATATATACACACATACACACACACACACTCTCACTAATGTACTAACAGCCAACGGATTCCAGAGAAACATGATTACCAACTTAATCCGAAGAGAGACACCCACAAAAACCCAAGACAGAGAACAAGAAAATGGCAAAGCCCTCGTCCCATACTTAAAAGGGACCACAGACAGAATCAGCAAGATCGTCCAAAAACACAACATCAAAACAGCATTCTGCACAGACAGAAAAATATCCACCATCCTAAGAAACCCCAAAGACATAATTGGGTTAGAAAACCAAGGAGTATACGAAATCCCATGCACCACCTGCCCCACCACATACATCGGACAGACCAACAGAAGAATAAGTGCACGCATTGAAGAGTACAGGAACTCACTCAGAAAGGGAGAACAAACTTCATCCCTGTTCCAACACTTTAAAGCCATGGGACATGAAATTGATTTTAAAAAAACCAGAACTATCGCCAAAATTGAAAATTTTAACAACAGAATAATCAGAGAAGCCATCGAGATAGAAAAATGCCCCCACAGCATGAACAAATGAGATGATACCTCTCGCCTACCAGCCATTTGGAAACCCGCCTTGATTGACAGACAAGTCCCAACCACCAAGAATGATACCAGACGCAAACTCATGATAACATCACATGACATCACCACCACACAACCATTCAAAAATCAAATCCGAACCCACAACGATAATGACACACAACCACAAAACAGAAACCTAACTACAGCTGCAACATTAGCCACTTTAAACCCCTCCAAACCACACAATAAGCAAACTGACACCCACTATAAAAACACGGCACCACCACAAACACCGAGCCGAACAAAAGCAGCACAACTCACCAGTCCAGGTCTAAGGCTGGCAGCTGAGACCAGCCCATCCACTCAAAACACATCCCCACCCAATCAGAACACAGCCCCCATTCAAAACACACTCCCACCCAATCAGAACACAGCTAACCCCCCACCCAATCAGAGCACACCTCCATCCCATCAGAACACAACCAAGCCTCCACCCACAGAACACACCCCCTCTGGCAGTTTAAAAAAGAAGAAAAAACAGCCACTACCACACACGTCTCCCAGAAGAATGAAGCTGAAGTCACCAGCCTGAGGATGACAGATGAGATTTCATCGAAACGTTGCCCTGATACCTCCAATTCTACGTGGGAAAAAACCCGAACGACCAAAGATCTACACACACACACACACACACACACACACACACACACACACACACACACACACACACACACACACACACACACACACACACATATATATATATATATATATATATATATATATATATATATATATATGTCTTGAGTGTTTTGAGCACCTCGTCGGCCCAAATATGGGCGAAATATATTTCCAGTTGTGCTAGGAAGGCTAAAGAGTTTGTTTGCTTTAATAAACAGCAGAAAAGCCATGTGCTGGCATAAAGTTCAAAATCCTGTAATCCATCTCCAAGAGATTTGTGGATTGGGCTCCAGTTTGATTGAAATAGCTGTTTCAGTTAGGATCATTAATTACGATAGATAGATAAAATGATAGATAGATAGATAGATAGATAGATAGATAGATAGATAGATAGATAGATAGATAGATAGATAGATGATAGATAGATTAGATTTATCTTCTTGCGACAATGGGACGATGGGAGATTACCAAGTGAGATTATTGCCAATGTTTTGAATTATGTCTGAAATGTGTTGCGAGTAGGATAGGTGTTCAAGGGTACTTTTCTCCAAATTAATGAAAAAGAATTAGTTATTACTCAAGGAGCAAAATAAAGAATACAGAACTCTCATTAATAGTGTGTTATAATGGATTCTGAATATAAACATAAAGACACATGTCCACATGTCCACAGATATATGTATGTAAGTCTCAATGTCTGAGGAATAGAGGAACTGAGGTAATAATTATTTTTAATAAAGTAACAGAGGTAAGGAGCCCAGATATCCATCCCTCGTATCTAATTCTACTTTATGTTGTAAATCTATTTTCTTACTAGAAAATTAGCTAAGGAAAAAAAACAACGATGAATAGTTCTATAATATATTTTGATGGGTCAGGCTTTCTCTTCTTAAGATGCTGCCAGATTGAAAGCTCCTAGTATTATCAGTCAGAAGACAACACATAACAGTTAAGCTGCTTGTTTGGAATAATAAAAAAAATGATGGAAAAAACATGCATGGCTAATAAATTTAAGCAATATTATTTGGAATATTATCTACAATTCTGTCAATGAAGCACAATGATTGCCCAACCATAGACTTGCCCAGAGAGTGAGAGAAAAGCTTTGTTTGGCCAATGAACAACCTTGCCTCCAAGGCACTTTCATATTACTAATTTAACACAGTTTTACCCAATCAAATTTCCATCTTAAAAACCTTTGTTTTAAAAAAAATGTCTATCCACACAGAGTGAATTTATTTTAACTACGTCTCCAACCTTGACAGTCCATGTATACTTAGTGTCTATATCTATTGCAGCTCACTTTTGTCACGGGGGTGCCTGATGCTACCTGGGAAGATGTTTAGAGACAGCCATCATCTCAGATTGCAACCAAACTTAGATAAAGAACAACACTCACCCAACCATGGTAGCTAAAGCTATCACTATACATCCTTTAGGAAAGCACACATGTGCGTGCACGTGCACACACACACACACACACACACACACACACACACACAACCCACACACAAATGACATGGTGTGAAGATTTGTAGTCTTGCCTCCTGGGTACCTTTCTGCCAACAGATAAATTTCTCTACCCAGGAATGTTCTTTAAAAACTAGAATTATGAGGTAGCCTGTGGGAAGTGTTCCCAGACTAAGAGATATTGTGGATTTGACTTCTCTTTTTAATTTAATCCCCAGTCATCCCATCTCTTCATAAAAATATGGAAATAAATAAGCACAGAGACTTTTTCAGCAACTTCCTGCCTTCCTCAAACATGGTTTTTTTTCCCTTTTCTTCCTGCAAACAAGTCTTCTATTTTACCTGCTGGGTCTTTTTTGCTCTTCCCTTGCAGAGAAGAAAGCCTCAATCAATACTTTTTTTCTATTTTCAGACTTCTATTACTTTAAGGAAATCCACAGCTGCCTTGCTGATAGCCTGCACTGGAGAAAATTTTTATTTCCTCTTGCAGTGACATCAGAGGATAACCCCCAGCAGGCAAAGGAGGTCTTCCTAATGCCGTTATTACTTGCCGTGCACTTTTCACGGACGAGGCATTCAAAGAAAGAAAAAAATAGAGGGTTTTTTCAATCACCAATGTTCTTTATTTAGAGGTGGAGGCCTATCCCCACTTTATTTTCAAATTTCTAGGTTGCTATCAGAAACTTTCTCACATGACTCCTAGGGCTGAGAAAAACAAAAGATTGTTTCTGATCTTGCTATCAGGAATATCAAGACATATATCAGAGGTTCCCAACTAGGGGGTTGGGAGTGAGAGATAATATTCCAGGGAGTGTGTTAAGTATTGGGTTCTGACGGGTAGAGAAGACGCCAGGCAGATGAGTACAAACAAATTACTGTTTTCTTAGCAGTCATTATCTGTACTGAGGGGTTAGGGCATACAAGCAAGCTTATATACTTTCGCACAGCCAATCAGATTGAACCTAACAATCCTGCCACTAAAACTCCCACCAGAACTGTTAGAGTTCAAACATGTGAATAGCTGTTTCCCAAAACCTAATACACAACACCCCTTTCCCCTATCAAGGATCAGACAATATACTTTATAACACTCCAACTTTGCATCTTACACTTAACTTTTATACAACGAATGATTGACCCCATTCAAGGTTATATTCTTCTATAATCCTTTCTCAAGATTATAAAACTCACTCCCAACCACCAACATTAATTCTGAGTGATTGACCCCACTCAAGGTAAAAGTTTGTCAACGTGACCTTCTCGGATGTATACTTATGGGTTGCTGCCTGAAAGATCACAAACAGACCCTTCTGCTGCTCTGCCAGTATCTCTGTACTGACAAGTGGTACACAATGACCCAGTATGAGTCTATGAGTAGACTTCTCCTGTAAGTTCCCTTACAAAATGAAATATACAGATAAATTAACAAAATCCAAAAAAACAAGAGGCAGTCTTTCCTACTAGAATTCTTTACATACTTCTTTCTCTAATTTACCACATAATCTCTGAGATAGGCAGGTGGCCTATGAGGGTGTGAGGAACGTCTCTGTGGTTCCCTCACCTTGTGGTGTACCAACTCATTTGGCATGCCCCATGAACCAGTGTCCCTCTCAGTTGGAGACTCCGAAGAATTTCTCTGGCTGGCCGTGACCAGTAGGCCCACCCCAGAGTCAGATCCTGAAACAGGATCAGCACAGTGGTCCATGATGATGGGTTGATCCACTTGTTGCAGGGGTTCCTGTTGCACCTCTGTCTCCTCCGGATCCTCCTCAGACTGGAACTCAACTGAATGCTGAAATTGCTGGTAGGGTGAATAGGAGCTAACCTGTGTGTCAGCTTGAGAGCTATGGGAGGGTTTGTCACTTACGCTTAGTGACTGTTCTGGAAATCATTTCCTATGTGCCATCTCACTAGACGCCCTCCCTCCACCCCTACTGTGTAAGATAGGGGCCCCATTTTGTCAACCAACTTCCCCGGAACCCACAAGTGTCCCAGTCCATAGTTCCTGGCCCAGACCATGACACCTGGTTGTAGTCCCCTTGGGGGCTTGGGTTGAGCAGCATCGGATGCCACCCTGTCAGGGTGCAGTCTGTCCAGTTTGGTGATGAGGTGTTTGCCCCAGCGCAACTCCGCAGGGCTTTTCCCCGTGGAAGTACAAGGTGTGGAGTGCTGGCAAAGTTAAAAGTCTGCGAGCCTGTGATGCCAGTCACCTGTGATGATGCGCTTTAGTGAGTCTTTGGTTGTTCTTACCATCCGTTCTGCTGGACTGTTGGATGAGGGGTGGAAGGGCACGGATGTGGCATGTCTAATCATGTTTGCTCTCAGGAAGGCCTGAAATTTAGCAGCAGTAAATTAAGTCCCATTATCAGAAACTATGACATCAGGAAGCCCATGAGTGGCAAAAAGTTTCCTGAGTACCTGGATTGTTTTGGCTGAGGTCATGCTAGAGACTGGAACAACTTCCAGCCATTTTGAATGACTATCAACAACAATTAGAAAGAGCTGCCCCTGAAATGGGCCAGCATAATCGATATGGACCCTGGACCAGGATGTGGCTCCCATCTGTGAACAGGTGCCTGAGGCATCTCGGGTCTAGACTTTTGACAAATATAACACCCATGTACCTGCTCTTCAACAGCCTTGTCTAACCTAGGCCACCACAAGTAGCTCCTGGCTAACGCTTTCATGCGCACTATGCAGGGTGTCCCTCATGTAGAGACTGTAGTACCCTATCTCTTAAGACAGATGGTATGATAACCCTATTTCCCCATAGTAAACACCCTTTGTGGGCTGATAACTCATGCCTTCTTAAAAAATAAGCTTGAAATTCAGGACCCGGACTTTTGTTTTGCCACCCTGTGAAAACCCATGATAGAACTCTGCTCAGAATTTTATCTGAAGCAGTTTCAGCTGCTATGTCCCCTGTGTGAAGGGGAAATTCTGGTAACTCTTGAATGGACAGTATTTGGGCAGAAGGGGCTGGATCTGGATCAATAGATTGTAAGGGAAGCCTACTTAGGCCATCAGCATGGCCCATTTCTTTCTCAGGTTTGTGAATTATTTTAAAACTATAGGCAGATAAGAATATTTATTTATTTATTTTATTTTAATTCCATTTATATCCCGCCCTTCTCCGAAGACTCAGGGCGGCTTACAAGCTTAGCAGTAGCCTTCATTCTATGTATATGCCTGCTTATTAGGGCTTTCATACACCCCCCAAGCGGCATTGTTACAAAGTCAGCTTATTGCCCCCAACAATCTGGGTCCTCATTTTACCTACCTCGGAAGGATGGAAGGCTGAGTCAACCTTGAGCCTGGTGGGATGCGAACCTGCACTAATTGCAGGCAGCTGGTGTTACTTAAGGAGGCATTAGCCCACTGCTCCACCAAGGCTCTGTATGGACCATCTAAGCATCCTTGGTGAGAGTATATGAGGGGTTTGCTTGTCAGTTGTGAATAAACCTAAGAGAGGCTTATGGTCAGTAAACACAGTGAAATTCCTACCATACAGGAATTTTTTGACCCCAGCAACAATAGCCAAAGCTTCCTTGTCTATCTGAGCATAATTCCTCTCAGCCTTTGATAGGGTTCTTGAGTAATAGGCGATGGGGACTTGTTCCCCATTCCTTCCCAGATGGCTTAAAACAGCTCCCACTCCATAAGGGGAAGCATCACAAGCGATGCAGACAGGCTTGGATTCAATATAGTGGGTGACAGTGGATTTGTCAGATAAAAGGCTTTTAAGTTTTTGAAAACTCTTCTCATGTAAAGTGGTCCACTTCCATGCAACTTTTTTATCCAGCAGCCTGGAAGTGGCTCAGCTATTTCAGCCTTGTTAGGCAAAAATGAGTGGTAAAAATTTAATAACCCTAAAAATGCCTGAAGCTCTGCCTTATTTTTAGGGCTGGGGGCCAATTTAATTGCCTTGACTTTTGACTCTGCAGGGTGAATTCCACTGGCATCAATTCTGAATCCTAATTTTACATTTGTCTCTTTTCAGCTTGAGACCTTTAGAACAAAATCTGTTTAACACAGCTCTGAGTCTATTGGCTAAGATTTCCTCAGTTTCCCCTGCAATTAAAACATCATCAAAATATGTGCAGACGCCCAGAATGCCCTTTAAAGTACGTTCCATTACCTCTTGAAAAATCCCAGGTGCCACACTCACGCCGAACTGTAGCCTGTTGACTTTGAATGCTCCCTTGTGTGTTACTATGGTCTGCGCAGCCACTGTAGCCTCGCTAACAGGCAGCTGCTGGTATGCCTGCACAACATCGAGCTTCGCAAAAATGGCAGCGCCTTGCAGGGAAGCAAGCACATGGCTGACCATGGGGACCGGGTAAGCATGCTGATTAAGGGCTTTATTCAGGGTACACTTGTAATCAGCGCAGATACGAATTTCTCCGTTCAATTTGAGTGGGGTGACTATAGGGGGTCTCCCATTTCCCCCCCTCGATGGGCTGCAGCACCCCCTGTTCTACTAAGTTATCCAACTCGGCTTCAATCTTATGTTTTAGTGCGAACAGGACTCTCCTGGGTTTTACTCTGATAGGCAAGACGTTCGGGTCCAACTTAAATGAAATAGGGGGCCCAGTGTATCTTCCAAGCTTGGAATCAAATACATCTGGGAATTCTTCACACACAGATTCGATGTTAAGCTTATGAGTACGGTTTATGCCAGTGATTGCTATTCCTAACGCATCAAACCAGTCTAATCCTATTAGGCTAGTCCTTTGGCCTTCGACCACAACAACATCCAGGTGCCCCTGAAACTTTTTTAATTTAACAGATAACATAGCCTCCCCCTTAGTTTTGACCTGGGTGTTTTGAAAATCAGTTAACACAATGCTAGAGGGTCTCAATTTAGCCCACTGCTTACTGCGGCCGCAAACAAATTTAAAAGTATCGTATGAAATAATCAAAACCGCAGACCCAGAATCTATCTCCATCTCACAAGGAATGCCTTGAAGATGAATTTCAAGTTTTAACTTAGGTTTTAAGGGGCAGCGGGCCCCAGTTCGGCAAATAGCCCTTCGGCTTTCACAAAACCCCACACTGGTCGGGCTATGAGCCTGGGTACCTTTCCTTGGCGAGTTTCCCAGTTGTAGTTTGTGTTGGCTGTCTCTGAAACGACTTCGGCAAACTGTCACTATTTGCCCCAATCGACCGCAGGCCCGACATGTGGCCGACCAGAACTTGCAGTTCATTCTTGCATGGTTGCCGCCACAACCCCTGCACCTCGAGAAGAAAATGGCCTTCTGGTTGCTCTCTCTGTGCTCGTGTCTTCGTTCTCATGGCTCTGTCTTTTTCCGAATCTCGTCCACTTCTGTTTCCTCTTCAACTGCGTTTTCGTTGTAAGAAACGGTCTCGTGGTGTATTGTTTCTTCTGGCTTACTGGGTTTGGATGTCTGAACCACCTGGACTGCGCCACCGGCTGCCTCGTCGGCCATGATTTCATCTTGCGCGTCCTGGAGGGTTAGGTTGGGCCTAGCAAACAGTCTTTGTTGCAACACCTTGTCTCTCAGGCCACACACGAGCCGGTCTCACAGATGCTCATCTAAGTTGGAAAACCTACAGAGTCTAGTGGCCTGGCGTAGGGCTGCGATGAATTCTGATGCAGTATCCCCAGGGTGTTGCACTCGTTGATCAAATCAGAACCGCCAGGCCATCTCCGACATTCTCGGCTTGAAGTGAGTGTTCAGCTTTTAAGATCGGCGAATGAGACGGTTTCAATGGGTGTTGGGGCGAATAAGCTTTCAGCCAGGTCGAATATTGCAGGCTCGCTTATGCAGAGTAGTGTCGCTGCTTTCAAGCCATCCTCTGCAATCTGGTTTGCCCGCAAGTAATTTTCTATTTGTCCGAGGTGCGATGGCCACTGTTCGGGGTGGCGGATGTCGAATTCGCGAGGCTGGCCGACTTTTGGCATCTTCCTTCTTCTGAACTGGATCCTGCTCCGCCAACTCAGATGGGTTGTTCTGAGCACGAGGCCGCTAGCGTGCTGAACTAGCCAGCTGATAGAGAAGGGGGGGAAAGATGCCTCTTTCCTCCAGCACGTGAAGCCGTCCCCTCATGACTTCAGCTCTCAGGCGAAGCAGGATCCCACCTTCATCGCCACTGTTAAGTATTGGGTTCTGACGCGTAGAGAAGATGCCAGGCAGATGAGTACAAACAAACTACTGTTTTATTAGCAGTCATTATTGTACTGAGGGGTTAGGGCATACAAGCAAGCTTATATACTTTCGCACAGCCAATCAGATTGAACCTAACAATCCCGCCACTAAAACTCCCACCAGAACTTTTAGAGTTCAAACATGTGAATAGCTGTTTCCCAAAACCTAATACACAACAGAGTGCAAAAACATGGGTTTAGATGTTTCAAAATTATAGTGTATATGCATAATTCATTTTGAACTTTTGTAAGGTTTGTGAGAATATATCAGAAGCATTCTAGGGTACGGGGTATAGAAAAGGTTGGGAACCAATAACATATATTATGGAATTTGGTGACACAAGATGTGATAAAGATTGCCCACTGAAATGGCTTTTTAAATGGTTTACTTAGACAAATTCAAGGAATACAATACCCTGTGTGACTTCTTCCTCCTCCTTTTCCTCCTCCTCCTCCTCTCCACCATTCCCCCTTCATATGTGACTTACATATTACAGGCAGTAATAGATATTTTCTTAACAACTTCCAAATGTGTGAAATTGAGGAGAGCTCATTCATATTCAAGCTAGGTCAAATTTCCAGGACTCATGAATTTCTATCTTCCCTGCCACCTCATTTTCTCAAGAAGAAACAAAATTCTATAAAGAATTTAAGATGGAGGACAGCGACGTTTGATAAGGTCTAAGTAGCTAGTGGTCTTATTTTAATGTTGTCTTCTTTAAAATATTCTTTGGAACTTGTAATAATGGCATTCTTCCTCTATTGTCTTTCTTAGTCAATCATTTATCATGATGTTCCTATCACTCTACAAATAAATAATCAATCTTTCCTCTCTAAATTCTGAATGGTTGTCTGCCCTCCTTCTTACTGTTTAAAATGCTCAGTTCAATATCAGCCACCCTTGTAAACAAGACATAATCAGAGTGAGATGAGTATTTGTTGGATTCTACTTTTCTTGTCACATAAGCCACCTTGGAAAGCAAAAGAAGAAAGAGCTAAGTTCTTCAGTATTGACCTGGAGAACAAACATTTTGTTTGCTTGTAAATCGATGATGGGTAGGCTCTTCTGAAACAAATGAAGTCAGCATAGAACAGGTGGATAGGAAAAAGACTCCATAGATGCTTAGCAGGAATGGAATAATGAACTTCAGTTTATGCAAGGTATATTCACCCATTTCCTTATACAAAATATTGGAGGAGATTCTGCTGAAGACATGTGAGTCTGTGAGAGAAAACAGCCAGAAGATGATGATCACCAGAGAATAACATTACACCTATTCATTCTTTCTTAAGATTTGGCAGATAAACATGTTGAAGGTGTTCTTTATATTTATTTATTGTAAAGGTAAAGGTTCCCCCGCACATGCGTGCTAGTCAATTCTGACTCTAGGGGGTGCTCATCTCTGTTTCAAAGCCAAAGAGCCAGTGCTTGTCCGAGGATGTCTCCGTGGTCATGTGGCCGGCATGACTAGATGCCAAAGGCTCACGGAACGCTGTTACCTTCCCACCGGAGTGGTCCCTATTTTTCTACTTGCATTTTTACATGCTTTTGAACTGCTAGGTTGGCAGAAGCTGGGATGAGTATCAGGCACTCACTCTGTTACGCGGCACTCAGGATTCGACCCGCCAAACTGCCGACCTTCTGATCGACAAGCTCAGCGTCCTAACCCACTGAGTTGTAGAGAGAGATAAATTTGAATCACAACACACAACCTCACATCCAGCCAGCTTCTCTTTCCACATTCAAGCTATTACACAACAGTGCTGATCCCCCAGGGCTAATGAAAAGTGATCTCTATATACTGTATGTAGGGGAGTGAGTGAGGTGAGTGCAATAAGAATGTAAAGATTTCTACCATAGCAAAGTAAAACTCTCTGGACAGAAGAGACTTAGTGAACATGGAAATAATCACTACCCTCAATACTTGATCCAGAGAGAGAAACAGGCATTAGTTTGCTGCCTTGATGAATTGCCTTCCTTACTGATGGAAGTTTAAAAATATTGTTGTGAGCTGCCCAAAGTCCCCTTTGTAGGGAATATGGTGGCACAGAAGCTTAATGATGCTGGAACTGTCAGCCAGAAATGGTCTACACTCTGAAAGTTTGAGCCCTGCTCTGTGAGACGGAATGAGCTCCCGTCACTCGATCCCTAGCTCCTGTCTACCCAGCAGTTCAAAACCAGGCAATATTGCAAGTAGATAAATGGGTACCACTTTGATGGGAAAAAAAAGCTGTATTTGTGTGTGCCGACAGGGGAAGTCAGCACTGGACCTGGCCAGAAGCAAGGCATCATGACATGAGTTGAGGCGAGACTGGCGGAGAGGTCTGGAAAAGCCAGCAAACCAAATGCTGCTAGCTAATTAGTGTAAATCTGCTTTGCCCCATGCAGTACAACAAGGATAGGCACGGAGGGGACAAACAGAATGAACTAGCAATCTAGGCTGTCAAGACTGCATTGTATCTAGTATGTATAGGTTTCCATACCCTAAAGAAATAAATAGTCCTCTTTGACAGGAGATGGGTGTGTGTGTAAATTTGATTAATAAATACATTAAATAAAATATACATTTCCTTGGAATGGAACCTGGGGGGAGAGGTCCCCCATATTTTTGAATCCTTTCTAAGACTTGACTTTTGTTCTTAGATAACAAGCTTGTGAAACAAAGGAAAAAAAATCACTACACCAGCTCCCACTGGTGATTTTTTCCCCTCTGTGGGCAGAAGAGTGGAGCTGAAGTGTAATGCAGCTAGATGACAGTGAACTGCAAAATCTTGAAAAAAATAATAATAATCGTTCCAGCTATGTGAATTGTATACACAATATGTAGCTTAGGATAGTTATAAATGGTTATGAGCATTGTCAGCAGGAAAATGGATGAAAGGTGGCAGTGGAGCATTTTACATAAATAGATCTCCATCAAGGCAGGCAGCTGTTGCTTTCTTCCCACTAAATTCATTCGGTTAGGGAGAGGAGAACCAGGAATCTGAATCCAGGATTATTTTTTTTCCTCCTTTCCTATAATTTACTCATAGCTTTAGACAGCAAACATAATACTTTATTTATTGAAACACTGTGCAGTTGTTTCTGGCCTGCCCTGGAGCACAACGACTCAGCACTTAATGGTTGGTGGCTATGTAGTTTGGAATGGGAAGTGGCTTTAGGCCAGCTTCTCCCTTCTAACAATCATCACTCATTGTAGCTGGCTTATGCTAGTAATATAGAAAAAATGCTCTTGACTTAGAGTAAGTGAAAGATGAAATGAAGGAACTGAAACTGAATTAAAAGGAATGAAATGAAATGAAATTTGAAGAACTGTGTCTGTTATCCTGCAAATTAGTGTACTTTAGGGTGCTGCCCCACCACATGTACAGTAGAACACCTGCAAAAATCATCCT
Source organism: Vipera berus (assembly GCF_964194415.1). Taxonomy (NCBI): domain Eukaryota; kingdom Metazoa; phylum Chordata; class Lepidosauria; order Squamata; family Viperidae; genus Vipera; species Vipera berus. Next base: position 85,565,454 of record NC_138204.1, read on the forward strand.
TTTTTGTAAATGCTCTGCTGTTCCTTCAGGTAGTTGTCTGAATGTCTTGCCTTATCTAAAGTAATCTTTTGCATCAAGAATAAAGCTTGATGTAAAAAATTTTTTACCTGTGCAGCTATTTGCATTTTCATCTAGATATTCCATTTTGCTGCATGGATTACCTGAATTGACCTTAGTTAGTTTCAAATAGGAGAATGAACTAATCAAGGTACTTTGGTTCTTTCAAGGCTCCAATCTTCCTGAATAGGACATCCTACTAGGTGTTAACTCAGGATGGGGTGGCTCTAAATCTCTCCAGGTTTCACATACTAGAATCCTCCAGGGCTGGCTGGGAATTCTGGTAGTTGAAGTCCACAAGTCTTAAAGTTGCCAAGTTTGAAGACCCCTGATCTAAAGCCTGGGCCACTTCTGGTAGTTCTAATGTACAAGAAAAGATGGTGAGACATGGCAACCTGGCATCAGGCCAACATAAGAAACAGTGGCTGCAGTTTTTCTTCATACATTATACTGGTAGCTGTAAGGTAAAGGTAAAGGTTCCCCCGCACATGCATGCTAGTCGTTTCCAACTCTAGGGGCCAGTGCTCATCTTTGTTTCAAAGCCGAAGAGCCAGTGCTTGTCCGAGGATGTCCCTGTGGTCATGTGGCCGGCACGACTAGACGCCAAAGGCGCATGGAACGCTGTTATCTTCCCACCGGAGTGGTCCCTATTTTTCTACTTGCATTTTTACGTGCTTTTGAACTGCTAGGTTGGCAGAAGCTGGGACGAGTAACAGGCGCTCACTCTGTTACGCGGCACTCGGGATTCGACCTGCCAAACTGCCGACCTTCTGATTGACAAGCTCAGCGTCCTAACCCACTGAGCTGTATCAAGGCATTAAAATTCCTCTTGGGGGGGTGGAAGGGGAAGACTGCTGGTCCTTCTGACATGTGACCTGGTTCCAAAGTTCTTCACATATTGTAAGCCAGACCTAATAGAAAGACTACTTGAGCGGAGCAAGCTCCCTTTGCAATTCAAAACCCAAAATAAGGAGGCTGCTCATTGCATAGGAAGACTACTTCTTCAGTTCCCTGCTGTAAAAGGAGGGTAATGCTGCAGCCCAATGTCCAATGTAAGAGGGAAGTGCCAACAAGAATGACTGTCTTCTTATTTATGCCTTTGATGATACTTGATTTTTTAAAAAAAGAATGTCAAAGAATGATGAGTGAACACGACTCCTAAATATATAAAATTTCAAGATAAAAATATCTACATTCCATATAAAACTGAGGATGTTACTGACGATTTAATATCAAGTCTCGGATGGATCATGCTGTAATAAGTACAGCCTGCCATTTGATCCCTCTCTCTCTGTCTGTGTCTCTCTCTGTGTGTGTGTGTGTGTGTGTGTGTGTGTGGTGCATGCGCACGAGCGCTTGTGGTGTAAAGGAGGTTAGCTGGGAGGAAATGATTGTCTAAGAAATTTCTGAGTCTTATCCCAAATTTCTGAGTCTTATCCTGTCAGTGGCTCTCCTATTTCCCTCTTAATCTGTCTAAGCCAATTAGGCATTTAAATGGCGGCAGCATAGTTTCAGGAAGCTTTTGTTGCTTTCCATTTTACTCATGACAAAAATAAACAATCCCCTTTGAAATCATAAAGACCCCCCCCCCAAAAGGCATCCCACTGAGCCAAAGCTGTGTGTGGCTCTATGCAAAATCATATGCATAATGAAAGGTGAGGATTTATGGATCAAATAACGAGGTACAAAACTATTTTTGCAAACAATGGAGAACACTTTGGATTTATTCCCAATATTGCCTCTATTGTTCAGTTCGAACTACAATCCTTCATCTGTCCAGCATCATGTCAATGATAATAATCTTAGCAGACAGATACAAAATACCCCCCTGAAATTACATTGCTCAATTATGCTGTTTACTACTAGTCGTGTTAAACTCCTGTTTCCCAGCTGAACGACTTCAGCAGGCTGAAACTTTTGTTCTTTGCCTTTCAAAAGCACAGCTGTATTCGCTTTCAGTCCTGAACTTGCTCTTTAAGGAGAAGTATGCTGTTTTTCATGCTTTGGGGAAAATAAGAATATGAGCAACAAAATATTGACAGGGAAAGCAGTTCTTCCATTTTGTGTGCATAGACACAGAGGGAGAGAGAGAGACATTCTGTAGAACCTGGTGGACCATTTTTTCTGGCTCTGAAGGAACACTGGGAAGAGGCATAATGAGATGACAAGGTCCTGAAGGAGAATGGACTGTAGCACACAACAGGCTGCAGCGTATGGAGGGGGGTAGGGAGTAGGGAGTATACTTTATTTTATTTAATATCTTGCCTTTTATTGTTTTTATAAACTCAAGGCGGTGAGCGCCTCTAACATTCCTTCCTCCTTCTATTTTCCCACAACAACAACAATCCTGTAAGGTGAATTCAGTTAAGAGAAAGTGACAGGCCCAGAATCACTTAGCTGGCTTTCATGGCTAAGGTGGGACTACACAACTCACAGTCTCCCGGTTTCTAGCCCGGTGCCTTAATTATACTTAACCTCACATTTAAAAGCAAGGGGGGAAATGTAATGCTGCCCTGCTATTTTCCAACTACACTATGAAATGGTTCAGTCCACTCAATCACCTGTTCTGTGTGTAGATAAGATCTTAGAATTCAAGGGAGTAGGCAGGTTTTCAAGAGACAAAGCTATATGTGAGCAGGAATGAAAAGAGGAGGGCATCTTAATCACAAACAAGATTTCTTCAGATCTAAAGATGGTTGACTCAGGAGGTAGTCTAGGCTGAGAGCTATGTTATAGAAGAAGATTCCCTACTGGAAAAGAAAGACCAGTCATGAAACCAAGCAGAGATCTAGATGGAGGTTATAGTCTCCTTCTGTCTGCTCTCATGCACACACATTTCCTTCAACATTTTTTCTTCTTCTGTAGCAGCCTCTTGAGATGTACTATATTGGCCCAGTCATGGCAATTTTTTAAAATCATGAGTTGCTTAATGAGCCATAGCATCCTCTTTCACATAAAATGTTCAGGTCTAAAGATGGTTAGTGCATCATCCTAAACAAAAACCAAACATACCACACAATGGCCATAGATTGGAAAGCCAGTATCTAGCCTAGCCTTTTCTTCCCATAATAGACAGCTGCAAGTTGCAAGTAATAGTTCTCTTAGTGGCTGCTTGTTAGGCATATGGTGTTAGCCTACAATGTTGGGTTGAAAATATATTAACTATGATGTTATGTCTTTAAGATGTTAATTGGCCAATGGGTGTGTAAGTGTTCTCATGGCCATAAGAGGGAGCTAGTAACGTAGCTTCTTTCTCTCTCTGAATTCACTGCTCTCTACTATTACTGTTTTTGCTCTGTTACTGTGATAAACCTGAACTGTGTATTGACCTCTGGACCGGTAAGAAGACTTTGTATTTTGGATTACTTCTTGGACTGTTGCTATTGTGAATGACCTGGACTGTTTATTTTTTGACTGTGCATTTTTTTTGTTTTTACACCACCTCAAAAGTAAAATACTTTTTGCTTTTACAACTCAAGTGTACTCTTGTGGTTACTGTGTGACTCTTACTGCTCTCAGTACCCTTCCTTGTCTGTGCAACTCTTTGGTAGCACAAGGAGACCTCTGCACAACAAATTCCTTAACACTGCTATTGATAATTAACTGTATGATGCATTGACTATAATCAACTAGACTAGAGTGAAAATCTTCCTCATGTTATCTTCTAATGTTTGCTTTGGTGTATTTTCTTCCTTGACTCTTTTGCAAGTTTACCTTCCACACATTCAGACAATTTGTAGAGGGGAATGGGTTGAACTCAGTCTATTTATTTCACCCTTAATGTTTCTCCCTATTTCTTTCCTATAGATTGTACATCAAATGTCAAAGGAGATTCCTTGCAGGTCAGCAAAATCCTTTATGAAATCTGAATTCCTGTGCAGTCAGGATGTATACGCATGAATAGGATTCTCATGTTTCTCCTGAACACACAGTAAAACTTTCTTTCGTGGATTGCCCTCAACCTGTGAAGTCTACTGGTTGATTGAATGGGGACAGAGATGTGGAAGACACCTTCTTCATTTGAACATTTTGCCAGACTAAGTAGAGAAAGATATCTGAGGAAGGCTACTGAATTGTCTTGGGAGTTGCTTAGAACAACAGACACATTTAGGCTCTTCACTGCTGTGCTGTGATACAAAATGGAGATCTGGGCATCTTAGATTCACATATGCAGTCCTTGCTATCAAGTGGTAAGCTGGTTCATTTCTTGTATGGGGGGAGGTCAGTAAGAAAATTATAGGCTCTTACGGATCAGCAGTACTTTTGATCAAATCCCAAATTTTGCGTGATACAATTCTATGCAAGCTGTGTAGCAAAATCCTCCTTCCTTCCTTCCTTCCTTCCTTCCTTCCTTCCTTCCTTCCTTCCTTCCTTCCTTCCTTCCTTCCTTCCTTCCTTCCTTCCGCTACACATCTATCCAAGAAATGCTGGGCAGCAAACAAAATAAAAAGAATTTCATTAACAGAAAAAAAAAATCTGAAGATGGGCTCCAGCACAACTCCAAAAACTCAGAAGACAAAATCTGGTCCCGGTGACCAACCCAGTTTGGATCCTTCAACATTATCCTGGGACACATATATTCGTCTTCCTGAGAAAAAAAAAAGTTAAAACTGGATCAAGGTTCAGTAAAATCACAAAATCATTAGACACACACTCATGTCAGAAATCCAGTACTAATGTCCCCATCCCACTATCGGAGAAAGAGCCAGGTTGTCACAACCTTGTAGAATATCTAAGAATAATATTCATATCATAGAAACATCATAACATTCCTATAAGATAGTTTAGGCTTAAGGGTAGAGAAAAATATAAGGCAGTTTTCCCCAGCTTGCAACCCCAAGATATGTTGAATTATAATTGTGGGTGTATGTGGGAGTGGGTGTGTAAGAGAGAGAGAGAGAGAGAGAGAGAGAGAGAGAGAGAGAGAGAGAGAGAGAGAGAGAGAGAGAGAGAGAGAGAGAGAGAGAGAGAGAGAGAGAGAGAGATATTATGCTAAATTCAGCACGTAATCAATTAGGTACAATAAAAGATGCTGTTTCATAGGATTCAAAGAATATTCAGGAAATATGTTTTAATGTAATAATTAAGTGTCAGCATTCCACCACCATCTAGAAAATATTCCCTTCAGCACTGGACTTGGGCAGTGATCCATAGCAAAAGCCAAATACTGTGTAGGATCTGCCTCTCCATCACTGACAGTTAATAATTAAATCAAATATTATAGTCAAGAATAGAGCGTAGGCATCAGCTTCTTTCAAATTGCATTTCCTTCCTGTTAGGGCCATTAGTGTAAACCAGACTGTCTTTAGAAAACCCCTTATTGCAGCTGCCTTTCAGCAGAGTTCCTGAAATGGATAATGTGGCGCATATTATGTGCAATTACGCAGAACTCCCCAGCGATAGTGTTTTAGGGTTTTGGAATAAAACAGCTGGAACTGTAGGACTGTAAACTAATCAGAAACCCAAAGAGGGAGGGGAAAAAAACCCCACTCAAGAAAGCCTTTTGTTTCACATTGTTATCAGGTGAATAAAAGACTGGCGTGAAATGTTGTACATAGCCTTTAAACACCGTTAATCATGACCACATCTTAGGAATATCAAAGGGTCTTGGAAGTCTCAGAGAAAGAACTTGGAAGCTGTTACAGAAGCTGAACTGAACATGAACACTGGGAAAATCAACCCGAGACAGAAAGAGGAGGAGAAAGAGAAGAGGAGGAGGAGGAGGAGGAGAGAGGGAGAGGACATGGTTTTTGGCCACTTAGTGGCGCTCCAGTCAGTGATATGTAAAAATCTTTATAAGAATCTTTTTATCCAACAACAGGAGTGTCTGTATTAGATTGCAAAACTGGGCTCTCAACCCAATTCTGTAAAGTGCTGAACAAACCAGGTTGTTCCTGTGATCTGGGTGGATCCTGTCATGGCCATTCAGATGAGATTTGGGGACCTGCTTGAGCTTTATGTTATCATCTGGAGTGCTTGGACAATGCCCCATATGATATAGGACTGCTTGGCGATGAGAGGTTCTCCCCATAATTTCTATTTCCTCTGTAAACTGGAGAATGGTTCTCTTTCATCTACATTTAAAGCTTCAGAGCAGGGGTGTCAAACTCAATTTCATTGAGGGCCGCATCAGGATTGGGGTTGCCCTCAGGGGGCCGGGTGGGTATGGCCAGGGTGGGCGTGGTCTACTGCGTGGGTGTGGCTAGAGTGCGTATGGCCTACTGGGTTCGCATCAAGGGTGCCTATGGGAGCCTGGGCAGGAGTGGGACAGATCTGAGGGTCTCTGGCAGAAGGAGGGTCTCTGGGCCAGGGCCAAGGCAGTGGGGGCCGTTCCCTCACTGTTTCCAGGATGGCTTCACGGGCCACATGAAACCACTTTGCGGGCCGGATCCGGCCCCTGGGCCTTGTGTTTGACATGTCTGCTTCAGAGTTTTGCCATGGCTCCATTTAAGGAAGCTTAAACAGTGAGATTATTTTTCCAAAGAGTCTTGAGATACATGTGGCTATCTTTCCTCCCTTGTGGATTTTAAATGTAGTCAGATGCTCCATTTTAAATGAAGAGTTAGACATGACATAAACAAGCAGATCTAAAGAGGCTTTCTGGAGGATGCTAACAGGATACCAGGAAGAAATTAGTAATGGCGACAAGAGCAGGTTGTAAAAAAGGCTGCGAAAGCATAATAAATTATATTTCTTTTATGCCTGGCTTATTTCTCTTTCCCTTTGACAACCTCCTGGAAAAACTGTCCTAGCTAGGTTGATTCTTCACTGGGTAATCCAATAAACAATACACATACTTTCTTTCTAATTCATACAAACACCCCAAAGAAAACTGAAAGTATATGAGTGGGGGGAAATGTTGTTGATGATTTCTTTTTTCAAGGGACAGAAAAAGAAGGTAAAAAGAAGTGCTGAATTATATTTGTGTAGTGGCAAAATAATATACATAAAGCCAGTGGAGAAATGCTGTAGAATAAAAATTGTGTAATTCTGCCAGGTGGAAGAGTTGATTTCACAACTTGCTAATTTTTGGAAGGAACTCTTTGGAACTATTTTCTTCCTAAGGGATGTAAAATAGACAACCGATGAAATCTACCCCTCCAGATGACATGCAAGCTTTCTTTAGGAATTCGCTGTAGTTGCCCCTTCACTTCTTAGAGCAGATCTGAGACCCGCTCCTTACCTGGCCTAAGATCAATCATATTTCTTAGGAACCAGTTCTGTTCAGCATGATGCAGATATTCAAAAATGATTTCTTGCTTTTTCCTTTGAGAGGAACTAAAGTCATAGGCAGTCTCCAGCAAAGCCTTGGTGGAGCAGTGGGCTAATGCCTCCTTAAGTAACACCAGCTGCCTGCAATTAGTGCAGGTTCGAGTCCCACCAGGCTCAAGGTTGACTCAGCCTTCCATCCTTTCGAGGTCGGTAAAATGAGGACCCAGATTGTTGGGGGCAATTAAGCTGACTTTGTAATAATGCCGCTTGGGGGGGGTGGTGAAAGCCCTAATAAGCAGGCATATACATAGAATGAAGGCTACTGCTAAGCACATTGATTTGTGCTTCTTAGATTGTAAGCCGCCCTGAGTCTTCGGAGAAGGGCGGGATATAAATGGAATTTTAAAAAAAAGCCTCTGTTGATAAAATGAATTTCACTAATAGTCTGGATCTTAACATTATGGGAAACAGAGGAAGACCTGGTGTTCCATGAGCTTCTCTGGACCTATTTATTAGAGTTTTAACCCACCTTTATTACTTTATGAGTAATTCAAGGTAGATCCTCCTTCTTCCTCCTATTCCCCCCCCCCCAGCAGCACTTAATAAGACATTGTGAGGTGAGATGGGCTGAGAGAGGGTGACTGGCTCAAGGCCACATATCTGCATCAAGGAGCACTGAGGGTTGTTCTTGTGTGTGTGCTTTCCTCCCATCCTATAACACTCCCATTTACAAATCAAATGATATGTGATTTTTTTTTGTCTCTCAACAAGTACATGTGAGTTCTAGAGCTACAAAATGTATTTTATTCTGCTGCCATCCCTGAGTGAACTGGAGAACAGGAATTTCTGAACAGACAGCAATCTGAAATGCATTCTTTTCTGGAAAAAAACAAACCTTCAGTTTTCTCATCAAAAATGACCTGAAAACAGCCCTTGCTCCTATGGATGCAAATTTCTATCTTCCCAAGTGAATTATGGGTGTATCAAGCAGTTTTCCTAGTTCCATGGAAACTTACATTTAGTAGATAAGCAATTCAATAAAGTCAAATAAAATCACGAGCATGTGATATATGAGTTTCCAGTCATATAATTTATTTCATAGTCTTATCTTTTATGGTATGGAACTACCAGTTACATATCATATTGTAGCCAATTAATCTGTAAGTTGAGGACTTTCAGAACTATAGAAGTCCGTATACACCACTGTGGCTCCCAGTCGCCCAGTGCACGCGCACCTCTTCGAACGGACAGTGGTGCGTGCGCACCTCTCCAAATGGAGAGTGGCACCGCCCGTTCCGAGAGGTGTGCGTGCACCTTTCCGAAGGGCAGAGGTGCACGCGTACCTCTCCAAACCACCACTGTCCCGTTCGGAGACCTGCCGCGTTCACCTGGTGCGCTCCCCCCCTCCCCGGGCCTAGACGGGGCTCAGATGTCCGTGCACGCGCGTGCAGGGGCGACGGTCCCCGCAGGCAGGCTGCGCTGAGCATTACCCAGTTGCCCTAGAAACCAGCAAAAAAGAGGTTGGCGGCCTGGCCGGTCGGAGAAGGAGGAGGGGTGGGAGAGGGGAGCGATTTGCCCGCAGTCTTTGCGGAGTAGCAGCTTTAGCCGCAGCTTCTCCGGAAGAAACCGACGGGCCCTCTAAAGCGCTTGGTGAGCTTTGAGTGCGGGGAGGTGGGGTGAAGAAACTCGACACCGCCTCTGGTCCGGCTTCTCGGGCTCTCTCTCTCTCTCTCGAGGAGGGGGACGATCTCGCTGTGCCTCCCACTCTAAGGACCAGCCGGGCAGAGCCACGCAGGTAAGCCCTCCTCCCTCCCTGGTAAAAAAAAAGAAATGCAGCAAGGACGTGCCTGGGGTGGACCTTCGGCATCTTCCCTTTCGTTCCTCCCCCCCGACCGTCCCCCGCTCCCGGTGGATCGAGGCTGGAAAGGAGGGAGCCACAGTCTGGACGTCGTGTAAGTAATAAAGGCGCGTCTGAGAGACAGTCGGGCGTCCTGTAGCTGGCACTAGTGGGGAACTTGTTGTGCTTCATAAGTGCTTGTCCCTTTCTTTCTTCTGATCGTTGCAGAGTTGTTGTTAAGTAATAGTGCTGCTAATGTTATTATCCCATTCCTCCTGGCATTGCACTTGGCCTGGGCTGCATCCCGCAACGAGCAGGTGTGTCTTGCTCTGACAAGAATCTGGGCTGAAATGAGTTTGGACTACAACACTGTCCCCTGATGAGGAAGGAGAGGGGAGTGTGTGGCTGAAGGGGTTGTTTCTTTCCACCCTACATATAGACTTTGATTGATTGATTCGATGGCTGCAGAACTGGCTGCCTGCGTGGGGCAAACAGGCAAACAAATCACCTCCCTCTGGGTATTTTCCAACTGTGGTGACGCACTGAAACTAACCTTTCACGCTTTAGGTGTCTGTCTGCACCATTCTCTCTTGAGGAGAAATTGCATCGCTTTTTTATGGTGGTTCGGAGACCTGCCGCTTTCGTCAAACATGGACGAACGCGGCAGGTCTCCGAACGGGACGGCGGTGGCTTGGAAGAGGTGCGCGCGCACTCTCCAAACCGCCACCGTCCCGTTTGCACAGCTGCCGCGTTCGTCCATGTTTGACGAATGCGGCAGGTCTCTGAATGGGACGGCGGCGGCTTGGGAGAGGTGCGCGCGCACTCTCCAAACCGCTGCCGTCCCGTTTGCACAGCTGCCGCATTCGTCCATGTTTGACAAACGCGGAAGGTCTCCGAACGGGACGGCGGCGGTTTGGAGAGGTGCGCGCGCACTCTCCAAACCGCCGCCGTCCTGTTTGCACAGCTGCCGCGTTCGTCCATGTTTGATGAACGCGGCAGGTCTCCGAACGGGACGGCGGCGGCTTGGGAGAGGTGTGCGCGCACTCTCCAAACCGCCGCCATCCCGTTTTCACAGCTGCCGCATTCGTCCATGTTTGACGAACGCGGAAGGTCTCCGAACGGGACGGCGGTGGCTTGGAGAAGTGCGTGCGCACTCTCCAAACCGCCGCCGTCCCGTTTGCACAGCTGCCGCGTTCGTCCATGTTTGACGAACGCGGCAGGTCTTCGAACGGGACGGCGTGCACCTCTCCAAAGGGGAGACCCGTCGCCGCACAGGTGCCTCCCATTTTGTGCATGCGCAAAATGTTTTTTGCGCAGGGTCGTGAGTGGATGCACGCGCGTGCACTTTTTGCGGCTCCCACTTTTTTGTTTGTGTGATGGAACCAGTTCTGAGTGGCTCTTTTCCTTTTTCCGGTTGCCGACCCCTGGTATATACAGACACAGGGAATCCCAAATGATTGTTAATCTTCTAAATTCATGCTTCAAATCCAGAGTTCTAGGTTGGAATCTCAAGCTCTTCAAGTTATCCATCTAAAAATATCAGCTGACATCCAAAAGGCCAGGGCAGAATCTGGAAATGTATATATATGGCATCTGATTACTGCTGGGAAATATGAATAGATCAGCACTGTGAGAAAGGCTCTCACATTCTAGGAAATGAGTAAGCAGGTGTGACTGAAAAAATGAGCTGACAAGAAGAGACAAAGAAGGGATGAATTTACTGAGTGTGGATGTAAGTGGGTGAGTGTTGATATGGATGTAAGGGTCTGTCTTTTTCTTTTAAGCAAATCATGCTACATGGACTTTACTGTTTTGATCGAGTTTTTTGAGAATTCTATGTGTTATGTATCTGCATAGCAACAGCCACCAGGGGGCGTTGGCCTGGACGGTTTTGGCGGGAACCTCAGTTTCGGTGGGAAACCTAGGGCCAACCCTATTGGCTGCACGCCTACTGGCTGGGTATTTAAGGAGGCCAGGTAACCCTTGTTCCCCAGTACGTTCCCCCACAATAAAGAGCTGAACACATACTCCAGCTGGTGTCTCTTCCTTGTGTCAGACTCACTACACAATAGTGGTGACAAAGGTGGGATCCTGCCGACAGGAGAGCTGAAGTCACTTGGGGAACGCATCGTGCGTGAGGAAGGAGGAATCTTCCCCTTCTCCCCAACACGACCGCCAGCCACCGCTACCGGTCAACCGCGAGAGACCGGCTCCGGCCACCACGCCAACAACGGAACCACATGCCTCGACAGACAACGGAACAGCAATGGCACGAGCAGGGCAACCCCGCGAGTTTGATACCCGCCACCCGGAGAAATGGGCCCCGGTACCTGTCGCACCCTGAGCTGTATATGAGGTTTAACCAAATCTCAGAAGACGGCTCAAAAGCGGCAGCCCTGCTCTGCATGGGCGGACCCGCACTCCTCGAGATCGCTGCCAACCTATTTGACCTGGTGGCCATCGATACCGTCTCTTACCGGGACCTCGTCACCAAATTGAACGCCAACTTCTGGCCCCGCATGTCCAAGCTGGCGTCGAGAGCCCAGTTCGAGAAAAGGGACCAGCGACCCGACGAGTCTGGAGCTGATTTCATCACCACCCTACGAGAAGCCGCCGTCGCCTGCAGGTTTTCCAACTTGGAGGAGCGGCTTCGAGACAGGCTGTTTTGCGGCCTATGCGACACGAGGCTGCAGGAGCGCCTGTTTGAGAAGGAGGAGGTGTCACTCCAGGAGGCCCAGGATGCCATCCTGGCCCACGAAGCGGCCTGTGGGGCCGTCCAGGCGGTCCAGGAGACCAAAACTGGCGGCCAGGCAGCCAGCATCCACCAGCAGGTCGCCTCAGCCGAGGACGAGGAGGACGAACAAAGCATCGACCTCCTCCGGTGGAAGCCGACCCCCAACCATTGAGGCAGACACCCAGACAAGCCCAAGCCGGCGAGCAACAACCCCAATTCACAGAAGTGCGCAGGCTGCAGCGGGAACCACGTGCGCAGCCTCTGCAAGTTCCGGTCAGCCACGTGTCGGGCCTGCAAGAAAACAGGCCACATAGCCATGGTCTGTCGTAGCTGCTGCCCCCGAGAAGAAATCCACGAGCTGCGCCCGGAGGAATCACCGTTCGAACGTACTGGGGCCCCAACCAAATTACGAATTGGCTATGTTGAGAGCCGGCTGGCCATCCATCACACGGGTAGCCGCCGGCTGCTCAAATCAAAAATTAGACTAACAATCCGCTTGCAGGACATTCCTTCCAGCATGGAGCTTGACTCCGGATCAGCGGTCTCTGTCATTTCAGACGAGACCCTTAACTATATCAACAGCCGGAGCAAGCAGCGGATTAAATTACGGCCTACAAATTTAACCCTGACCGACTTCCAGAATTCGCCGGTCAAGGTAAAGGGGGAGGCTACCGTTTCAGTGGGGTTTAAGGGTCGCGAAGAGCACCTGGAGGTGGTAGTGGTAGAGGGCCAGAGAGCCAGCCTAGTCGGCCTAGACTGGTTTGAGGCCCTGGGAATCACAGTCTCCTGGATCCACCGGATCTAGGGAGACTCCGTCGAGGCTGTCTGCAAAGAGTTCACAGACGTCTTCGATGGGACGCTGGGCAGGTACACAGGGCCCCCCATCTCATTCAAGCTAAACCCGAACGTTCCCCCCATTAGGGTCAGGCCACGGCGAGTCCCCTTCGCGCTCAAGCACAAAATCGAGTGCGAACTGGATAACTGGTGGCCCAGGGAATCTTAGAGCCCATAGATGGGGGGGAGTGGGAAACACCGATCGTCACCCCGCTCAAATCCAATGGGGAGATAAGGATCTGTGCCGACTACAAGTGCTCGGTGAACCGTGCCCTAAACCCGCACGCTTACCCGGTCCCCACGGTCAGCCACGTTCTCGCTTCCCTCCAAGGCGGTGCCATTTTTGCAAGGCTCGATCTTGCGCAGGCATACCAGCAACTCACGGTTACCAGGGCAACAGCTGACACCCAGACTATAGTAACTCACAGGGGAGCGTTCAGGGTGAACAGGCTGCAGTTTGGGATCAGCATAGCTCCTGGCATTTTCCAGGAAATTATGGAGAAAACACTCAGGGGCATCCCAGGAGTCTGCCCTTATTTTGATGACGTCTTGATTGCAGGAGCATCAGCAGAAGAGCTGGCAGGTAGGCTGAGGGAGGTACTATCCAGGCTGCGCACTGCTGGCCTCAAACTAAAGAGGGAGAAGTGCAGCATAGGTGTTCCATCCACAGAATTTTTGGGATTCAGGGTAGATGCCAAGGGAATCCACCCCACAGAGTCCAAGGTTAGGGCAATCAAACTGGCACCCACACCCAAGAACAAGGCAGAGCTACAGGCATTCCTGGGCCTGCTCAATTTCTATCACACATTCCTCCCACACAAGGCAGCCATTGCAGAGCCACTTCACAGGTTACTGGACAAAAAGGCAGCATGGGTCTGGACTTCCGTCCATGATCAAAGCTTTAGAGCATTAAAGGCGCTTCTGTCTGACAAGTCCACAGTAACACACTTCATCGAAACAAAGCCCATATGCATTGCGTGCGATGCATCCCCTTATGGCATGGGCGCAGTTCTAAGTCACCTTGAGCCTAATGGGGCTCAAATTCCCATAGCCTACTATTCCAGGACACTGTCTGGAGCAGAGAGGAACTATGCCCAAATTCATAGGGAAGCCCTGGCGATCGTGGATGGAATTAAGAGGTTCCATGATTATCTGTATGGCAGGGAGTTCACCATCTACACAGACCACAAACCACTCCTGGGCCTGTTCACAACGGACAAGCAGACACCCCAAATTCTGTCTCCAAGAATGCTCCAGTGGTCCATCTTCCTTGCAGCTTACAATTGCAAGCTGGTGCACAAGCCGGGGAAGGAGATGGGCCACGCAGACGGCTTAAGTAGGCTACCCCTTGACACCACTGAACCAGACCCGGCACCAGCAACACAGATCCTGGCTCTGCAGGAACTACCAGAATGCCCAGTTCATGCCAAGGACATTGCCAGCAACACAGCCACTGACAACATCATGAGCAGGGTACACTCATGGGTTTACACAGGGTGGCAGGACAAGTCTCTGGGGCCTGAGTTCCAGGCCTATTTTACCAGGCGACACGAGCTCTCCATGCACAGGGGTTGCCTCCTCTGGGGAAGCAGGGTCATCATCCCCACTGCAGTCCGGGGCAGGGTATTGGAATCCTTACATGAGGGACATCCGGGGGTGGTTAGGATGAAGGCACTGGCCAGAAGCTACCTCTGGTGGCCAGGGCTGGACAAGGACATTGAAGAATGGGTCAAGGCCTGTTACACGTGCCAGAGATCCAGGCCAGAAATGCCCCACAGGTGGGAGGCCACACACACACCCTGGTCCCGCATCCACATTGACTATGACTACATTGACTATGCGGGGCCGTTCCAGGGCCAACTGTTCTTAGTGGTAGTGGACAGCCAATCTAAGTGGCTGGAGGTAGTCCCTGTTCCCAACATGACCTCGGCTAGGACAATCCAGGTGCTCAGAGCTCTCTTTGCCACACACGGCCTCCCCGACGTCATTGTATCTGATAACGGGCCTCAGTTTACCGCTACTGATTTCCAGGCATTCTTGAAGGCGAATTGGATTAGGCACAACACCTCCGCACCCTTCCACCCATCGACTAATGGGCAAGCTGAACGGATGGTAAGGACGACCAAGGACGCACTCTAGCGCATCGTCAGTGGGGACTGGCATCACAGACTGGCGCAATTTCTGCTTGCCCAACACACCACACCATGCGTTGCCACCGGGAAGAGCCCAGCAGAACTGCGATGGGGACAGCGCCTCATCACCAAACTTGACCGGTTGCACCTGGATCGAGTGGCAGCAGACACGGACAGGGCATCATCATCATCATCATCATCATCATCATCATCATCATCACCACACAGGGGACTCAACGTGGGGGACCTGGTTTGGGCAAGGAACTACGGGGCAGGGCACCCATGGATCCCGGGGACAGTGGTTGAAAAAATGGGTCCTCTCTCTTACATCGTGGGGGTGGAGGGGGATCGACACATAAGGCGACATATCGACCAGCTCAGAGGAAGGGTCCCTGAGTGCACCACACACAATCAACAGGATAGCCACACCCCAAGGGAGGTCAGGCCAACTGTAAACAACGCAGAACCTGAACGAGAGGAGGATGGCCTCCTGCAACCAACTCTTCTCAACCTAGCACAGAGACATCCCGAGCCCGCTGTCCAGGCCCAGGGCCAAGCCACACCCAGACGGTCCGCCAGGCCTCACAGGACACCAGCATACTTAGCGGACTAGGTGTGCAAGTGACCACCCCACAACTGCATGTGTTTGGCACACACTGTATATAGTTATGCATGTGGTTCTTCTCTAAGGGGGGAGGGGTGTTATGTATCTGCATAGCAACAGCCACCAGGGGGCGTTGGCCTGGATGGTTTTGGCGGGAACCTTAGTTTCGGCGGGAAACCTAGGGCCAACCCCATTGGCTGCACGCCTACCTGGCTGGGTATTTAAGGAGGCCAGGTAACCCTTGTTCCCCAGTACATTCCCCCACAATAAAGAGCTGAACACGTACTCCGGCTGGCGTCTCTTCCTTGCGTCGGACCCACTACACAATACTATGAATGAAAAATTCAGCATTTGATTAAGCCTTTTGTGCTTCAAGATCGTAAAAAGTGTCCTGAACATTAGTCATGTTAGATAGATCCAGTGGTGGAATTCTGCCTGTTTGCACCAGTTTGGCAGAACCAGTAGCTATTTTTTTGTTGCCCAGGCCCAGAATGGACTTCTGGAAGCAGCATCCACACAGAGAGCTGGTTGTTCACATCTTTGATTCCCACCGCTGGATAGATCCATATAGGCAGTCCTACTTATGACCCGGGTTGAAGTTCCAATGACTGCTCACTCTTGCAGTCACGTGATCACACTTTAGCACTTGGCAACCAGCCCTTATTTACAGCCATTTGCAGCATAGTTTTCAAGATTTGTTTTGCAAAAACTGGCATTTACTTCCAGTTTCCCGCAAAAATTGCCCTTTGGCTCTTACATATTCATATGCTGGATCTAGATCAGGGGTGTCAAACAACATCACGTGATGTGTCGCAATGTATCATGACTTCTTTTCCATTGCCAGCAATGGGGTGGGCACGGTTTCGCCATGATGCATCCACCCCGTGGGCCGGCAGTTTGATACCCCTGATCTAGATCATATGAATATGTAAGAAACCAGACCATTTGAACTGGCCAATCAACAAGAGAACCAATCAGCTGCTCAGAATTTAAATATAGCTGCAAACAAACAACCAATCACACAACCAACTGACCACACTAGCACACAAGACATAAGCTAAGGAGAACAGGACAAGAAAATCCTGCTGCTGATGTTACCTAGTTTGGTAACAAAACGTTCAGAAACTATATTGAAACAAACTTGGAGAGCAAACCGCTGCCAAAAAGATGCTTATCCAGTTTGCCAAAAGGCAAAAAGCTGAGAATGAAGACCACTGAAGATAAAAAGGGAATTCAGAATGACATTGAACTACTTAATTAAAACTTTTCAAAACCTCAAAGATGCCTTTAACCACAGGGTTTGAGTTCAGGCTGTATTGTAACCAGATGCTTTTTAGGGCAGTTGCATTAAAAGTAGGATACAATAATAATAATAATAATAATAATAATAATAATAATAATAATAATAATAATAATAATAATAATAATAATAATAATAATAATAATAATAATAATAATAATAATAATAATAATAATAATAATATTATTTATATACCGCCCTTCTCCCGAAGGACTCAGGGCGGTGAACAGGGCAAATATATAAAAAATACAAAAATACAAAAGTTAAAAGAAAATTAAACATATGCCCGACTAAAAACATTAAATACAAATATTAAAAATGACCATAACACCCAACCCATCCCCCATCAGGCCAGGCCGGCTTGTTCAAATAAGAGTGTCTTCAGATCGCGACGGAAGGAGCGACGGTTGGGCGCCATCCGGAGCTCAACCAGCAGCCGATTCCATAGCTCCGGGGCGCCCACAGAGAAGGACCTCCCCCTGGGGGCCACCAATCGACATTCTCTGATCGGTGGCACCCTGAGGAGGCCCTCTCTGTGGGAGCGCACAGGGCGGAGGGAAGTTGATGCCGGCAGCAGGTGAAGAAACGTTTTACATGAAAACGATGCAAATTTTTCCCCATAGAAGGTAAAACATATTTATTCTCTGTCGGTTCAGATTAGAAACAATGGAGAGCAATGTAAAAGTTCTCCTACTAATGTTAGGAGAAATTGGCTAATGAAAAAGAACAACCAGAAAGCAAAACTATCTGTTTTGGGAAAAGCGATATACCTGTTTAAGAAAGGTCTGGATGATCAAGCAAAGGCTATCTGGGCACAGTAGTTGCAGATTATACATATCTGTTTGAGTAGGAGTTTGGACTAGATAATTTCCAGGATCATTTTGATGATTCCTTGTGCTGGCAATGAGCATTCCAGTATGGGCATGGTAGATTGGTGGAAGCTTGGCTCTCCATATTTTATTCCTGAAAAAAACCCTATTGCTTATTATACTTTTGTTGTTTTATATCCTTATGATGGTAAAAAGGTAAAGGGTAAAGGTTCCCCCGCACATGCGTGCTAGTCGTTTCCGACTCTAGGGGCCGGTGCTCATCTCCGTTTCAAAGCCGAAGAGCCAGCGCTTGTCCGAGGACGTCTCCGTGGTCATGTGGCCGGCATGACTAGATGCCAAAGGCGCATGGAACGCTGTTACCTTCCCACTGTAGTGGTCCCTATTTTTCTACTTGCATTTTTTATGTGCTTTCGAACTGCTATGTTGGCAGAAGCTGGGATGAGTAACAGGCGCTCACTCTGTTACGCGGCACTCGGGATTCGACCCACCAAACTGCCAACCTTCAGATCGACAAGCTCAGCATCCTAACCCACTGAGCCACTGATGGTAGCAAACTACATATACATAACCTCCACCCTCATTTTGGAAATTCATTAAAATTGCCCATGTTTTACTTTGTTGTATGGCATTCAGGAAAGGCTTCTTCTGAATACCTTTCTACCTCAATCTTCAAGAAACAATTCGGATATTTGTTAATTAAATTAGTCAAGTGCTTTACACTTTTCCACTAATTTAAATGTTAATGTTCATATTTAGGGAGGCTAATTAATTGCTTTCGGGTTTTTTTTTTAAAGTGAGAATAAAAGTTAAGGTGTGACCACACATCTGACAAAGACATACTGTTGAAGTCTTAATAGATGAATGTGTTGAAAGAAATGTTTCTGCAGAATGTTTCACAGGTTCACAGCTGAAGTTCTCTGACTACTACACACTAAATGATACCGAGGCTGAGAGGTTTTGTATTTAGTTTAGTGCAAGGCAAAGCTTTGTGTGAATAGAAAGATACACATGTGGAAACATTCCTTCCATGAAAGGAACATCCTTCACAAGCCATCAATAGATGAATGTATAATTTATTTTTTATATTCACTCTGGCTGAAATAATGGAATGGGCATATTGTAAACCAAGGTCACCTTAAACCAGGGCTTTTCAACCTTTTCACCCATCATACCACTTTTAGGATATGGCAACATCCGAGTACCACCAGTTGCCTTGCAAGGTGTCAAAAACCTGATGACCAAAAAAAAAAGAAAGGAAAAAAGTGATAAAGTACAGGAAGTCCTTGACTTACAACAGTTCGCTTAGTGACTGTTCAAAGTTACAATGGCACTGAAAAAAGTGCCCCCCAAGCCACAGCTGAGCAAGACACCTGACTGCCCGCCCGGCGGCGCTCTTCCTCCTGTCCGAGGTTTTCATTGTTGTGAGCATTTCTGTTCAGAATTGGCAGCGGGGTGGGGTGGGGAGTTTGGTTTTTATTCCTCCCCCCTCCGTCTGCTGGGTGTTTGCAGCAAATTTTGGTCACTTCACATGACCCTGGGACACTGTGATCGTCATAAATATGAATTAGTTGCCAAGCATCTGAATGTAAACCACAAGACCCTGGAGATGCTGAAACATTCCAGCTGATTGGTGCTTCTGGGCTCAGCAGAAGTGCCGGGATCAGTGCCAAGCTCCAGCTGGAGCCTGGTGCTGATCCTGGCACTTCTGCTGAGCCTTGACAGCCCTGAAGAAGCGCTGTTCTTGGCACTTTCGCTGAGCCCTGATAGCCCTGCAGCTCCAGCCATCTCTCGCTCAGGCTTGTGCGGTGCTGCCACCGGTTCAGCTCATTCCCCTCCCCCGCTACCACTTTTCTAGGATGGTCGCATACCACCTGCCAGGTGCCAATGTACCACAGGTGGTACCCGTACCACTGGTTGAAAAGCTCTGATCTAAGGAACAGTTCATCCATCTATATAGAGGACTAGTCACCTGTTTGAAGACATCTTCTCCAAAAAAAGGCTATCAAGCACATGACCTTTTCTAGCAAGAATGGAGAGCAGGGACTTGGATAGCAAACTAAATAAGCCAATGAGCCTCTTAGTCACAAAATTTTTCCCATTGTGTCAAAATGTGTTGGTAATCCATTTTAGTTACTGTAAGCATTTTAGTGGAAACAGACTAAAATTATTCAAAGATGTTCCTTCTTTTGTCTTATTGTTAAAGGATACTAATATTTCTCTGTAGGAAGCACTGCAGTGCTTTTGCGGTGAAAGGATTTGCCGGTGACATAACTGTTGCCTGAGGACACCCATTTGAAGGCTCCTTTCATGTCCCCATGAAGTTGCCCACCAAAGTGGTACCCATTTATCTCCTTGCGGTCATCTGTTTTCAAACTGCTGGGTCGGCGGGAGGTGGAGTATATGATGGGAGCTCACCCTGCCCCACGGCAGCAATGGGTCTCAAACACGAAGCTGCTGATTGTCATCCCAGCATTCTAACCTTGTTGGCCACCACACTTCTATGTTAAAGAATGCATAAGCACAACAAGAGTGTGGGTTGCTTAAAATTGCTGAACGACAGCACACATAATTAAAGCACCTTTCAACTTGCTAGAGCTATTGAAAAGTGTGTTAAAGATTCTAGACCAGTGATGGCAAACCTTCTAGAGACCGAGTGCCCAAACTGCAACCCAAAACCCACTTATGTATCGTTGGGTGCCGGGTGGGCGTGGCCCATTGGGTGAGTGTCGCTGCGGTGGTAATGGCAGACTGGGTGGAACTAAAAAGTTCAATCAATCAATTCCAACTTTGCGAGATCTTTTTTTTTTCCTGCCAGAAGTTGAAATTGATTGATTGATTGATTGATTGAACCTTTTGTTTTTTGCACATGGCGGTGGAGGCCTAAAGTGAAAAGGTTTTATAAAACCCAGCTGAAGGCCTAGGACTGGGGCGATGGTGCGTGTGCCCACAGACAGGGCTCTGCGTGCCACCTGTGGCACGTGTGCCATAGGTTCACCACCATGGTTCTAGACCTTTACTTTTACAGCAGGTTGGAAAATATTTCAATAGATACTGATAGCGGGAACACCCTTCAGACTGTCCCATATTAACAAAGGGATGCCTAAGGATCAAAAAATATTAAGTAAGTTTCTTATGTTTAGATGAGATTAATCCATCAAACAATTATTTTTCATGTTTAAGGGACATTTAGCATTAACATTATGTTAAATTATAAAATGAAAAATGAGAATCTATCAATTTTTGAAGAAGTAGGATTTATCAAATGCAGAGTTTAAAAGATAGCTCTCTTTTATTGGAAAGAAACTGCTCCTCTGGATTTCTAATCCTGGAATGAAGACATTCCTCTGCTTTTGAACAGATTTTTATTGACATAATAGAAGGATTGGCCAATATAAAATCCATTAGTCAAGATTTAATCTGTTGTTTATAATGGAGTCATTTTTATATGTGCATTGCAAAATCATTATATACATGTTTATTGCATTATTATTATGAATTATTTTTATTCCAAATCAATTCACTTCATGATAAAGCTTCTCAGTGAAAGTGATGGACTATAATCGATCACACTGGTTCAGTGCGGATTGGTTGATTTCTTTTCTTTTCTTTTTCTTTTTTACTTTCCAGTCTAAAGAGAAAAATGACTGGTCCAAAATGACCCAGCTGTTTTCTGTGCTTAAGGTTAGACTAGAACAGGGGTCTTCAAACTTGGCCCTTTTATGACTTGTGGATTTCAACTCCCAGAATTTCTCAGCCAGGCATGATGGCTGAGGAATTCTGGGAGTTGAAGTCCACAAGTCATAAAAGGGCCAGGTTTGAAGACCCCTGGACTAGAACATAAAGAAACAGGTGCCTATACTAGTGCCTGAATCTCTAGCAGCCAGAAATGCTGACTCAGGAATTCTGGGAGTTGAAGTCCATGAGTCATAAAAGAGCCAAGGTTGCTTACCCCTGGTCTAACCCAAGGAACATGCTAAGGATTTGGAATAAAGTATTTCATATTTGGAGGCTATGAAGAACATAAAGTAATGGTGTGGGACATCAACTCATAGGCTTCAAGTCATCTACAACAAAACAATGGCATTCATCCAAGCTACTCCGAAAAGAGAAGGACCTTATTGTCTTTTCCCTGAGTCTTGAAAATAAAAATGCATTGTGTATGAGATCTCCATCTTCCAGTTTCGGTTGCCAAAGGAAATGCATTTATCAATTTACTTTAGTACAACTGAGATCCATTTTTAATTCTTCATGGACTGTTATCAGTGAATGTCAGGATTCAGATCATTTGCTCCTTCATGTACCTTGTTCCAGTTGGCTACTTAAATCAAGAATATTCCTGAATCCAGACTAGGGACTATGACAGTATTTTTGATGGTTTATGTTCAGTTAAATACTTCATGAGACATTTTCCTTCACTTTTCTTAATTTTGGCCCACAATAATACCTTCTCTAACCTGTTTACTCCAGCTGGAGGAAAACCTACTTACCCCCACCCAGATTAGCCTTAGACTAGAGATGATTGATAGAAGAGAATATTTGTAGCTTGATTAGAATGGAATAGAGCTGGAAGGGACCTTGGAGGTCTTCTAGTCCAGCCCCCTGCTCAAGCTCAGTTGGTGATCTTTGAGCGTGGTTGTTTTTCTTGCAGATGTTTCATTACCCGACTAGGTAATAACATCAGTGTTAGCACTGTTGCATAATGAAATGTCTTCAAGAAAACAACCAAGTTCAAAGTGTACCACGCAACCCATAGAGAAGATGGATCTAGTTATGGAACCCAGACATTCCTTTTCTACATCTACCGTGCCTTTATTCAGGTTATGGAACACAGGTGTCCTTTTCTAGACCTACCTTGCCTTTATTCAGGTTTCTAAACCAACTTACTTTCCATTTGGATAGACTGTGTGCTTCGTTCCTTTCTTGTTTCCTATATTTTATGGAGACCTGGATTATGCCGAGCTTATGAGAAGTTGCCAATGTCTTTTTTCTTTTGTTCATATGAACAATGTTATGTCTATTCTTGTTAGCCACTAATTTTTCCTGCAAGTAATTTGCATGTTTTGACCCTTTTCCAATTGAATCATATCAGGAAAAAAAAGAAAGATTTTGGTCCTAACAAATGCAGACTGACAGCCATGATACAATAAATGTACAGAAAATTTATGTAAACATAACGGATAAAAATGGATTTGCTATAAACACGCAGGCACAAAATATTTGGCTGCTTTGAAGCATACTTATATTAGAAAAGATGTATGAATATTTTGAACTGTATTTATTAAAGGGTAAAACAAATATATTTTGAAATTATAGGTACCACCTTCACTTTTCCAACTAATCTTTCTTGATGGTTTCCTTAGTGATAAAAAGTAATGCATTTATACTTTCCAAATGCTTTATGTGTCAATTATACACTTCACTATGGCCCTGTCAATCCAAATTAAGTTATTCTCAGTATATCTGGAATATATAATGTGTGCATTTTGACCATTGAGCTAAAGTTCATGCAAAACTGATCTTGTGCATACTAAAATTGCAATTGTCATTTTATTGTTGTTTCCTGAATTAAGCTGACATAATAAAAACTTCAATGAAACGAAGAATGACTGGTTTAATTTCTTTGCCAAGCAACCAGGAAACTGGGCAAATATTGAAACAAATATTTAAATGATTTTTTTTAATACTGCAGAAGACTGAGGTATAAAAAAATAATAAGAAACACATGTGTAAGAAGTTAGTGTGCAACAACTAATAGGGTAAGTAATGTATTTGACCCCGATTCATGATACTTCTGAGATGCTAGGATATTACTCAGAAGCTCAACATTGCTGTAATCCTAATTGCTTTGATTTTAATTCCATGTTTTCTGAATAAAATACAGGTAGTCCTCAACTTATGATCACAACAGAGCCCAAAATTTATGTTGTTAAGTGAGACATTTGTTAAGTGAATCACTGCAGTTAACAATAGGGTTGTTAAGAAAATCTTTTTCCCCATTGACTTTGCTTGTCAGAAGGTCACAAAAGGTGATCACATGACCACAGGACTCTGCCACTGTCATAAATATGAGTCAGTTGCCAAGCATCCAAATTTTGATCATGTGACCAGGGGGTGCTGTGTGAAAAATGGTCATAAATCAGTTTTTCCAGCGACATAACTGCAGTCACTAAATGAACTGTTGTAAGTTGAGACTACCTGTATATACAGAGGTATATACAACATAAAGAGCATCTTATCAAGCTGTCTAGAGACCTTTTTTGGCTTTGTTTTGTTTTGTTTAATGCCTTAAAGCACCTGGACATGTCAACGCACTTTACAAAAGTAATCACTATCAGTTAATTTCTATATTCCAAAATCCACTTTGCTTGATTTTCTCTTCTTCCAATAATATTTTCTTTGCAACCTAAATTAATACAATTCTTATTAATTTGATAGGTAACAATTAAATATAAAGATTTTTCTAAAATTTCTACCAATAATAATCTCATCAATATTATTATGTACTGGGCTTTTGGAATATCACCACGGTTCTCCAGCAACTCAGACAGGATGTCTCCGGTTCTGCAATTGGTCAACTTTGGGCGGCAAGCATGGCTTCAGTCCGATTGGTTAATACCATAGGGCCTGGCTATATATTGAAGCAGGGTGACTCCAATTTCTCAGTACAGTTTCTGCTTAAATAAAGTATGAGTTTGTCTGTACTCATCTGCGTCTCCTCGTTCCTGCTCATCAGAGCCCACGACATAATAAATATCATGCTTCTTTTCCAAATGAATGACCAATCCATTTCCTCTGAATGTGACTGGATGACTGCTGCCTGTACATTCCCACTGCATGGCAGAGAGTTTGGGCTGCCACAAAGATATGTCATTGCAGTGAGTGATAGTGCTCATCTTGAAGAGGCTGATCGATGCTCTTGCTCCTAGTAAGAGTAACCAGTAATGAGAGGGAGGAACACCTTGCTGGCTTTAAGCCCACTAGACTAGACTGTGTGTAGTGGTGGTGTAATAATAGTAGAGGATGAGGATCTAAGCACAAAGTATGTCTGAGGAAACTCATTTACAGTCAATAGATTTGCACGCTTTTAACATAAGGAAAAACAAGAAAAAGACTAAGTGACCAGCAAAATTGTGTGTTCTAGCGGACTTGTGTTTAATTATGTTTAATTTTGTGAGATACAATGTCATCTGGTGAATAGCAACTCATAGCTAAGGATGTATACTGAGAGATGTGGGTTGCTCATAATGGGTGATTCAGTAAGGAAGCAAGGGTTGTCGCAGAAACCGAGTTGTGGCAAATCAGCCAACGTCTGATTTGAATTAGCAATTTCAAATCAATTCATTTTGAAGACTGGATTCAATTTAAGTCCTGATTCAGGAAAGCAGGCCTCTTTGAGATTTCCTTTGTTGAAATGTAGATTTTTCTGGGAATGTACAACTGCTGGAAAAGCCCGAGAGGAAGATGCAATATCTTTCAGCAGATCGGTTGCAATGAGTGTGTCCACTATCTTTCCTAAGCACCTTTTCCCACTTCAGATCTGAATAGCTGCACATTCCTAAAGTGGAATACAGATAAAAATTTAACTTCAGGAAAACAGATTTTAAATTGACTGAGAGGATTGGCAAGCAGAAATTTATGCTGGAAGAAAGCTAATTGGAAAAGGAGTGCAAGAGGGATAGAGTTCCTAAAACAGGAGATAACTGAAAGCATAATTGCAATGTGCTTTAACAAAGAAGAAATAAGGAAAATAGCATAATAAGCCAACGTGCCTGCCTAAAAAGCAAAAAATGTGAAAATCAAAAAGAACCCATAGAAAAGGCAGAACAAAAGACAGGTCAGTAATGAGTACATACAGTATATATAGCGTGGATTTATAGAGATGATGTCAAGGAAGTTCAGAGTCAGACTAAGGTGAGATTAGCAAAGGATGCTAAGTACAACACAAAAGGCTCCTTCTAATATCTTCAAAAATAAGAGAAAGGGATAAGGCATTAATGGCTCAGTGAAGATTGCAAAAAAAAAAGAAGAAGAAAGAAAAGTAACCAATAATAAAGAAAAGGCAGAACTACCAGAAATCAGAAAAAAATTGTCAAGGACAAATCTTCCATTGTTAAAGTTATTTCATATTTTGATGGAGTAATTTCCTTAGAAAATTGTGACAATGTTATGGACATAATGTACCTGGACTTCCACAAAGTATTTGATAAAGGACTCCTGACATTTTGAATAGGAATCTTGTTAAGTATGAATTGGATGATTGAGTAGATTTATAGCTGTCCAGAAAAATTTAACCAAAGAGCACTTATTACAGGACTTCAACAAAATGGATTGAAGTACCGAGCGGCATACCAAGGTACATTTCTGGACCTAGTTTCTATTAATGAGTTGAACAAAGAGAGTCAATGCATATCAAAGTTGTGCATGACACAAAACTGGATAGGATACTTAATCCTCTAGAAGACAAAAGTAAAATCTACAATCTACTTCCTAAAAGTACTAGAGATATATGATTTTTCAATACATGTAATTATGACACATCAAAAATCAAAATGGGAGAACATCACAGTACACCAGAAATATGCAATCCAGGTTTTATATCATCTTCATTCTAATATTTTTCATAAATCTACCAACTACATAATGCCTTATTTTTCTCATTTTTTGTCTAGAGTAAATGAAAGCCAAATCCAGTAGATCACTGGTCCCCAACCCCTGGTCCATGGGCCACAGCGTGCCAGAAATTAGGCCCCACAAACAAGCAAAGTCCTATCCATGGATGCAAGCAGCAAATGAAACCACGTTTCCTCCAGTCTGTGGAAAAACCTCTCCCCACAGAACTGGTCCCTGGTGCCCAAAAAGTTGGGGGCCACTGCAGTAGGCTGCTCATTATTGGGAAACTACCAATCAGGCTAAAAGTCAGGATCAAATGGGGACTTAGCCTTGAATCATTGCATTGCAAGAAACCTAGGATGACCCTGCCCCCCAAGTTCCATGAAAGTTCCATGTTTGTTCTCAAAGGGGGACTAGCAGCCAGGGGAGATTCTTGTACTATGGATACAATACAATAAAGTAGTCAACAATTTGAACCCTTCACATATGGATATGGTTGCTTGTGTCTAACACTCAGTTCCTCTTGAAAAAGTATTATAAGACATTTTCTCATAAGACAAAGGACCAATCTGTCTGCACAGATACTTTAACATCTGGGGGGTGGGATAGTCCCCTAGGGATATAAGGTAGACCAGGGGACTAAGAACAAAGGTGTGGCATTCAAAGCTTTTATTAAACAGGCTATTCAAGAAGAACCAGCAGAAAGTTTCTGTTACTGCTCAGAAGATCTCTCTCTCTCTTTCTCTCTCTCCCTCCCTCCCTCTCTCTCTCTCTCTCTCTCTCTCTCTCTCTCTCTCTCTCTCTCTCTCTCTCTCTCTCTCTCTCTCTCTCTCTCTCTCTCTCTCTCTCACACACACACACACACACACACACACACACACACACACACACACGTGTACCAGCTGCCTACCTTAGTCTAGATGCCTATCTAGAAACGGTGCTGGCCTTGTCCAGATGAATGATGTGCTTTGCATTTAATTTAATGGCAATGGATCAGGGCTGCTGCAATGTCAGTTTCTTTTATTTTTAGTTGGGGTTTGAAATATATATGAGCTCCAAAAGTATCCCAAGATTTGCATGTTTCAGTTACTTCTGAGGTATGTTAGTCTCAAAAGTCTGAAGTCTGTGCTTAGGAGAATGTCCAGGGAAGTCCAAGCAAAGAACAAAAAGCTTTGCCAGATCAGAGAGCACTGTGGAGGTTTTTACTGGTCTTGTCATCTTGAAACTAGAAGCAGAAAGCCTAAGTAAGTGAACAAATAATCATGAAGCTTTCTATGCTCATTTTCCTTCATTGAATGTGTTTCAGCTTCAAAATGAAGAAGAAAGATTTAAGCAAATTGAAAGGTTTAGCAAAATTAGGTTCGTTGATCCTAACAACTTCTCCTACAAGACAGAGCAATTATTGGCAATAAATCTGTATTTCCTTATCAAATACCAGCTTATGCCCTTCTTATGCTTGGGAGAAGAAGAGATAACAAAAAACAGAAAGTGGGAGGCATTATAGCCTGGTTTTGAGAATAAGTTATATTCCAAGCATGTTTCAGGCTTGGTCCTTGGCAATTCCAGTTAAAAGATCAGCTAGCAGTAATGGCAAAGCATTATTATCAGACTAACCCTGCATCTACATGGAGGGAAGTATGTAGTGGGGTGCCCCAGGGCTCTGTTCTGGGCCCAGTGCTCTTCAACATCTTCATCAACAATTTGGATGAGGGGATAGATGGGGAACTCATTAAATTTGCAGACGACACCAAGCTGGCAGGAATAGCCAACACTCCAGAAGACAGGCTTAAGATACAGGAGGATCTGGACAGACTCGAACACTGGGCACTATCTAACAAAATGAAATTCAATGGTGAAAAAAGTATGGTTCTACATTTAGGCAAGAAAAACCAAATGTACAGGTATAGTATAGGGGGTACCTTGCTCAATAGTAGTAACGGTGAGAGGGATCTCGGAGTCCTAATGTACAATCACTTAAATATGAGCCAGCAGTGTGCTGCAGCTGCCAAAAAAGCCAACACAGTGCTAGGCTGCATTAACAGAGGGATAGAATCAAGATCGCGTGAAGTACTAATACCACTTTACAATGCGTTGATAAGGCCACACCTGGAATACTGCATCCAGTTTTGGTCACCACGATGTAAAAAAGATGTTGAGACTCTAGAAAGAGTACAGAGAATAGCAACAAAGATGATTGGGAGACTGGAGGCTAAAACATATAGGGAACGGTTGCTGGAATTGGGTATGTGTAGTTTAATGAAGAGAAGGGTGAGGGGTGACATGATAGCAGTATTCCAATATCTCAGGGGCTGCCACAAAGAAGAGGGAGCCAAGCTATTCTCCAAAGCACCTGAAAGCAGGACAAGAAGCAACAGGTGGAAACTAGTCAAGGAGAGAAACAACCTAGAACTAAGGAGAAACTTCCTGACAGTTAGATCAATTGACCAGTGGAACAACCTGCCTCCAGAAGTGGTGAATGCTCCAACACTGGAAGTTTTTAAGAAGAGACTGGACAGCCATTTGTCCGAAATGGTATAGGGTTTCCTGCCTGAGCAGGGGGTTGGACTAGATGACCTCAAAGGTCCCTTCCATCTTCTTCTTCTTCTTCTTCTTCTTCTTCTTCTTCTTCTTCTTCTTCTTCTTCTTCTTCTTCTTCTTCTTCTTCTTCTTCTTCTTCTTATTATTATTATTATTATTATTATTATTATTATTATTATTATTATTATTATTATTATTATTATACTAGAGCCACTTGGCCTAGTGGTTAAGGCATCAGACTATATGCCATGAGACTGAATCCTACTCCCATCTTAGTAATGAAAGCTGGCAGGGTTATTGTTATGGTGAAAATAGGAGAAGGAAAGAGTATTAGGTATGTTTGCCACCTTGAGTTATTTATAAAGATAAGTATATAAAGACTCAGTATATAAATTAATAAATAAACAAATTTCTGAGAGTCTGAAGTTTGCATAGCTCAGGTTAGGTAAAGCAAAAATCTTTGTGTAACATCCTGCGCATCTGTCTTTTTTCAGGTGTCAGAATAAATTTTTTAACAAAAGAGGAGTGCAGAATTTGTATCCACTGAGAACATTTGATGTTGGTGCCAGTAATGCTCATGTTTACAGCCTTCTGAAATTAGGGAAGTAGCCAGCTCTCTGGAGCAGATTTTGGGCAGATGGAGGAGAACCAGGGTTACTGAGTAAAGGAAAACCCATTTTACTGTTGAACATTATTCTGTAGATGGATAGTTACTCTTGGCTACAATCCCGCTATTAGATGTTTTATGGTCTTTCCGGCAATATATCTCAATAACCTTCTGTATCCGATGCTTTGCTTCTTGCAGAGTGCATTTTAAGGACGAGACATATTAAAATGGAATTTGAATCCATCGACTGACGTTTTGGGGGGGGGGAGTGGGGTATTTTGGGTCGTTTCAATGTAAAATATTGATTTTTATTTTCGGCGTCTCTCCCCAGCCCATCTTTTGGGATAAGTTTCCTGATTTATCACCATTGCTCCTCTTGTAGATTCATGCTAGGGGAATAACATTTGCATTCGTTTTGAGGTGTAGCCCATGAAAAAGAGAATTCTGTGATCATGATCCCAGAATAAATGTGGGGTGGCGTCTAAACAGCACCCCAACAAAACAAAACAAAAATTATAAGTCAGCATTACTGTATAAATGGTGCATAATGAATTTTAATTCCACGTTGGAAATACGACATGGATCTTTCTTGGTAAATAACACTGTGTGGTTTGAACTAATGCAGGTATTTTTACAAAAATCACGCTCCAGCCTAAATCATTAATTTTTTTCTGTGTGTCTCTATCCTTTGCTTCTCTCCGAGCAAATCTGCTGCAGTCAGTATTAATTAAGTTTAAGTAGGATTTCTGAGACCAAATCATCATTAAGTCTGTGCCCCCTCCCCCCATTTGGTGCTGCAGTAAACCATTTCTCCATTTAGTTGGGGGCTTCCATGCTGTATTTCATACACTCGCTGTCTCTTAATTAAATCCACGATAGGCCACCAACACAGATTATTAAAATAACTATACTTTGTGCTTGACATATTTATGAGACAGATTCATATGAGTATAGACGGATACTTGAACTTTTCTCCCTAGAAATGCTAATAAGATTATGATGAGGGTAAGATTGGAACATTTGTCTTTTTCGCTCGGCTTTTCATTCTTCAGAGATTTATTTTTGCAACTATAATTCCATTCTTTTTTTTTTATTTCAGGCAACTTTAATGTTGTTTTGTATACCAAGGGTCTTTCACTGTAAAATGGAAACAAGAAAACTCTTAATTTATATTACTTCAAGGAAATAACACACACACAAACACGGGTATGTGTAGGTGCACACACACACAAACACACACACGCACACACACACACACACACACACACACACACACAGAGACAAGCACACCAGGTTATTCTTTGTTTAGCTGCTTCCCTAGAAATACAAATGTTTGCAGACATTTTGTAATGATCATAGAGACTGACATTTTCAAAGCATAATAATAATAAGGGGAGAAAAAAATAAATGCTGCTGCAGGGAATATATTTGCAAGATACAATATTAACAATTACTAAAACAGAGTGAGATAGCACCTTCTTAACAGAAAAGCAACATTTGGGTTTATCAGAGAAAGAAAAAGATTGGAAAGACTATGCGAGCAAAATGGAATAGTTTCTATAGTCCTTATTTAATCGAGGTGAAATTATGTCTTTAATCTTTGTTCTTTTACCACCCATTAATGTAATTGCAGAATTAAAGCTTTATTGTGCAGGATGGCAACTGTTATAAAGAGGCTTTGGTGGCAATGCTAAGACACAAATTCAAATGCAAACTGAACACCATGGGGTTTATCCTCCAAGGAAATAGGTATAGGATTATACTATAAACATTTTTTACAGATATGAAAATTCTGTTCGTAGATCAGGCTTGACAGTGGCCGGCTCAGATAGCCATACAGACAGTCCTCGACTTACAACAGTTCATTTTGTGACCATTCAAAGTTACAACAGCACTGAAAAAAGTGACTTAAGATCATTTTTCACCCTTATAATGGTTGCAACATCCCCAACATCATGTGGTTAAAATTCAGACGCTTGGCAACTGACTCATATTTATGACGTTTGCAGTGCCCCAGGGTCACGTGATCACCCTTTTGCAACCTTCTGACAAGCAAAGTCAATGGGGAAGCTGGATTCACTTAGCAACCGTGTTACTAACTTAACAGCTGCAGTGATTCGCTGAACTGTGGCAAGAAAAGTCATAAAGCCAGGCAACAGAAATTTTGGGCTCAGTTGTGGTCATATGTTGAAGACTACCTGTATTTTGGTTGACCTGGCTTCTTGTGCCCACCTAGCGTACCTTCATTTCCCCATTCACAATGTAAATCGTCAAACAAAAAAGTCTCAGGCTAACTCTATGTTCCTCTTCCCATTGAACTGGTGCATTGGTGAACAATCCCTCCTGCGACTGTAGAGCAAAAGGTAGGCATTCTTCAGGAATAATCCTTGTGTTCATTTGAAAAACAAGGGAAAATAACCACCCTCATCCCTAGTGTCTGCGGAGTGATGATCAATTACAACACGTATAAGAAGAAGCAGAGGTTTGATCCCATGGTTGTAGCTCCCATGCTAGACTTTCTTGACTTTCC
Organism: Vipera berus; assembly: GCF_964194415.1. Classification (NCBI taxonomy): domain Eukaryota; kingdom Metazoa; phylum Chordata; class Lepidosauria; order Squamata; family Viperidae; genus Vipera; species Vipera berus. The sequence continues at coordinate 85,597,279 of NC_138204.1, forward strand.
TCCAAACATCCAATATATTCATGCGATGAACTTCATGTACGTTTTTAATATATCTAAAATCGGGGAGAGAGGTAGAAAACCTTGGTGTTGAAGTATTCAAGGAGGCTCTTAAGACGTTTAAATCACTGTCCCAACATTAGCTTGGAAAATATTCTTCTATTTTTTTCTACCCTATGTTCAGATTCTTGAGAATATCTTTCATTTACTTGTCAGTTGGCAAGGTGGAGGGGATGCTATTGTTGGTACTGTTGTTTTCAAATCTCTATTGCTATCTATACTTCCTAACGTGAAAAAGTAAGGACATGCTCTCAATATTTTTTTACTTGGGCTTCAGTGGAAATATGGGAAGCCAAGGAGGTTTTGGACTATGGGATGGCTTATTTTACAATGAAAAAAATATCCCCTTCCCATTTCATACCTAAACCAGGATGGCCACCCAAGGCCAGCCATAATACGTAGCTTCACCAACATTCTCTCCCCTTTGGCATGAAATTCAAAACCCAAATTCTCTCAGTAGTCGAGCTAGTAGAAAAAAAAATGCAGGAAATTCGGAACCAATTTCTTTTGGCAATGGAGCTGGTAAAAAAAAGTGCAGGAAAATTTTCCAGTATAGAACTTATTTTATTTATTCATTTATTTATTAGGTCCCAAACCTTCAACATTTCTGCCTGGCATAGCACAATCCACATGTGACAATCCCTCTAAATTAGCTTTTTGTGTGACTAGTTTTAAGAAATAGAAGGCTAAAAAGGGCTGTTCTTGTTATAGTTTCTAGAAGGATATCCATACTAAACCATGGGGCAAAAACATTAAAAATATTATTATATAGAACATTTTTCTATCTTCTATAGAATACACTATAGAATATTATTTTATATTCCATTGAATATGCACAGGGATATAGATGTAGATATAGACACAGATATAGACAGGACATAGATAAATATAGATATGCCCTAGTAATTGTATCAGCCTTTAACATAACACAAGGCTCTTTCATTTCTTATCCTTATAGTTGAAATCCCTTCCTTGTTTGTTTCCAAACATTTGTTCCTAGAGGGCTCTAATGTGATGAGGAGCAAAAGAAAATTGAGCAGAAAGAAAAAGAGAATGAGTAAAAAGAAGGAAAAAAAAGAACAGAAAGGGTGAAAATTTGTCTGTATGTGTGGGGAGTATCTCAATATGTCAATTTTTACTGCGTTCTCCTTAAAAAACAAAACCCACATAGTCCACACCTTTTATGAAAAGCCTTTATATTAAAATAATTGTAACACCATAAAAATAAAAATTTCAAAAGCGAAGAATCTCAGTAATTGCTTTAAATACACAAAGGAAACAGAATAGAAAAGCAATGTCAAACACCTGCTCAAGTGCATTCTTTGGCTTAATATTTCACTGGATCGTAGCCCCTTTATTTCCCCCCCCCCTTTTTTCTCATTTCATAGACCATTTATGATGCTAAAATATTGTACACTTGTACTGGGGGTTTTACATGCAAAAACTGGAAATACAAAGCTGTGACATGAAGAACGTTCCCCTGCCAAAGTAAACCAGCAACTATTCAGCTAGCTTCTCTAAATGCATCAGATCTCATAAAATCAGCCACACGTACTCCCGACACTGGTAGTAATTACAAGAACTTGTTTCAAAAATTGGTCCAATACATGAATACTTATTGGCAATTATTTCTAAGTTCTTCAAACTCAAGATAGCATAATTTGATTCACACACAATGCTCTTGTAAATGTGGTTCATATTGGGTTTTATATGCAGCTTAAGACTGTTAATTGCCATTTGGAGTCTGGCAGTAAAATAGAGTTCACAATATGTCGCACCGAGAAATGTCTGAGAAATGCTTTTCTTAGTCTAATCAACTGTGAATAATGTAGATTCTGAAGTCTCTCTTTTCAGTCAGTGAATATGATTTTTTTCCCTTTCCCAAACCTTATAATGTCTAATCACCTTGTTACTAGTCTAATTAAAGAAATCGGCAGTGAGCGAAAGCACATATTTTTGCCCAAAGACAAGTTCAGTGAAAACCATCACCCTCATTTCAATCAGAGCATTTGTTTTGCTTATAATTTTGGCCTTCTCCTCCTGTTTTACAAGTAATCCTTAATCAATGCAAAGCTAGCTCTATTCCAAGTACAAGTAATTAATCAGGGAGCGAGCCTTGCTCCTTTGGGTGACTGCTAAGGGACTATACAATGTGGCAGCCTGATTTTTTTGCCCACCATTGTCTCACCTGGATTGCTATGCCATCTCACAATTCTGGCTAACTTGGGAACAACAACAAAAAGATGAAAAAAGATGTCTGCAGTAAGTATCTTGAGAAAAGGGTAGAAAAGTCGAGAAAAACTACCTAACCAGTAAGGCTTAATGTTCAATATTCAAATTATTTCCAATACTATTACTGTACAGTAGTTTCAAGCTCTTTAAATGTGTAGGATTTATGTGAAACTATTAAATGTTGTAGCTTACCAAGAGAGATATTTAGAGAGAGGCTGAGTAAGATAAAGATACAGACCCATAGAGACTGTAAGAAAATAAATGCAAAAATCAGAATTCTTCTATTTTTCATGAGTGTCTTGAAAATAGATCAAGTTTGGAATAAGTGTTAGAATTCTCTGATTAAGAGAATTAGAACATGGGCAATCAAATAGCACAACCTGACTGAAATGCTATTTATATAGCATGTGTATATGTGTGTTACATATGTGCATTGGTAGAGATATACTTTTGTTTTGAGAGCAGGAAACAGAATTTCATTTTTAATGTGTGCACAGAGTATGAGCAACAAACAAGGTGAATTAGAAATTCAGGTAAATGAGGGGAGATATGACATTGTTGCCATTACGGAAACTTGGTGGGATGAAACCCACAAATGGAACACACAGCTAGAGGGATTTAAATTATTTAAAAGAAACAGACCAAATAAAAGAGGAGGTGGACTTGCTCTATATATCATACCAAACAGATCTTATTGCATTCTTTGACCAGGTGACAAAATTAGTGGACCAGAGGAATGTTGTGAATATAATCTACTTGGACCTCAGTAAGACATTTGATAAAGTAGACCACAACCTACTACTTGATAAGATAAAAAAATGTGGGTTAGACAGCATCACCACCAGATGGATTCGTAGCTGGCTGACAGGCCGTACTCAGCGTGTGGTCCTCAATGGAACTGCATTTACATGAAAGGAAGTGTGTAGTGGGGTGCCCCAGGGCTCTGTTCTGGGTCCAGTGCTCTTCAACATCTTCATCAATGATTTGGATGAGGGGATAGGGGATAGATGGGGAACTCATCAAATTTGCAGACGACACCAAGCTGGCAGGAATAGCCAATACTGCAGAAGATAGGCTTAAGAGACAGAAGAATCTTGACAGACTTGAACACTGGGCACTAACAAAATGAAATTCAATGATGAAAAAAGTAAGGTTCTATATTTTGGCAAGAAAATGGTACCTTACTCAATAGTAGTAACTGTGAGAGGGATCTTGGCATCCTAGTGGGCAATCACTTAAATATGAGCCAGCAGTGTGCTGCAACTGTCAAAAAAAGCTAACACAGTGATAGGCTGCATTAACAGAGGGAAAGAATGAAGATCACGTGAAGTGTTAATACCCTTTTACAATGCCTTGGTAAGACCACACTTGGAATACTGCATCCAGTTTGGGTCACCACAATGTAAAAATGATGGTGAGATTCTAGAAAGAGTACAGAGAAGAGCAACAAAGATGATTACAGGATCGGAGGCTAAAACATATAAGGAATGGTTGCTAGAATTGGGTATGTGTAGTTTAACGAAGAGAAGGGTGAAGGGTGACATGGTAGCAGTGTTCCAACATCTCAGGGGCTGCCACAAAGAAGAGGGACTCAACCTAGTCTCCAAAGCACCTGAAGGCAGGACAAGAAGCAGCAGATGGAAACTAGTCAAGGAGAGAAACAACCTAGAACTAAGGAGAAACTTCCTGACAGTTAGAACAATTAATCAGTGGAACAACCTGCCTCCAGAAGTGGTGAATGCTCCAACACTGGAAGTTTTTAAGTAGAGACTGGACAGCCATTTGTCTGAAATGGTATAGGGCTTCCTGCCTGAGCAGGGGGTTGGACTAGATGACTTCCAAGGTCCCTTCCAACATTATTATTATTATTATTATTATTATTATTATTATTATTATTATTATTATTATTATTATTATTATTATTATTATTATTAATTTTATTTTATTTTATTTTATTACATTTATATACCGCCCTTTCCCTGAGGACTCAGGGCGGTTTACAGGAAGTTAAAAAACCAGCAATACAAAAGTTAAAACCAATTTAAAAAAGATTAAACAAACCCTGTGCAATTAAAAAACCCCGATTAAAATAAATTACTCCTCAGCCTGGGCCTGAGAGCTCGAAGAGCCAGGTCTTCAGGCCCCGGCGGAATGATCGGAGGTCGGGGGCAGTCCTCAGCTCCACTGGCAGCTGGTTCCAGAGGGCAGGCGCCCCCACTGAGAAGGCCCTATCCCTGGGTGTCACCCGCCGGCAATCTCTTACCGGTGGGACCCTGAGCAGACCCTCCCTGTGGGAGCGCACTGGGCGAAGGGCATTTGATGCCGGCAGCAGGTGTTCCCTCAAATACCCCGGACCCAGGCCATGTAGGGCTTTATAGGTAATAACCAGCACCTTGAATTTCACCCGGAGGGCAACCGGAAGCCAATGCAGCTCGCGGAGTAGAGGTGTTACATGGGAGTATCGGGAGACCCCCATTACAACTCGCGCGGCTGCATTCTGCACCAGTTGAAGCCTCCGAGTGGTCTTCAAGGGCAGCCCCATGTAGAAAGTGTTACAGTAGTCCAAACGGGAGGTCACGAGCGCATGAGTAACTGTGCATAGGGCGTCTCGGTCCAGATAGGGACGCAACTGGCGCACCAGGCAAACCTGTGCAAAAGCCCCCCTGGTCACAGCTCCTATGTGATCTTCAAAATTGAGTCGTGAATCCAGGAGGACGCCCAAGTTGCGAGCCCTATCAACGGGGGGTAACACCTCACCCCCCATCGTTAGAGGTGGAATAGTCTGGTTAGCCTGAGATGCCGATATGCACAGCCACTCAGTCTTGGCGGGATTGAGACGAAGCCTGTTTCTCCCCATCCAGACCTGAACCGCCTCCAGGCACCGGGACATCACGGCGAGGGCATCACTGGGTTGGTTCGGGGTGGAAAGAAAAAGTTGGGTATCATCAGCGTACTGATGATACCCCACCCCGAAACCACGAATGATCTCGCCCAGCGGCTTCATATAGATGTTGAACAGGAGAGGCGAGAGAACCGACCCCTGAGGGACTCCACAAATATGAGGCCTCGGGGCGGATCTCTGCCCTCCCGTCAACACCGACTGCGAGCGGCCCTGGAGGTAGGAGGAGAACCACCGTAAAACGGTGCCTCCCACTCCCAACCCCCTGAGACGCCGCAGCAGGATACCATGGTCGATGGTATCGAAAGCCGCTGAGAGATCTAATAGGACCAGAACAGAGGAGCAACCCCTGTCCCTTGCCCTCCAGAGATCGTTCACCAGCGCGACCAATGCCGTCTCCGTGCTGTGTCCGGGCCTGAAACCCGATTGGTACGGGTCCAGATAATCAGTTTCCTCCAGGAACAGAGGGAGCTGATGCGCCACCACACTCTCAACAACCTTCGCCAAAAAGCGAAGGTTGGAGACTGGACGATAGTTGTTTAAAACAGCCAGGTCCAAAGCAGGCTTCTTGAGGAGGGGTCTCACCACCGCTTCCTTCAAGGAGGCAGGGAAGACACCCTCCATCAGAGAAGCAGTTATTACTGCATGGAACCAGCCTCGTGTTCCCTCCCGAGCCGCATAAGCTAGCCAGGAGGGGCACGGATCCAACAAACAGGTGGTGGTGCTCAGTCTCCCCATGATCCTGTCCACATCATCAGGGGAAACAGGGTCGAACTCAGTCCAGATAACGTGCTCAAGACCGCCCGATTCCTCCACATCAGACTCTGCCCAGTCAGAGTCCAGGCTGGTCCGGATCTGAGCGATTTTGTCCGCCAGATGATGACTAAACTCCTCGGCTCATCCCCGCAAGGGATCCTGTCTCACCTCCTGGTTAAGGAGGGAGCTAGTCACCCTAAACAGGGCGGCCGGGCGATTATCTGCGGACGCGATAAGGGCGGCAAAGTAGTTAGACTTCGCCGTCCTTATCACTGCAAGATAAGACCTTATAAAGGTTCTTAACTGCAATCGGTCGGATTCGGATCGGCTGGATCTCCAACCGCTCTCTAGACCTCGTCTCCGACGCTTCATCTCCCGGAGCTCCACAGAGAACCATGGGGCCCAACGGGATCTGCGCCGGGTCAGAGGTCGCATGGGTACAACGCAGTCAAGTGCCCTGGCGGCAGCCGTTTCCCAGGCCTCCACCAGAGCATCGACTGGGCTGTGGGTCAGGGTGATAGGTATAGGCCCAAGCGCCCTCTGGAACCGATCCGGGTCCATTAGGCGCCTGGGGCGGAACCACCTGGTCGGTTCCGCCGCCCAGCGGTGTGGGGTGGCATAACGGAAAACCAGCCTCAGGAGGTGGTGATCTGACCATGACAGAGGGGTGATGTACGGGGAACCCCCTCCCAGATCATCCAACCACTGTCCAGATAGGAACACCAGGTCGAGAGTATGATCCCCCACATGAGTTGGGCCCTCAATAACTTGGGTCAGGCCCATGGCCGTCATGGAGGCCATGAACTCCCGAGCTAACTCCGACGACCCTCCCAGTGACGGCAGGTTGAAGTCACCCAGGACTATAAGCCTGGGGAACTCCACCGCCAACCCTGAGAGAGTGTTGAGCAGCTCAGGCAGGGCTGTTGCCACACAGCCGGGCACCAGGTATGCAAGCAACAAGCCCAACTGAGCCCGAGGACCACATCTCAAGAGGAGGGATTCACTCCCGGCCATCTGGACAATGGTGGCCTCCCGGGGACACAAAGTCTCCCGAATAACCACTGCCACCCCGCCACCCCTGCCCTGAGCCCGTGGCTGGTGCAGCACCCGGAAACCTGGAGGGCATAACTCGGTAAGAGGCACCCCTCCCTCCGAACCCAACCAAGTTTCCGTGATGCACGCTAGATCCGCACATTCCTCCTCGATCAGATCATGGATGAGGGGAGCTTTGTTAACTACGGATCTAGCGTTAAAATAGACCAACCTGAGCTCAGGGACCTGATCACCCTCATCCCCGGGTAAGAGGGTGCTAACCGGAGGGTCGGAGCACGCCACTGCTCGGAGATAGCGGGGGCGCGATCCCGGGTGTTGATATGGCCCTCCGCGCAAGCACCTGCTGCCATTCCCTATCGCCGTGGGGATTTGAAGCCCCACCCCCACATTCCCAGAACCAGCAGCCACCTCCCCTGACCCCGTCCCGTCAGGACCCCTAACAGGTCCAGACTGAGTGCCGGTTAAAGATTCCCTCCTTACCCCCCCTATCCCTCCTCCTCCCTAACCTTTTAAAATAACCGGCTAAAATTTTTATCAGGGGCCTCTTAGCACGTCTCAACTTGAGGCCCCTATCTAAGCCCAGCCACCTCTCGGAGTCCCAGCACTTGGGCTCGTCATTAAGGGGAGTATGGAAACAGGCGGAAGGTCGCGCCCAGGAGGCAGAAACCCCCCTGAGGGCATACAGGTCCGCTTTGGAGTAACGAAGATAAACCATACAGCGCTAGAATAGTCTCATAGGGCAGATGTTATAAATATGTCCAAAGGGTCGCTCAGTGATGTTATATAGATGGAAAAAGAAGTCCAGTAGGCATATCTCTTAGTCCACAAGGCCATCTCAGCTCTCACCTGAGATGGCAATCCAAGGGACAGCCTCAGTCGTCCTCTCACTCCGGCTGAGGAGTCCAATCTGGAGTAGAGAGAAAAGGGGAGTCCTGAGCCAAGCCCACCCCAGCTGGTCTCTCACACCAGTGAGGTGATCGCTGACCAGTCCAAAACCATCCTCCCACCACGGTCAAGTCCCAGCCAAACTGGACTGTCAATAGTGGGGGTCTTAATTCCCGTCAGGCGTGGAGCTAGCCATAATGCCTGCCTGTCAGCAGAAAAAGCAAAGAACAGGCAGGCCAGGCCTCTGTCGATCCTCGCATCGCTGGCCAACGCCGCCAGTCTGGGGGGGAGGGCAGAAGCATTCTCTCCCCAACGCCCGTCCGCCAGTCCAAACGATCTTCCAGCAGCGGAGAGAGGCATTCCCAGCAGCTGTCTCGAGTCCGGGCATTTGCCAGCACGTCCGCCGAGGCCGATGACCAGGCCCACAGTCCGCTGCCGCCATCCAGGAGGAGAAGAAGGCTCCGCGCCGCCGAAAATGGCGCCTGCCAGCTGATGGTCGTAGGTAAATCTCCAACCGGTGGGATCATCGCCGCTGCCCCTCCGAACAAGCAGAGGGTATCCACGGCGAACAGGCAGAAGAGGAAAGGCAGGCAAAGACGTCCGGAACTTTCACGGCGTTGCAACAGTGCTCGGCAGGTCGGCAGGCCGGCGATTTTCAAACGCCGCTAATTCGGAGGGGGGGGGCTCAGCGCCGCGGAGAACAGCGCCCAGCAGCTGTTTTTAGATCCCCCAACCCCCGGAGTCACCCCATCGTACCATGGGCCTCCCTGAGCTGGCCCATTTGTAGCCCTCGTAGAGCGCCCGAAGCTCAGAATGCGGCCGCCGCCATCTTGGGCAAAAAAAAATTATTATTATTATTATTATTATTATTATTATTATTATTATTATTATTAATTATAATTATAATTATTATTATTATTATTATTATTATTATTATTATTATTATTATTATTATTATTATTATTATTATTATTATCTCACAGTAAAAATAATAAAGGTTATCTTATTTTATCTTATCTTATCTTGTCTTGCCTTGCCTTACCTTACCTTACCTTCCTGTTTAAATACATGAACCACCTTTATTTTGTCCTATCCTAGCTCCACAGAAACCAAATGGAAATATGGACAATTACGTCTAATTAAGACGAGCAGGATAACACGGTTATATCTTCAATAGTTATATAGAAGAGGATTGCCATACAATATATACTATATATTATACAAGATATATCTGATGAAAACAGTTATTTTTACTCAAGAGTAACAGCTGCAAAAGCCAAGCACCCTTTTGCAGAACTGAGAGTGTGAGAAAAAGCTATTTGGTTCACTTCTTAATGACAATTTGTCCTTTTTCCATGAGCCTGACATCTGCTTTAGGCTTTCTATGGCAGAGTTTCTCAACCTTGGAAACTTTTAAGACAGATGGACTTCAACTCCCAGAATTCCCCAGCTGGGAATGTCTGTTCTCAGGATTTGATAAATACCTCAGGACAAGTAGTTACATTTCCCCCCTCCTTTTGTTCATACAAGCAGGAAAACAAGAAAGCATTTGTTCAGTATTTATTCTAAATATCCCAAAGATTTTTATGGTATTTAGGTCAAGCTTGTGCTCTCCAGCTCTTTCCTCCTAATTTCTAGAGAGAAGTGTAAAATGTGTAATTCTACAATGCAGAGTGACTGTATCTTTTCCTCTGAGCTTATACAGTATCAGGGTCCTCTAGTTGAACATATATGGATTCCATAATGTTGGCTTAATATGTACACATTTTGCTCTGTTTCTATATCTGGCCTACTTTCTTATTTAGAATTAGGGAAGGGCTTAAAATATGGGTAGCTACTTTCTCTCTCTTAGGATGGCAAATGCCTTTTCTTTGGTAAAACCTTTGATCTTCTATCATTCTTGACTTTCACCAAGCCCAAGTATGTTGGTCGGCAGGCCCTATGATGTATTCTTCTTTTAATCTTCAGGTGTGAGGCTCTAAAAAGTAAGAAAGGCATGCTAAGGGTCTTCTAAACAGTTTCCTTTATTGTTCCTCACCCATGACAGAAATCTTGCCAAAATAAAGCAAACTACTTACACCATTAAATGTATATTCTGAGAACTCCTAAGGAGAAGCTGCTCTAACTTTCCTCTTACCGCTAGACTTCTAAACCTCACTGTCTTTTGCTCCCCTGGGAATCCAGACTACATTACACCAAAGTAATAATCTTTCTCAGTTACACCTTCTTCCAGTTCAAGGTCTTCAGGCCATTCTCCAACTAACACGTCTTCCACAGTGTAAATACTGCTTAATCCAATTCAGATTCACCAGTCCATGTTATTCTTTAGTCATCTTCAACAGTTGATGCTATCTAAGTCCATCTCCGTTGTGACGCATGACCTTTTGTCCACTTCTCTGCCAGTTCTTTTGTGATATTCAACCTCTGATGCCATTTCAACAAACCTCCTATAGGAAAATGTTCCTAAACAGTCCTTAGTCTTAGGTTCTTTTATTAGCTAGTTAGCATAACTGTTTTGGTTACTGTGCAATGTTATGAAAATATTATATTCTTGTATATTTTCACCATTAAATTTTTCTATATTTAAGAATGAAAGTCTCTTCTGATTTTCTCTTGTTTTACTCATGGCCATCTTGGGTTTTAGGAATGGACTAATTGACTTTCATTTTCCCTTCCTTCTTTTTCTCCACCCCTGAATTTCCCTCCCCATGTTTCCATTGTTATTCCAGTACATCCTCAGCATTAGTGGATCTTTTCCTCTAAGTAGAGATTAAATGTCTCAGAAGGCACTCAGTTAACCTTTACCTGATCACAAGTAAACATCACTTAAAATTCCTCCTGTTTACATTCTCCAAGACATTTATTAAATGACTAGATCTCAATAAGGACATGAATTGTTGTGCCTAGTACTGTCCTTGATTACTGTTAGTAGCTCAGCTTCTTGAGTGTTAAATCTAATTGCAATGTTCCTTCTGTGATTTTTGCTATGATTTCCTGTCCTTCGTTTGTATTGTCCTATGGATTTAAAGTTTATTTATGTACAAGAAATTAATAGAAACCTGGGGAGAAAGTAGTAGCCAGTTAATGAGAGAAATACTTCAGCTATGCTTCTCCTAGTTTTAGAATTTAACTTGGGCAGTTATGTTTCTTTCTTTGTGCAGAATAAGTCACTGGGAGGTGTATGGCACATTCAGTCTAACTGGAGATCTCACACAGTATGTATGTATGTATGTATGTATGTATGTATGAGAAGGGACGCAGTGGCTCAGTGGGTTAGGACGCTGAGCTTGTCGATCAGAAGGTCGGCAGTTTGGTGGGTTGAATCCCAAGTGCCTTGTAACAGAGTGAGCGCCTGTTACTCGTCCCAGCCTCTGCCAACCTAGCCGTTCGAAAGCACGTAAAAATGCCTTTGGCATCTAGTCATGCTGGCCACATGACCACGGAGACGTCCTCGGACAAGCGCTGGCTCTTCGGCTTTGAAACGGAGATGAGCACCGGCCACTAGAGTTGGAAACGACTAGCATGCATGTGCTGGGGAACCTTTACCTTTACCTTACCTATGTATGTATGTATGTATGTATGTATGTATGTATGTATTTTCCCTTGCACCTCTTTTAAAGCAGTTATAGAGGGATAACAAAAAGGAAAGCACGGCAGCCTCCAAACTGCTTAGGAAAGCATTAATGAAATTAATTAGATTAATTCTGTAGCATTAATGCATAAAATGGCTTGTTCTAACTTGAAAATAAAAAAAAGTTGAAAAACTATTTAAGCAGTAAGCTCTTATTAAAGATTGAAGGATTCAGCACCCTCTGATTAGTTGTTTTTCTGGATTGGCAGATTTACTGGCATGATTCATTAACTGGCTACCTGTGTCAATACCAGAATCAATCACACTGCTCAGCCCCCTTCAGTTTTGCTCATATAGATTAGAAAGTTGTAACAATGCATCAAATTCTACAAGGCCAGAAAGCACCAGAAAGTCCATGAAACCATAAAACCATACCTTTACCCCCACTCCCCACCCCCAGCAATGAATTGAAAGTGTTTTGAATCCAATATCTTGAATCAAAATCTAAGATTAAATTTGAAGATTTGATTTGAACGGGGATTTCCTGAAATCTCCTTCAAATTCACCTACCTCAGGGATGTCAAACTTGCAATGTCATGTGACATGTTGCAATGTGTTGTGACTTTTTTTCCCATTGCCGGCAATGGGGTGGGCTTGGTTTTGGCATGACGGATCTGGCCCATGGACTGGCATTTGGACACCCCTGACTTAACTCTATAAAGCTTTCCACAGCCCACCAGGGAGACTACAGCCAGAATGATGGAGAGATGTGTAACAGAAAACAACAACAACAGGACTTCCACCACTTCATATATTCCAAAAACACAAATAGAATTCAAAAGAAGTTCTTAAGTTCTTATCTAAGAAACTAGAAGGAAAAATAGAAATGGCTTTTACAGGAGTAAAATTTTCTGGCCTTTGGAAAATAAGACAGATGTAGCAGAATGATCTGGCTCTCTCTTCCTAACTTAGTCCAAATCTACTTGGTTAGCCAAGGTTATTAGCAACTTGTTGGCTGTCCCTGGGACCAATATATCTAATTATGAGTTTGCTTTGTCTTTACCAGCTGTAATTCTCTTATTTTTGTGCTCAAAAACCTCTGGAATTTGTCAGTTCTCTAAAAGGATGCTTACCAAGGAAGTTGAACTCAAAAATACACAACTCAGGTAATGTATACCTGAGGTAATCCAGATAGCATGACTCTCCCAATTTTTCTTCTCTATACAGTAACAATCCAGTTATATAGTCTGAACTATGGGAGATTAACTGGTGCCTTTCAGTTTTCATAGCTGAGATTATGTTAACCAGTTCTCCCCATCTTTCACCTTAATTAACATGTCAATTAAGTGTTTTAGAGAAGAGTCAGAGAAGATTCTGGACTAACTCTTAAATATAATACTATTTTTCTGGCCCAACTATACGTCTGCAATAGATTTCATCAATGGCAATTTTTCCCCCTAAGCCATTTAATGATAGCTATGATGTGAGGACCAGATTGGCTTGGACCACGTGTGAGAAGGCGACCCATTCCTTTTCATGCACGGCGTGGCCTGTAACAATTGTCCCCACACAACTTGCTCTCACTTCATGGTAGCTCTATGTCAGGGGTGTCAAACTTGCAATGTATCGCAACTTTTTTCCCGTTGCCGGCAATGGGGTGGGTGCGGTTTCGGCATGACGCATCTGGCCTGCGGGCTGGCAGCTTGACACCCCTGCTCTGTGTCACAGCTCAAGAAACCATTAATTAGCGAAATAAATCACCCGGCTTCAAATGTTGCTTGCACCATCTTTTACCTGAAATGAGCTAAAAATCACAGGCTTTTGAACACTGTTTGCCAATCCTTGGTATCTGTATATTTGTCTTGATATGAGCCATTTCCTCTAGCTTTAAAAAGCTGCTTTGTACAAGCAGCCTTAACTATTTACATAGCCTGATGAGACCAGGAAAAGCAACTGGTGGCTCTTCACTGAGAAGGAGAAAGATGGAAAGGCCTTTCTGAGTGGTTTTGCAGACTAAAGCTGTGAAAACATATGAGGCCCTGTTTGATGACTAGTAAGGGAAGAATGATAGGCTGTGGCTGCAGGTGGGCTGTTTGAAGAAAGATTGAGGCTGCAAGGCATACACTCGAGCTGGGATGCTGTGGCGAGTGTCTTTAATCAACAGCTGTTGATCACAGCACTGGATATCTAATGGGACGTGCTTAAGGGAGAAGGTCCTCACCATAGTTCGGTTTGTGAAGTATCAGCATCTATGACAGAGACAATAATATGTGTAGAAAAGAAGAAAAGAGAAAAAGGTTCGTGCTTTAGAGTTAGCAAAGCCACCTTCTCCAAACTGGGGTCCTCTGGCAATGCATTATCTTCTGAGCTTGGTCTTGTTCAGCAGTGAGTTTCAAATTTAGCTGGCTCCCACTGCAAGGCCAGTGTGCAAGTTGTAATGACTGGGTATGATAACATCGGTTATCATTAATTTTAAAAAATGTAATTCAGGAGACTTTTTCCTGGGCTACAATCTGGGGACTGGTGGAGTGAGAAGAGAGGGAGAATTTAGAATGAGTGATAGAAGGATGAATATGAAGGAAGTCAAAGTTCTACTCTAGGAAAAAGCTCCATTTGTCAGTTTATCCATCCAATGACTTACTGTTGAGGAAGGAAAGGATTGACAATTATAGATACACCGTAATAAGGAGGGAATCTTTTTACAGCCCATTTTAAGTTACTTAATAAAATTTAATTTGACTTCTTGTTCAAATGTCAACTAAGAGTTTGTCGCTGCTCCACACCTTCCCCAAATTTCACTTGATCTTGATACATCAGATAGATAGGAAGAATTTCCAAACCAGGAGAAGGCAGCAAAACCAACTGATTCTTTAGACATGTTTCTAGAATGATAGGATCATGCTTTAATTATGAAGAAAAAAGAAAACAAAAATCCAAACCCCCAAACAGGGAAATGATGCGGAAGAAGGACATCTGTTGATTTTTCCTGCAAGAGGATGGCCATAGATTGCATTTTTTATAATGTTGAATTATTCTGGAGACTTTTCCGCTTGAAAACTCAAGAGAAGCATAGGATGGTCCAATAGACGGATAAGATTGGAAGAGGAGATTTAGCCAACTGCATCTGAAGCCTTAAGCATTAAAATAGATTTAGGAAGGCTGTAGTTTGACTGTTATAATCATCTTTGTGGTGGAATGTAGTCCAGAAGGGAGGGGCTATTTCCCAGAGGGCAAAGGGACAGCAGAACTTGGAATATCTGGTAGGCAGGAAGATGGCAAAGGTGGACCCTCCTCAGGAGTTCACAGAATATATCCAGTAGTTATGAAGATAGTTGTTTGACTCTGGCAATATTCTGTTTGCGGGTGAACAGAACTACTCAGAAGTAAAGTAATCGGACTTTCTAATTGATCCTCCTTGGCAAACAGAAGATGTGTGGACTTTAACTCCCAGACTTCCCCAGCCACACAACTTCAAGCTGCCAAAGTGGAGAGACACTGTTCTGATTCCTCTTCCACAGGAAGGCAGCATTCTTCTCTCCCTGGTACTAGGTAAACAATGAGTTCCGTGGGCTTGTTGTGATGAACTGAATGCATTCCAGCCCTTTCAGTTTCCCAGTGGCGTTTGTCCCACTCTCAGTAGCAAAGCAAAAGCAGGCCAAAGATAGCGTACCATAGCTTGATGTAATTCTTAATAATGAGATTCGCCGTACAATCAAAAAAGAAATTGCAAAACCTTTTCTTCTGAGTTCATGAACTTCCTCATACAATAGAGACATTGGCAGGCTTTGTACTCACATATTCTCATTGTGCCTTGCATATTCTGCTCATAAGAGAGTCCTTCCTTTTTCTACATCTGAGGACCTACATGTAGAAGAGCTTTAGAAGAAAAAGCACTTACATTTAAATATATTGTTTCCTTTCTGTCCTTTACACATGGTGTTCTATAACCCTTGGTTATTAATTTCTCTGTACTTTTGTATATTTTTTAAAGAAAATAGAGATACTGTATAATGGAGATGGTGGAAATACTATAGAATATAGACAATTCTATTCTACTTTTTGGTCATTGCATCTTTCATTTTGCTTTTCTTTGTAGTGATGATTTCTAGACAAACATGCCCTCTAAAGATTCGCAGGCTCAATTTTAGCCTCTTTTTTTAAAAAAAATGCTGTTTTTTTCTACTCCCTTGGCGACAATGATGACTCCTTTCCAAAGGTCAAGTTGAAAAATCTGCAAATCTAGTTTCTCTGTTACTTTCTGAAGCTTCTGAAATAATAGGAACACGAAAATTATAGAGTTTTCTCATAGGAAGAAAAATAAAAATGAGCCATCCTTGAAAGTCAAAAGAGCATAAGTTACGGGCAAACACTGAAGAACTGTTTTTAGGAATGATAGGTATGATGGATTAGATCCACACTTGCCTCTTGCTGACAAAACATCTCTTTCCATCTGGGAACCAAGAGTTGGCAGGTTGATTGACATGAAAGTCTGATCACATGATTGGCAGGCTCACAGTGGCTTCTAATACAGGATATACACAGCCAGAGTACCTGTAATATTGGCAGGAAGAGTTGTCTAGAGTTGGAACACTATATAAGTTACTTCCATTCTTACGACATTGGAACAGGATTGCCAGTATCAGCTTTTTGTTTCTAGGGTTTATTGTTTTATCTTCAAGATGCCATTATATCTGCCCGAAACATTTTGAGAGCAAGGGGACTTTGCTCAGACCTTGTTAGCCTTGTGAGTTAGTCTAGGTAAGAAGCACACCCAGAAGTACTAGTTCTAACTTTATTGTAAGATTGCATGAGCAGAATCTCGCAAGTCTAAAAGTGCTTCTCTCCCCTTGTATGTTTACAATCCAAAACTAGGATAGGTGCCTTCTGAGTTGTTTGCCATACCCACATTCCTTCTGTGTGATCAGTTGACTCTTATCTGACTGTTGTCTAATCTGTGGTTCTTTCTCTGGTGTTTCAAGATCATTCCCACATATCAGTACAAATCCTAACATGTCACATCACGTCGATTAGAGCTCAATTCTATAAGAATGGTTGGAGGGATTTCAGGGTACTTCTATTTTGGAGTCCCCATGGATATGAAATCTGATTCTAGAGCAGCAAGAATCCTTCAGATTGCACTTGATGGGGTAGAGTAATAGACAAGCATATTCCATTCCCACAGCATGCTATTCCCCCCACCAACATTCTTATGGTCCTGACACACTTTTGCTGGGTTATAAATCTTATGTGAAATGCATTGATAAACTCTTTTATATAATTAATATGTTGTTAATTATTGTTTTTATGTCTCAAACCCATTTACGCCTGATTACTTGGGTATGCAGTTAAAGAAGGTTGGGAAGCTATAGACAGTGCAAAATACAGCTGCCAGCTGCTCTTGGGAGCTAGGCAATCAAAGTAAATAATATTAATCTTGCACTAACAACATAGGTTGATGCTACCATCTTTAAGCCCAATTTAAATTACCTTGAAAGTCCAAAACAGCTTAAGAGGACCAGATCAGCAGAAATAGCCAGTTTGGTGTAGTGGTAGATGCTGACCTAGAAACCAGGAGATTGCGACTTCAGACTGGGTGACTTTGGACCAGTCATTGTCTCTTAGCTCAACTCACCTCACAGGATTGTTGTGAGGAATATAGGAAGAGAAAGGAGTATTAGCTATGTTCACCATTTGAATTATTTATAAATAATAAATTTATTTATTATTTATAAATAATTTATTTATAAAAATAAATTTCTTTATTTTTAATGTTCCAGTTGTGAGTCATTGCTGGTTTTTTTCTTTATCTACTTTCCCCTCAATCTTTTGTAGAAATTGACCATATAGTGTTTTTCTTTTCCAGCATTGTGTTCGTGTTTTGCATTACATTTTGACATTCCCTTTTTGTTTCCTGTACATTTAGTAAGTTTCAATTTTTAACTTCCAACAGTGCCTGCTCCTGGCTGTCTTTTACATAATCAGCCAATGCATCGTTTTCTTCTTCTTGACCTGAAGTAAACCTCTGCCTCCATTATTGTGGGGCAGGTATATTGTATTGATATCACTACAAGGATGTTATGCGTAGTGAACAGTTATCAGGTTTCTTGGGTTTGGGTCCAAATTGTCCAGTTCAGCTTGTGTCCATTTAATAAGCCAGGAGCCCTGTTGACAGTTTTGATGGTATTTTCATTGTTTTAATTTTGTCTTCAGTAATTTTCTCACTCTTCTGGTGTATTTTTTTACTAATTACATTTTTAACTTATCTGTGCTTGGTGTTACTCAACTGTAAAAAGCCCGCTATTTATAGGCTTCATCCTGATGACTTCTGATGGTTTTGCCATTCAGCATTTCAGTTCCATTACTCTTTAGGATTTTACCCCAATTTATTGCTACTTTAAGCACGTTTCTCTAGGTCAAATTCCATGGTTACATCTGTGCTAAAAATCCTTACAGTGTTTGTCAATGACTGCATTTTGATTTCTGATTTTCCATACAGCTTTAGATCGTCTGTATAAAGCATATGTGAGATTTCATTAGCATTTTTGCTGTTTCATAGCTAAGATTTGGTTTTCCTCAAAATCACTGAAAGAGGATCATGGCAATGACAAATAATAAGGGTGACAATGAGTCAACCGAGACGAAGATGCCTCTCCTAATGTTGACAAGCCTGTATTTTTTATTTCTAACCACCAATTCAGTCTTCTATTGTTTCACTATTTTTTCTATAAATATTTTTACTTTCACCAGTTGTTACCAAACATTTGATGATCTATCTATGTCACGGGTGTCAAGCTGGTGGCTTGCTGGCTGGATGCATCATGCACAGGCCACACCCACCCTAGCTCCGCAAAGGCAAAAAAGTCATGCTATGTCATGATATGTCATGTGACGCAATTGAGTTTGACACCTGTGATCTATTTGGTAATGAATCAAATGCCTTTTTATAATCAATCCAGACCATATATAAATTATTCTTTCTTTTTTTTGTCTTTTGCAATTCTTTTATTAATTGTAAATTGATGTTTTGTACCTCTGATTTTCCTATTATTTCCTTTTGATTTACTAGAAGGATGTTATTTTCTTCTAAATAATCTTGGATATTGTCTGCTATTACACCTAATTTAAACATTGTAGAAAAACATGTTATTGGCCTATACTTCCCTAGTATTCCTCCTTTTCTGGTCCTTTTTTAATCAGATGCATTGTGCCAGTTATTAAGCAATTGCTGACTTCTCCTTTATCCAATACTTCATTAAACTCTTTAGCTATAAGGGGATGCAAGCTAGTCAGATATCTGAACCAAAAGACAGGCCAATGATCATTTCCAGGGGATGTCCAGTTTTTAATTCTTTTCATTTGATTTTTATCCATCCCTGATGTTATTATTTGCTCTTCCATTTGATACTTACTAAATTCATCTTCAAATTCTTTTATTTGTTTAACATTAATGCCGCTTGGGGTGTGTATGAAAGCCCTAATAAGCAGGCATATACATAGAATGAAGGCTACTGCTAAGCTTGTAAGTCGCCCTGAGTCTTCGGAGAAGGGCGGGATATAAATGGAATTAAAATAAAATAAATAAAATAAATTTGTGTTTTCCATAGATCTTTCCAAAAGTGGATTGTTTCTTTTTTTGTTGTTGTTTGGCTTTCCATATTCAGAGTGTCTGATGCCGTTTATACTTTGGTAGAATTGCTTCTGGTCTGATTGAAATAGCTGATTTTGCTTAAATTGGGTGATTTGTGGCTCAAATAATAGTATTATCAATTATTTTTACTGCGGTTGGTTGCACAGTCAGCCTGTTGTTTTAGTATTTTTATCCACCTCTCAGGTCCTTCCCAAATGAGCAATTGACTGTTGCTCAGCCAAAGAACCTATAGCTCAGGGGTCCCCAACCTCTGGACTATGGCCCATTAACAGGCCGCAAACAGGACACTGCACAGCAAAAAATTGGCACTGTGCGGCAAAAACGGGGTGCCACAGGGCGAAAATGGGGTGGTGTTAGTGCCTGTGTAGTAAAAACAGGGCACTGCTAGTGAGTGTCACGCACGCACTAGCACCACCCAGTTTGCATCACGCATGCTCACGGCACTGTTTGTGTGTGTGAACACGTGCATGCGTAAAATGCTTCCCCCTCCTTTTCCTCCCAGTCTGCCAACCGAGAAAGGTTGGAAACCTCTGCTATAGCTCATTTGTCACCAGATGTTTAGAAACTCCAATGCCTAGCACGGACCTTGTTGAACCAGAAGACAACTGATCCAGTATGGATTTGCATTTCTGTAAATTACAACTCAACATATTGTTTATGGGAGACACTCTTTGTCTGGCTCCTCTGATGAGACCTGTCTAGTTTGGTTGAACCTCTGGCATAGCTCTCATCTTCTTCAGAACACACAAAAGCCCCACAACCACATCAAACTGGGGGATTATTATTATTATTATTATTATTATTATTATTATTATTATTATTATTATTATTATTATTATTATTATTATTATTAAATTTAACATTTCTCAGTACATGTGTGATCAAAGAGGAGAGGGGAGTTCAGAGTCACTAAACTTCAAAATAAATCTGGGAGCCCATAATGAAATAATGAGCTCTTGGGGGGGTACTTTTTAGTCTGCACATTTTAATAATCTCCCTTAATAATTGTAAGCTTCATTCCAATTGACTGTAGCTTTACACAGCTTGGTGGCATTGCATTAATTTCTCAATAGCCCTACAATGGCAGCTTGATAGCTGTGCCACATTTTCACAAAGCTGGTGTCTAAAGCCTATCAGGCGACTACTGTGAAGCTGTGAACAGCAGGACGCCCAGAGCAAGCTGAAGTGTCGGAGGCACTGCAATACATCCCATCTCAAAGGAAGTGCCGCCCCCTTTTTCCTTAGGGAAAATGAGTAACTTTTGTTCTTGTGGAACAATAAATGCTGAAACTGAAGCACAGAATATGCAGGAAATCAGCAGTAGTTTTTGACCCAGTAAAGAATTCTCACATAAATTGTGGTCCTTATTTTTTCTTACATACTGTAGTTATGTCTCTCTCTCTCTCCCCCCCCCCCTCTCTCTCTCTCTCTCTCTCTCTCGTTGGCCTTCAGAGAAATATGTTATGTGCTGGTTAAAATGACAGCTACAAAGAAAATCCAACCAGTGCTTCCCTTAATGTCTCCCGCCCCCAATGCCTCCAGAAGGTTAGGAAAGTACACTTCTATTAGGTTGAGATGGCCAAGTTGTTTTCAGCTTTCTTTCTTCTTTTTTTTAAAATTTTTCTTTTAGTTTAAAAATCCCTTAAATACTTAACATACTTAAAACAGTGCCATGCTCTTTGCAGAGAGCCGTCAGGCTTCACCAAGAGGGATATTCAAATCAGAAAGCCTGCAAGCAGAGATTCAAACACATTGCTCTTGGTAGCTACTTTTATTATTGGTGCTAGGAAAACGATAAGAGCAGAAAATCAGCAGCAATTACAAACTATGAGATCCAGGACTAGAAGGTTTGCAGGGCATTGTCCATAAAAAGCCAAAATGGTTGCCGCAAGAGTGCCATTAAGGCTCAATTTTTTTAAAAAAATGTGTGTCACATAAAATTGAGAAAGAGAGCAAGAAACCTTACACATCCTTCTTCTAGGTGTTGTCTTAACAGACTGAGACCTCATCATTTCTCTGTGGGAGCCACAACCTATATCTGTATACAGTATTATTACTGTGACAGAGCTGTCTGATCCCAGATTTTCAGCTTTTTGCCTTGCTTGTTTTAGACCTCACAAAAAGCTTCTCTCCTTCTCTGCTATTTCCTGAAATAACTATGGGCACTCACACAACAGACCTGGAAATGCCATATGGGCTTGGCATAATTTCAAAGATCGCAATGCATGGTACAGATGAACTTATCAGCCTTCGCAGCTAAGTGGAATTTCCACACAGTCAGAGTTAGCATATGTCCGACTACCAAATGCTAGAACCAAGAAATAGGAGAATGTTCTGCTTAACCACCGAAATGAGATATTAGTATCATGGTTTTCTGTTCTTTTGCATTTGTTGTTTCCGTACCCACATCCAATGAGAACTAAGCAACACAAGTTCCAGCCCTTTGGTACATATGTTGTGACATTGTCCACATGCACAAACATATTTTGTGCATATTTTCTCATTTTGATGAAAGTCCCTGACCCTTCAAGCTCATAGGCCACTCATGGCTGACAGAGGACTCCTTGAGACTTGAAAAGGTGACCAAGTTACTGAGCATTGTTTACCCAGGGCTCAGGCAAAGTATAGTCTTTCAAGCCTATCTCTCAGTTATTCAGAAGTAAAAAGAAATATTATTTCACTGACACAAAATAGGGCCCCAAAATAGGACCAGTGGAATATTATTTCACTGACACAAAATGGAAAGAAATCACTTGGTATAGAAACCATCAATCCTTCATTTAAATCTCTCATATTCTCTCTCTCTCTCTCTCTCTCTCTCTCTCTCTCTCTCTCTCTCTCTCTCTCTCTCTCTCTCTCTCTCTCTCTCTCTCTCTCTCTCTTCTCTCTTTCTCTCTCTTTCTCCATCTCCCCCTCTCTCCCTGTGTGTGTAAGTGTGTATTTGCTGTAGATGAACATGCAAGGCAAAATGATTTGCAAGTTGCTGTCTCATGACAGATGTGAACAGGGAGCTTAAGTGGCTGCACATGTCTGTCAAGGACCCACCCCAAACCACATCTTAGAAAAACAAAAACTCTTGGAGTCAGTTCTAGTCCAAAAGGAATTTTTACTAGGACATGTTTGGTTGTGGAAATACAAGACAGGACCTGGTATTGTTTTACAGATTGAAACTTTATAAAGTGTTCCCGGTTCAACCCCCCTTCCCTCAACCCCATTTGGTCAGCCCCCCCATCATTTACTTCATGTCATCCCTTTCATGGGAAAAAGGGAACTACGGATCTTCTACGGTTATTGCCTTCTTCCTTTACAGATTCAAATGGAGACACAGGCCAGATGCCTTCTTCCCTAACCCTCCCCTTTGTTCCCCCAGTTCAAAAGGTTTCCCTTGGTCTTTGAAATAACCTAAGGCAGACTGAATCCACATCCGCTCCTCCTTCCTCGGGAGATGGCAGAATCCGGGGGGGGGGGGGGCGGATAATGTTTTAAACATACATTTATGAATGTGATATAAATGGATTCTGAAAGGGGCTCGGAGAAAGGGTAAAAGGATACAGTAAAGGGTTAGCTTATAGGAAGAAATCCTACAATTAAGTTAATCAAAAGAGAAGGAATAATTTATCTTAGGGAGTCTAGTATTTCACTGGAACCAGCAACGCAACCTTGCTCTTCATATTCTGAGTATAAAAAAAAGGATTAAGGCTTTGTGAAATATTCTCTGCCTCCCTCTTCTAGAAAGGTGATGATCATCTCCCAGTCTTTAAAGTCCGCCCTGGAAATCAGACTGATCTAAGCTTGCTTTGCAGCACACAGATACACACAGAGGATCTGGCAGTTGATTTTAAACAAAAGGTAATTTTGATCATGTCATTTACTTCTGTCGGGCTGGTCATCATTGGGAAACAGCAGCAGCAGCAGCAGCAACAGCAACAACAACAACAAAACCAGCCTGGCATTATTTTTTAATACGAATGTTTCATTTTAATAAATGGCAAAAGATGCAGGTTGCCCTTAGTCAGCAGGAAGCGGTTATACACCAGAGAGCAGGCTGATTGTGTTATATTCATCCAGAACATTGAACAGCCCACAGACCAAAGGAAAAGGGGAGGGAGGGTGGGAATAACAGAACTGCTTTTATTCAAATGATCGTTCTCACTACTGCTGGATCCTGCTGATTCACACATTTGCCTATTATTCTCTGACCTTGCACCAAATGCTCCGACTTGCAGGATTAATTAGAATGAGGGTTTCCAGAGCATGCCTCTGTCTTCCCAGGAAACAGTAAGAAAACATTGCTTTTGCACAATATGTCATTAATTAAACTTTCTTTCTTTTTCTATTAGGGCTCAGATGTGATTGTATTTAGCAAAATCTACTTTTTAGCATTCCAGTTCCAGACCAACATAAACACGGGGACCATCAGTAACAACTGTGCAGTTCCTGGAACTATAGTTTCTGGAAGAGTTGATGGTATTTAGACTACCAATTGTTTAAGGTGAAAAGAGCTGGCTTGTATAGATAAAGTCACTGGTGGATGATATAGGACAGAAATTAACGTTTCAGTACAGAAGGTCACTGTGATTGTTAGCATGATTCCTATTTGGAAAAAAAAATAGAGGTTCCAAGTTTTATCTCATCTGAACTTGTCAATGGTATAAAATGTAATTATGAAACATATATTGTCCATAGATCTCAAAGCAAGATCGGGATACAAAACCAACATGGAATATACATCAGCAAACTAACCTCATGACTAATAAACAGTGAAAAAGCTAAAGAGTCCTGGGACTTTAGAATTCAAACAGGCAAGCCACATAATACCCAGGACTTAACAATTGTTAAGAAAGACAAAAAAGTTTGGACAGTGGACACTGCAATACCTGGAGACAATAGAAGAGAAGAGAAAGAATTGAAGAAAACCACAATCTTGTATAAACAGAGGCATGAATCAAGATCACGCAAAGTATTAGTACCACTTCATAAAACCCTAGTAAGACCACACCTGTAATACTGCAGCCAATTTTGGTCACCTTATCACAAAAAAGACGTTGAGAGTTTGGAAAAAATTCAGAGAAGAACAACTAAGAGGATCAAAGGCCTGGAGACTAAAACATATGAAGAATTGTTGCAGGACTTGGGTTTGGCTAGTCTAAAGAAAAGAAGAAATAGGGGAGACATGATAACAATATTCCAGTATTTGAGGGGCTGCCACAAAGAAGAGGGGGTCACATTATTCACCAAAGCACCAGAGGGAAGGACGAGAAACAATGGTAGGAAACTGAGAGACAAGCAACCTAGAATTAAGGAGAAACTTCCTGACAGTGAGGACAATTAACCAGCGGAACAGCTTGCCTCCAGAAATCATGGGTGCTTCATCACTGGAGATTTTTAAGAAGAGGCTAGACCAGGCATGTCAAACTTGCAACGTCACGCAATGTATTGTGACTTTTCCCCCATTGCTGGCAATGGGGTGGCGCGGTTTCAGCATGATGCATCCGGCCCATGAGCCGGCAGTTTGACATGCCTGGGCTAGACAGTCACTTGTCTGAGATGGTATAGGTTCTCCTGCTTAAGTGGGGGCTGGACTAGAAGACCTCCAAGGTCTATTCTATTCTATTCTATTCTATTCTATTCTATTCTATTCTATTCTATTCTATTCTATTCTATTCTATTCTATTCTATTCTATTCTATTCTATTCTATTCTATTCTATTCTATTCTATTCCAGAAAGATCAGTAAACAGAATTAGAACAATTGTGGTAAAAGAAAGCAAAGATTGTACCAATAGTAATAGACATCTTGGGTGCAATTCCAAAACAACTGGAGCACCACTTGAACACTATCAGCATTGAAAAATCACCATCAACTGCAAAAGGCAGCTTTACTTGGAATTGCTTACATCCTGCAATGATACATATAACACCATCAAACAACAACATCTGTCTATCTCAGATCTTTGGGGAAGGTCTTGATAGGTGGATAAAAATATCAAATGCAACCTAAATATCTGGCTGACTCTGTGACAGATCAGAATAATAATCAAGGCAATTAACACCTGGGTAATCCCAGTCATTAGACACACAGCTGGATTAGTGGACTGGATTCAAGCAGAACTAAAGAGGAATTTGTATTGGTACATTTTCCAAGGATCAGTCTACATTTTCTCTCACTCTCTCTTTTTTTGTGCCTTCATGTCAGTCTTGACTGCTGGCAACTATCTGGACAAGTCTTTACTGGGTTGTGTTTTTTTTTGGGGGGGGGAAATGGTTTGCTATTGTCTCCTTTCTAGGCCTGCGAGAGAGTGACTGGCCCAAGATCACCCAGCAGACTGAAGATAGAAGATATGGAGATAATATTGATGAAAGAAAGTTAAGAGAAAGTAAACCACTACTCAAGGCATAAACTTCACAACCCTTTGGACCAGCATCCTTAATAACCCTTTTAAAGTCTTCTTATTTCTTTAACTGCAGGTGTGTGTATGGGAGTTGTCTTTAGCATTAAAGTTTATCCTAACAACTGCATCTCTAACAAATTATGTTTTAATTTAATGTTTATAAAATTCATGCTTTAAAATACGGTTTAAAATTCATGCTTTAAAATCTATTAATCTGAACAAATTAATTAAATGGGTATAATTTATGACCAGATTATGAGTAAATGGGTATAATTCATGACCAGAGGACTGTATGTCTCAAACTTGCAGTGGGACATTGTTATAAGTCCACCAGAAAATACAACTGAGAATACAACTGTCATTGTGAAAATTTATTCAAAGCAATTTTGTTTTGTTTTGTTTTGTTTTTAAAAAATGTTAGAAAACGAAGCATGCCTAAGTCTATCTGTATTTTGAAAGCTCCTCCCATTTTTTCTTTCTCAGGATGATTTTAAGTGAATCAAAAATAAAAATAAAAATCAGGGATATTAAAGATAATCAACAAAAAGAATTTTTTAAAGTGTGAGAGTTTTCTCATTGTTTCATTTCCTTATTTTGAACTGATGTAACATTTGCAGGATGTAAATTTATCTGACTGTGTCTTCTTATCTGAATGGATGGAAGATACTTAAAATTTTATGTTTTTAAAAGATGTTTGCATAGGATTTCCCACACAGAGAATATTTTACAGCATCTGTGTGCGTGTGTGTGTGTGTGAGAGAGAAAAAACTTGGACGCTTGTGTCATAGTTGAAAGGAATGGTTGATAAAACTCTGCTTGAACAAATATGTAATTTACTTGTGGATACAAATCCTTATGTAACTAATCAAGCACCTTTATTTGCGATTGCTGCCAAAAAGACTATATACCAAAGCTCTTTAAAAATAGTACTATTATTACAAGTTGTGCACATAATGAGCACATGAGGTGATTTGATTTTTCTCTTTTGCTAAATATAAGAATCTTGATGCAATTGATGCAATAAAACCATGTCCCTGACAACAAAAATATGCAAACAAATGGAGAGTGTGGCCTCCAAGGGCAACTTCTCATTTCTGATAATTTTCTCTTGCAAAACTATCCTTTATTGTTTTTATTTACTTATTTTATTGATGTGTAACATTTATAGGTCAATAACAGTAGTCCTTGACAGTTCATTTACTGACCGTTCAAAGTTACAACAGCACTAAAAAAATGACTTATGACCATTTTTCACACTTATGATTGTTGCAGCCTCCCCATGGTCACAGGATCAAAATTCAGATGCTTGGCAGCTGACTCATATTTATGACGGTTGCAGTGTTCTGGGGGCCATAGGATCCCCTTTTGCGACCTTCTGACAAGCAAAGTCAGTCGTGGAAGCCAGATTCACTTAACAACCGTATTACTAATTTAACAACTGCAGTGATTCTCTTAACAACTGTGGCAAGAAAGGTCATAAAATCGGAGAAATACCTCACTTAACAACAGACATTTTGGATTCAATTGTGGTCATAGGTCGAGGACTACATGCATTTTATTAGTGTTCAGGACAGAAAGCAAGAACCATAATCAACAACATAAATAAATAAAATGCAATAGATTCAAAGAACTGAGAACAGAGAGAGACAATTCTTCAGTGTACGGTAGATATCCAAGGATCTACTCTGATCTTCTGTGAAACTTTCTTGACAGGGTGAAGGGGAACAACAACAACAACAAAAAGATTTCTGCTCCTGCTCTCAATTTAACATCAAGAATCTTTCTCACTATTCATCTAGGTCTTCTCCTACCTTTTTGATAAAGCAGAAAGAGTGGGAAAGTTTAGAATGCTTTAGATCGTTTGGAAATTTTTCAAGGTTGAGACTTCCTGATCTCAGAAAAGCCAACATCAAAGGTTGGGATTAAGACAATAAAGGTCTTACATTGAACTTCCTCACTCCTGGTTACAGGCAGGACAATGATTCCAGTCTTGTGGAAACAGGGATTTTTGCACAATTAAAAATGCACCGTGCTGGTCTCTTGCCTGATGCTGGAAGCCAAGATGTGCCACCTCTCAGATTTCAACTGTTAGGTTGTTTACTCATCAAGTCTCTAGAAATGAAATCTCAGAAGAAAAAATAGATGTCTCAGAAGATATATGGATCATCAGGTACAGTGCTCTGTGCCAGGCAGAGATCATTCAGACGAGAGTTGGTGGTTACAAGCAAGTTCTAAAGCTCTTCTGTGAATGTTGTGGATATGAAAAATAACTGGGTGAGAGGAATCCATATCCTTACAATTTTAGTTCTTGGATTTCATGGAGATTTTGAAAGTGACTGTGCTGGCTGCAATGCTTTGGCAACATAAAAGCTTTCTAAAGCAGGACCCACCTACTACAAGGAAAATGTCCAGTATCCCCTATTAAAATGCTATCCGTATATGCACATAATTAGTGAATTTATGAGAGACTTCAGTCTAACCTAACTTTGGGAATAGTTTTAGAACTGTCCATGGTTTCCTCAACTGGCAGCTTTGGGATGGCTTTCCATGAAAAATTTGACTTTCTGTACTTATGTCAGCCCATGCTTTTCAAAGCATGCATCTTCAGATCCGAAGCTAAAAGTAAATGCATTCATATGTCATTTCCTCCATCCCTTCCTTCCTTCCTCCCAGAAGATCTCAGGATTCAAATAGCTAATCAGAAGTAATACGGAATTGGCCACAATATTATCTTTGTTTGGGGGCTGATCTGTTTCTTGACCCAGAGATGATGATGGTGATTGCTGTTATTATTTATTTCAATGGTACCGAAAATAAACTAAGTGCAGCATCAAGCCTGGCCTAGAAGGCAGGCAGAAGGAGGGGGGGGGGAATGTGTGTCCCTGCCTGAGGATTTTCAATGTAAGCATTAACACAGCATAAGAAGGGAGGGTGGGCAAGAGTCCGGAAGGATGAATGAACCTGCAAAATGGACAATTTTTTCAATCTGAAGACATTTCCCTTTTTAATGTTTTAAAATATAAAAATAAAGAAATGAAATGTTTCATTTAAGTGTGATAAACAAGGGGAGAAGGCTACACGTGCAATGTTCAACAGATGCCCAGCTGCTCTTGTCTATTGATGATAGAAGAAGTCTCCGCAGGCTTTTTAAAAAAAATTTATTAAAGAGTTTTACAAATTTTTTTTTACAGAACATCCCCAAAACCCACCCGCCCCAAACCACCCCCCTCCCCCCCACTTCCCAGAGCTGAATACAGGGTCATAGATATAATAATCATATTCTAACTAAAATTATCCATTATAAAATTAACCAAATTCATAATGTGCTTTAACTCCCCTTTAACATTGATACATAAAAACATAATAATAATAACTTAAACAAAAATATAATCAATACTAATACTAAAGTTAATAAAAATCTAAAATCTACTCATAAGCTAAATGGAACCTTTTAGTCCCATATTTATTTTGAATATAATCTATCCATCTCCTCCAAACTGAAATATATCTTTCTTGCAAGTGATCCTTCAAATAAGCAGAAATCTTAGACATTTCTGCAAGATTCGATACCTTAAGTACCCATTCTTCTATAGTAGGCAAACTATCCTTCTTCCAATATTGTCCCACCAGTAACCGTGCTGCTGTTATCAAGTTCAATATCAAATTAATTTCTTTGGTATCACAATCTACAACAATACCCAATAAAAACAATTGTGGAGAAAACTTTATCTTTCTCTTAAAAATCTTTTGAATGTTCCACCAAATTTTAATCCAAAAGCTTTTATATTTCTGCAAGTCCACCACATATGAAAATAAGTAGCATCTAAACTACCACATCTCCAGCATGTAGACTGTAGGTTAGGTTACATATTAGACAACTTTTTGGGATCCAAATGCCATCTATAAAACATTTTATAAAATTTTTCTCTTAAATTTTGAGCCTGAGTAAATTTAACATTTCTAACCCAGATTACCTCCCAAGTATCCAACGGAATTGGTTCCTGTATGTTTTGTGCCCACTTTATCATACAATCTTTAACTAATTCCGTTTCCGAGTCCAATTCAATTAAAACATTATATATCCTCTTTATATGTGCACGATTTAAATCTCTAATTTGTTTTACTAAGTTTTCATCTGTAATTGTAATGCCAACCTTCTGATCCAGCTTCCACCTAGCTTTCAATTGGGTGTATTGGAACCAAGAGTAACTTATGTTTTCTTGTTTTAACTCATCTAATGATTTAAGTTGCCAATTATTCCCTTCCAATCTAAGTAATTCCTTATAGGAAAACATATCCAAACTCACTCCCATAGATACGCCTTCTATCGCATGTCCAGGAATTCCCCAAATCGGTATTTTATAATTTAACTTATAATAATACTTTTTCCAGACACGCAGCAAGGCACTTCTTTGGTTGAGTGACCAAAGGTCAGACAGTTAGCCTCACCATGGGGAACCTGCTTGGGACTTCCAGTCCGAATTTTGTGGCCTCAGATGACACTTCTGTAGCTCGGCAGGAAAACCAGTTTGATCTGGTGGTGAAGGCACCAGGCTAGAAACTGGGAGACTGTGAATTCTAGTTCCACCTTAGCAATGAAAACTGGGTGGGTGACTTTGGACCTGTCACACTCTCTCAGCCCAACTCACCTTTTACAAGGTTATAATTGTGGGGAAAATAGCAGGAAGAAGTTATGGTGAATATGTGCACTGCCTTGAGGTTATTTGTTAAAAAGTATTAAAGACAGAATATAAATAAGAAAGTAAAAAATACAGTCAGTGTTTAAAGAAGACCTCATTCATAAGATTATTAAGTCCACAGTCTATCTACAAATTCCACTGGAACATCTGAGATTCACCTATAGCAAGATGCAAATTGGAAACTTCAAAGAGAACTCCAATTTTGGTCCTGAAATCTATTAGTCCAGAAGAACAGAACAGAACAGAACAGAACAGAACAGAATAGAATAGAATAGAATAACAGGGTTGGAAGGGACCTTGGAGGTCATCTAATCCAACCCCCTGCTCAGGCAGGAAACCCTATTCCATTTCAGACAAATGATTGTCCAATCTCTTCTTAAAAACTTCCAGTGTTGGAGCATTCCAACTTCTAGAGGCAAATAGTTCCACTGATTAATTGTTCTAACTGTCAGGAAATTTCTCCTTAGTTCTAGGTTGCTTCTCTCCTTGATTAGTTTCCATCCAATGCTTATTGTCCTGCCTTCAGGTGCTTTGGAGAATAGGTTGAGTCCCTCTTCTTTGAGGAATGCAGCTCTCCTGACTATGATGGCTGAAAAATGATGACAATTTCTTACCATGCTAAGCTGAGAAGTGCATTAATAGATTTACAGTATAATGGTTGTAAGCAAAGATGGCACTATTTCCTTACACGCCACAGAGCCCAAGCCACAGATGAAATGTGGCTTTGTCCATTTTGTTTGGTTCCCTTTAAGCATAGCTCTGTGTTACCAGAAGGTTTTCCCCACCACTTAAATCATAAGGTATTCTTTGAGTTGGCTCTGTAAAAAGTGACTTATGACTGTTTTTCACACTTATGACCATTGCAGCATGGACATATGACCAAAATTTGGATGCTTGGCAACTGACTCATATTTATGATGATTGCAGAGTCCCAGGGTCATGTGATCACCTTTTGCGACCTTCAGACAAGCAAAGTCAATGGGGAAGCCAGATTAACTTTACAACCGTGTTACTAACTTAACCACTGCAGTGTTTCATTTAACCCCTGTGGCAAGAAAGGTTGTCAAATAGTGCAAAACTCACTTAACAATCGTTTCACTTAGCAACAGAAATTTTGGGATCATAAGTTAAGGACTGCCTGTAGTACTGTAGAGATGACAAGAGATTTAGAAAGGAACATATTGTTTTTGTGAATACTGTAATTGAAAACAAGGCAAATTGTACAACCAGAGTGGGGCTTCCTTCCCACTCTGTCCCTTGCTTCTCCTGTCCCTGGTTTATGACAGCTTTCTTTTCAGTTACCCCCTCTGCGTTATATTGTGTCTTTAAGAACCGACTCTAGTTGTGGCTACCTCGCTCTCTTTGTCCAATTGGCTTCAGGGTTTTGTCTTCTGCTTTATTTCAAAGGGTCTGTTGTAGCCTTGACAGCTTCCAGATGTCTGGACTTCAAGTCCCAGAACTCTCAGCAACTCATACTGACTGGGGAGAAGCTTCTGTTACATAGTCTGATTAATGACTGCCAGGCTCCGGGGGTGGGGTGGGGGGGTCTGTGACTGTGTCTCCTGCTTCACTGCACAACCGGTCAGCTGATAGTCAGACTTCTGAACATTTAGTGCTGTTTTAGCATAGCCTGGCCCCTAGTTGCTCTCCATAGGCTGGGAATCAGCTGGGAGACCGGGCAGTAATGGGGAAGACTGCAGCTTGGAAAAGATGGCTTGTCCCCCTATGTAAAACAGGACGGCCTGCAGGACACTGCTTGGGGACTGCAAGACAGAGGGTGTTCATATCCCAGCCTGATAGATCCCGGCCCAAAAGGGGCATCCGACTGCATCACTGAGACAGAGGTCAGTGAAGGCCAGTGTATCAGATTATCCCCACAGGAAAGAAAAATATCAGAACAAGGGGCAAAACACTGCTTTAACATTAGAACAGATAAGGCTGCTTAAGAGATGGGCTGGGGCCAGAGAAAGGCATCCTTATGCAGAAACATCACTCCCCCCAAAAAGTTAATAGGGCAATGGTTGTGTCAAGTTCAAATGCGGAAACATGCATAGCCTTCATTGGACTGTTTGAGGGTTATCCCTCCTTATTTTATTTTATTTTTTCTCTTAAACATGGAATTTCTACAGACTCTGGAGCAGGCAGGTCAAACTCCCAGCCCATGGGCCGGATGTGTCATGCCGAAACTGTGCTCACCCCATTGCTGGCAATGGGGGGAAAAGTCGTGATACATCACACAACGTCACGTGATGTCACGAGTTTGACATGCCTGCTTTGGAGTATCTTTGAGCAGATACATTTGGGGTACGAATGGATGATGCTAGTTTTGCTACAGATTTTGCATTTCCTTCTGAATTCCGGAAATAGAAGAAATAGCGATTTATGATGGTATTCAGACTGTTCTTTAAATCTTAACTCCTTTGAGGACTTGGGAAAATAAACAACATAAATCTGAAATATGGTTCTTGAAAAGATGCTCACTCATCTACTCAGAATTCTAATATTGGCACTTATAGTTATATCCCATGTCTCCTCTGAAAACTAAAGATGGCTCAGTCCATTCCTATATATGTCTGTTCAAAAGTAAACTCACATAATTCAGTGGGGACTAAATCCCAAATAATGATCCAAGCAAATGCAGTCTTCATTTCAGAATATTTTATCTGACTTGCCTCTTCCTTCCTTCCTTCCTTCCTTCCTTCCTTCCTTCCTTCCTTCCTTCCTTCCTTCCTTCCTTCCTTCCTTCCTTCCTTCCGTCCTTCCTTCCTTCCTCCCTCCCTCCCTCCCTCCCTCCCTCCCTCCTTCCATTTGAATTCTTCTAGATTTTTCAGAAAAATATCACCCTTTCCCCTTTTTGTACGCATTCAACACAAAAGGACACACATTCACACTCGCAGAAAGTAATGCATTTTAAATAAGCCATCCTTTAAAACAAGTGGAAATAATCATGAAAGTATTCTGTCTGCTGACTGCATTAATGTGAGTTATTTCATTGCTTGGGGAAAAAAACCCTTTCAGAGGGAAACAACAATAAAATGTATGGAGAGCGGGGGAGGGGAGGAAATCTGACAGCTGAATGTGTGGATCAGCCATTTTGGTAATTAACCAGAGTTCCGCCAATTTGAGTATTTCCAGATGATGAGACAAGAAACAAGCTACATCTTGGGAGGAATGGCCCTCTAGAGAGAGAGGCGGGAAGCAAACAATTGTGAGGTTGACAGCTTGTATCAGCACCATTTTTTTTCCCTACTGGTTCATGGAGTTCCAAGCCCCCTTCTGTAAATCATCATCTGAGACCCTATTTATTAGCTTCCAGCTCAGTGAACAATGTCTGTTGCACACGGATACCAGCGCTATTACAAGGTGGACTCAGGGGATAAAAGACAGCAAGCACTCAACAGTCACCTACCCATTTTGAGGCAGAAGTGACTCCTTTCTCTCTGACTTCCTTTTGTCGGCAAATAGGCATCTGCTTGAAAAACTGCCCTGCTTCCAATTGAACCCAAGAGCCTGGCCGGAGACCAAGGTAATGGAGGAGCAGCGATGGTTGGGTGCCTTTCAGGTACATGTTCTATAGAAGGCGATTACAATCAGTACTAAAATGGCTATCATCGGTTATCGGGCCTTTGGCAGCCTCCCTGGGTTTTTTTCCCTCGCAGGGATACAAAGCAAAAAAACCCCAACTGTATTTGACCCTGGGGTAGCAGAACAGCCACAGGTCCTGTAGGCAAGACTACTGCACAGCTATTTCCTAAATTACAGCATTAAGTTAGCATTAAATTAACTGTCTTGGACAACAGTAGGTAGTCCTACACAAAGCTTGGACAGGCAGAGACAGTTCAAAAATGTAGCTTTACGGTTGCTTGATTGTCTTCTGCTTTGGTTATGCATCTTGAGCAGTGGTGGGATTCAAATATGTGAACAACCAGTTCTCTGTGTGGATGCCACTTCTGGAAGTTCATTCTGGGCCTGGGCAAAAAAAAAATAACTACAAATTGAAAAGACAAATCAAAGTAGATTTGGATAAATGGAAAAAGGTACAACTATCATTAATGGGTAGGATTGCAATAATCAAAATGAATATATTACCATGATTGTTGTTTTTGTTTTCAACAATACCAATAAGATTGGAAAAGAAATATTTTCAGGGGCTAAATAAAATAATTTTGAAATATATTTGGCAGGGGAAAAAGGCAAGGATTAATTTAAAAATGTTACGGGATGCAAGACTCAGAGGTGGGTTTAGCTTAACTAATTTGGAATTATATTACCAGGCTGCAGTAATGTCATGGATGAGAGAATGGATTTTACTGAGGAATACTAGATTATTGACATTAGAGGGACATGATTTGCAGTTGGGATGGCATGCGTTCATACGGTATGGGAAAAATAGAATACACAGCTATATCAGGAATTCTTTATTGATGGTTTGGGAGGAAATAAAGAGGAAGCATTACTTGAGAATTCCAGACTGGCTCTCAATGATGGAAGCATTAATACACCCCAATATGTTTAACATGGGAAACATTATAAGATATAAAGACCTACTAACAGATACCGGGAAGCTGAAAACCAAACAACAATTAGAGGAACAAGGAATAAAGATGGATTGGTACATGAGAATGCAAATACAATCTAGATATGAAAAAGATGCTAAAATAGATGGTTTTAATTTGGGGAGAACAGAGTTAGATGAAATACTTACGGGAACTGAAGAAAAATGGATTAAAAAAATGTATAGCTACTTATTATATAGGGAATTAGAGGGGGAGCAAGTTAAGGAGTCAATGATAAAATGGTCAAGAAATTTTGGATATACGATTGAATTAGATGGCAGCAATTGTGGGAAAGAAACTATAAACTGACAATGGCTACAGCGTATAAAGAAAATATGTACAAGATGTTCTACAGATGGCATATGTCTCCAGAAAGACTAGCTAAAATGTTTAAGGACAGATCTATGAAATGTTGGAAATGCCATTAAATACCAGGCTCTTTCTATCATATGTGGTGGACGTGTGCAGAAGCTAAAAAACCTATTGGAACATAATCAAATCATGGATAGAAAAGATGATACAACAACGTATAGAATTAAGACCAGAAATATTCCTGTTGGGTATTTTACCAGAGAAATATAGCAAAGAGAACACATATTTGATTATTCATATAACCACTGCAGCTAGGATTGTGTTTACACAAAACTGGAAGGCACTGAAAGCTCCTCCAGAAGAAGAGGTGATCAGGAAAATAATGGAATGTGCGGAAATGAATAGATTAACAATGATAATTAAAGATAAGACAGAGTATTATGAAATTTGGGGAAAATTTTATGAGTGGGTGAAAAAGAGAATATGCTTAAAAGACAGCTAACACTAATTTAGTTGGAAGAAAAATGAGGAGATAAGGATATTATGATACCTAATATAGACATTGAAAATCTAAGGAGAGGAGCTGCTCGGACATTACCCCTGAATTGTATCAGAAGAGGAATGGGGAGGGAAGAAAGGAGAGGAGAGAGGGAAGAGAGTAGAGGAGGGGGAAGGAAGTAGGGAGGTTGGAGGGAAAGAGGAGGAGAAGTGGGGAGAAACGGGAGGGGAGTGGTGAGGGAAAGAGGAGAGGAGAGGAAGAAGAGGGAAGTAGGAAAGAAAGGGAAAAAAAGCAAGATTTTTCATCTAACAAGAAATCACATTATTTGTTGCCTGTAATATTATTCTCTGAGAAATAGATACCAAAGCATTTGTACATATGGAGACTACCATGTATCTGATGAGGTCCAACAAGGACAAAACCAGTTGTGTGGTGCCTCCTGATGGATAGTACCGTAACTATTATAATATCTGTTAAACTGGAGGAAAAATCTTTC
Organism: Vipera berus; assembly: GCF_964194415.1. Taxonomy (NCBI): domain Eukaryota; kingdom Metazoa; phylum Chordata; class Lepidosauria; order Squamata; family Viperidae; genus Vipera; species Vipera berus. The sequence goes on from NC_138204.1 coordinate 85,633,334, forward strand.
CTTTAAGGGCAAAGATCTTGAGGCATCTAGAATGAAGCCCAGAAGAAACACCAGGAGGAGGCCCAACAACTTTTTACTCTTAATGTACATAAAGAAGGAGAACACCGAAAGATGCTATCTTCACGGGTAATGAATTAGTGCAGATACTGAAGAGTTATGAATAATTGAACTGACAGTATCTAGTCAATTTATATGGGGATAGGGAATTAAGGCCATAAAAGAAGATTATATAAAAAGAGGGCCTCTGAAGAAGCAGATTAAATACAGTGAGGTTAAAAATGGTCAGGCTCATCTGATTCAGAATTAGAATGGGCTCACAAGCAACATACAATCTACACTATAACTATATGCTTGATCAGAGCATGCTAGGCATTTTCTTAATACACAGGAAGTCCTACCTACACCTCCTTTCAATTCTTTTGATAGATAATGGGAGCACAAGAACTTCCAACTTTTTCTAGGAAAAATTATTTCAGAATTTTCTGATCAGTACAGTTTTCTGTATGTTCTGTGAGCACAAGAAGATTATAACATAAACAGTGCCTGCTTGATTGGCAGGCAATCACTTGTCCCAATGGCCCATCAACTGCACAAGGAAACCCTCTAGTGTCCCAGCAGATGGCCTTCTAAAACAAACAAACCCACAGCCATTAAGGCTAATAGTCAGTGATCCCTATGACTTTCATGAATTGGACCAACCCTTTTTCTGAAGCCAGCCAAAAGAGATGTGGTAGCCCACATCAGATGTCGTGGTAGTCAATTCCAAAGTTTAATTATGAAAAATTAAATATTTCCTTTTGTCTCTTCTGATATTTCCAGGATTCAGTTCCATTGGTGAAATGAAATTGTTCTGTAATCTTAAAGGACAGTTTAGAAAGGGTCAGAGATTGGGACGATGGTCTTTCTGCTGCTCCCCTGAATTCTATTTTGGAATCTTCTAAGCAGGGCCATAGAACTCTCTAGATTGTTTTCATGCTGCAGGGACCATTTAGTGGCTGGTATGGTTCTCCAGAACATGTGGCTAAATGCCTCAGAATGAGACACCTTGTGAAGTGGGCATGGACACTACTCCATGTCCACAACACCTGAGTCTGAGGAAGGAAACAAAAGGAACAGGAGAAAGAGAGGGAGGAGGAAAGATCAAGAACTCTCTTTCCTTCTCCAGATCTTTGATGGTAGCCATTGAGAGCAAACTCTGCTGTTTGAACTGAGCTGTGTTCTTTTCTGGAAATGCCTAGACATCCTTTTTCATCCTGTGATGCAATACAAAATGTAAGGTGGAACTATGCTTTTCAGTGCAGTAGAAACTGTGATTGAGAAAACATCGAGATGCTGCTATGACATTATAGGGAATAAAGAATGAGTCGAACTTGGTGGATGCAGAGTGACATTAGCAAAGGTGGGGATTTAAAGGACCTGGCTTAAGTAAGTCAACAGAATCACAGCACTGGGAACTGTAGAGGCCACTGGGATAAATCCTGTTAAGATTCTGGGGAGTCAAACAGGGCCACCATTTAGAATGACTGACTCCATGGATTCCAGGTTCTCTGAAAGAGTGAAATGTGAAAAGGGTTGTGCAGCTTGTTTTCTCCTCAAAACATAGATGGTCTCTACCAGAATTCCTCCAAAAGTAGGGAACTAACATTCTAACTAACTAAGGTAGAGGCTGTGCCTTGGCAACTTTGATATATACTTGCACAGGTATGGTATACTCAAATCCAAAAATTGTTTAGGCGGAAAAGATCTTCCACTATATAATTTGATGGAAAATTACTTAAATAGGTGGAAAGTAATCCTGTTAAAAGTACTATATTACTCCTATGTAATTTATCTTTAAATTAAATCGCATTTACTATTCATCGGTCTTTGACCACCTTTTTCTCCTGGCTCCACCAACTTTTCAGAGTAGGTCCTATGGTGTGAATGGCCACTACTCCCTCCAATTGCAGGCACCCAGTGTTATCTTGCTGGCATTTGTTGGACATTTACTGAATCCAGCTTCTGAGATTTCCCAACTTATCTATCACCTAGCCTAGGTTACTCTCCAGGACATGACTAAGCCCATTAACTGCGCTGCCACGACACATGATATGCTCCAAATATAGATTACGAAGGAAGCAGATGGAGGCTGGCTGCTGCACTGAAAGGTATGCTTTTTTGTCAATTGCTTCTTGATGATGAGCTGTCAATGGGCAAAGTTCCATCAAGGACAGTTTTGCACAGCAGGTCATGGCACGTGACCTGCTAGCATCAGGGGCAGCTGTCTGAAATGGCCTTCTTCTCCATTGGAAATTGGCGGAATGGATTTCATTTTCCAAAAGCTGAAATTAACCATGGCACTTTTGCACTCTGGCTGTGTGGCTCTGTTACGGGCGCCCAGATAGGTAACCTGGGTGTACCTTAGTCAGACCAGCAGAACAACCATCACGGCAGGCTGGTGTTGCTTTTTCTGATTGGAAAGCAGCATGCTCTACAGACGGGATGTTGGTTCTGTATATCAAACCCTGGCAGGGTTTTCTGCCTCTTTATGGAAACATCTCAAGTCAAATAGGCTTTTGGAACATAAAGGATGACAAATTTGGAAACTGTATCTAAATGCCAGATGGGCAAGTAGGAAGGATCTGTGTGACAAATATAGTATTAAGGCGGAATGTGTACAGGGAGAGAAGCCTGTGCCCAGCTGCTTGGAGGATGGGCAGGCAGCAAGATGACACCCTGTTCAATCATCCACAAATGCATTCTGAGTTAACTTTGTTTCTTTTCTTTTCTTTTTTTTCTGTCCAGTTTTCATCAAACTGTATCAGGAGCCGTAACGGGAGAAAGGTTGTAGTTCAGTAATAGAACATATGCTTTATAAGTGAAAGGTCTCCAGTTCAAATCTCAGTATCTCCCCAAAGGGCAGAGAAAGATTCAGGATGGAAATTGTTATGTACTTGGCTTTTGGGTACCACACCACGTGCATTGCTGGAGAGTTAACGGCTCTCCAGTAACCCAGACAGGCCGTCTCCGGTCCTGCAATTGGTCAGCCTCAGGCGGCAAGTGCAGGTTCAATCCTATTGGCTGCTACCATAGGGCTTGGCTATATATTGGGGCTGGGAGCGGCCCAAGCTCAAGTACAGTTCCAGCAAGAATAAAAGAATGAGTTTCTCTGTACTCAGCCTTGTGTCTTCATTCCTGCTCACCAGAGCCCACGACATAACAGAAATCTTGGAGAGTGGCTGCCAATTTCTGTACAACATACTAAGCTAGAGGCTGATATATACTTGCGCAGGTATGGTACATTCAAATCCAAAAATTGGTTAGGTGGGAAAGATCTTCCACTATCCCTCGCCAAGATCTGTACATCAAAATGACACTTGTTTGGAAAGTGAATCCACTTCTGCAAAATCAAATCTCAAAGTTCTACATGTTCCCTTTTATAGTAGAATATCTATTTATTTGTCCGTATAGCAACCTAGTTAAACTATGTATTTATAGTGCTACTTGTATCGGCACATACACGTATATTATTTGAACGGAAGGGAAGGATTCAGAGCATATCTTGATAGTAAAATTAATTAAACTTTCCTTCTCCAACTTTCCCTACACAACTACCCTGTGAGATGGGTTGGGGTGAGAAAGAGTGACTGGCCCAAAGTTACCACCTTTCACAGCTAAGGTGGGATTAGAATTCCCACTCTCCCAGTTTCTAGCCTAGTGCCTTAACCACTTACATTCACAAAGAAGCAAAGTCAGATCACATTCATTCAGCCCAGTTTCTCTGTTCAAATATTATTTTTTCCATACTATCACACACGTGAAGGAGAACCAGTTTTCAAATTGTTAAAAACCACAATGCACAAGAGAAAGTTTTTACATAGGGAGCGCTTGTGTGCCAGAAGTTGGAAGGGTGGCAGGAATGATCTGAAGCCATGAAAGAGGTGACTTTTTTTTTAAAAAAAATTGTTCATACTGTATATACTTTGCATTGGTGGTTGGATAGAAAGAAGAGAAACCAGAAAGAGGAAAGTCTGGAAAGAAGAGAAACAGCTGGGAACTCATGACCAGCAGGAACAAACAAGAATGCAAACTGGATTGTGGGAATTTTACAAATGAGTTGAGTGGGGGAGGAAAGCAGGGGAAGCATCATACTGTAAGGTCCCAGTCCCTTACTTGAATTTGAGATACCAAGTCAGTCTAATCAGATAACCCAAGCCGAGGCTTCTTAGACAGCTCTTTATTTGATCAAATAAGATGGCTGGGTGGCAGACAATCTGGAATGCTGGCAGAGTTATGTCCAGAAGTGCCATGCCTTAGAAAGTTAGTAGCATTGCTTTATAAACTTCGTTAGCCCGTGAAAATCAGACAACAGAGCCATTACATCAAAAGGAAGACATCAGTCATTACTGAACACTCCCTTATTCCCTCCTTCTGTAGATCCCATCCGTCTACTTCTTTCCCACGCTTGCATGAGATTTCCCTGGTGCAAAAGCTGATTACAAAAGGCAAGAAAGCAACAGTTAGACGAAACAATTTCCCTTTGTTCTAGAACCCTCCAATACTGATCATTCATCTCCAGAAGGAACCGAGCTGTGAGCTGTGTAAAATATAACATAACATTTATTTTTTTTACTATTTTTTTATTTGCTTAATATAAAATAGAAATAGAAATAAAAACAATGGAATAAAGGGGGAAAAGTCAGAGACTGAGGCAGATAAAAAATACCAGTTCCTGTAGAACAGGGGTGTCAAACTGGTGGCCTGCAGGCTAGATGTATCACGCGCAGGCCACACCCACCCCGGCTCCACAAAGGCCAAAATCATTGCAATACGTCATGGTACATCATGTAATGGGATCAAGTTTGACACCTATGCTGTAGAACATTGATGGAAGAGGAATATTTTTATTTATTTATTTATTTTATTTATTTTATTTTTTGGATTTACATACCGCCCTTTCCTGAAGGACTCAGGGCGGTTTACAGGATATTTAAAAGAAAAATCAATACAAAAGTTAAAAACAATTAAAAAAGATTAAATCAATCCCTGAGAGAAAAATAAAAATCCCAGTTAAAGTTAAAAAATTCTCAGCCTGGGCCAGAGAGCTCGAAGAGCCAGGTCTTCAGGTCCCGGCGGAATGAACGGAGGTCGGGGGCAGTCCTAAGCTCCGCGGGCAGCTGGTTCCAAAGGGCAGGCGCACCCACTGAGAAGGCCCTACCCCTGGGTGTTACCCGCCAGCAATCTTTAACCGGCGGCACCCTGAGAAGACCCTCCATGTGGGAGCGCACTGGACGAAGGGAGCTTGATGCTGGCAGCAGGTGTTAGAACATTGATGGAAGAGGAATATTTGTATTTATGTCTCACGCTTCCAGCCATTCTAGAGATATTTAGCTAGCCACTGTGATGAACAAAATAGGGGGCAAAAATGGACCTTGGCCTGATCCAGAAGGCCTCCTCTTATTCTTTTATGTTGTGGTGTAAACTATCTAGAGTGTTTCTGCAGAGACTTAACATTTCATTTACCTGGGATATCTGCAATTTGCTCTGCACTTACCTGTGTAATGGCCTCACTTATTCCAACATGCTTGCTATCTTCCAACTAACTTCCAACTATCAGTTTTCCTACCTGAGCAGTGGGTTGGACTCGAAGACCTCCAGGGTCTGTATTATGTTATATCTGTTATATCTTTGGTTGCTTTTCTATTAGACGAATGTAAATAATGGACTTCTTTTCTTTTAGCCTGATAAAATTTAGGATTTCTTGATACTTACGCTTTAGCATTAGTCCATTTGGAACTTTTGTGCTGTGTTTGTCTTTGAATACCCAGGTTCACTCTGTTTACCATTGCACAGGGTTTCTTCCCTTTAATTATAAGGCTTAATACATTAATTTAATCCACTCCTAGGATGATAAGTCTCCAGCTGACAGGGAAACAAGTTCTCAGTGAAGGAAGACACTTTTCAAGGATACAGGAGATATTTGGTCGTTAATTCACGTTCTCTTATGCTGAGGACGTTCCTCTGATGAAAAGGACAGGGGAGAAATTTTTGGATTATAAATGCCGTGAACTTTCCTGGTGATAAATATTTTGAAGATATTCTTGTTGGAGACCAAGAATGACTAGGGCAGTTAGGGGTTCTGAAAACACTACATTGTTGATTGATTGTTTTACTAGAGATCTCAGAATGTCATGCAGTGTAATGCAGTGGCCAATTTATGCCACCTACGATTCACTTGGCAGAGATGTAAGAAGAATGAATGAATAATGGCAATATTAAAATTGCAATATAAATATCTGCACTTGAAAAATGGAATTATGGGGAATTTTCAAGCAGGGTAATGTTAGGTGTATTTAGTACTTTGGGTTCAACCATATCCATTTTGTTGCCAGATATTTGTGTCTCAGTGAAGCCAATAGGAAAGTGCCAAGAACAATTCTGGCACTAAATAAGAGCACATGTAGATTCAAACTTAAACAGGCTTTAAACAAATGTAAGTAAAACAGTTTCTCCATGGTATTTTGGGCATTGTAGTTTTTCTGCAACTCTTTTGTTAGAGACACTTGGAATACCCTTTCAAATGCAGGTAGTCCTTGACTAACTGAACCCAACTTAACCCAAAATTTCTGTTGCTAAGTGAAACATTTGTTAAGTAAATTTTGCCCCATTTTATGACCTTTCTTGCCACAGTTGTTAAGTGAATCACTGCAGTTGTTAAATTAGTAATACCGTGAGGACACTGCAATGGCCACAACTTTATGAATATAACTGGTTTGAACACCGTGGAAATTTCAGTTTCAAATGAGTAATGGGTCCTAGGTTTTTAATGCTTTAGTTTAGTTTAGTTTAGTTTAGTTTAGTTTAGTTTAGTTTAGTTTAGTTTAGTTTAGTTTAGTTTAGTTTAGTTTAGTTTAGTTTAGTTTAGTTTAGAGCACCACTTGGACTAACCTGAGGGTACAAACAGATAAACACAAGTGTTTTAGTGATATACAGATCTAATTTTCTTATTAATTTTAAAACCAGATATTTTTCCGTAATGTCTTCCATTAATTTATCCATTAGAATACCAACATTTTCATTAGGATCCACCATTGTTGAAACCAGTTCATCAACATACTCTCTCAATTTATACATTTGCTATCTAACTTTCATCCCTTTTATTTTCTAGTTCTGTCTGTTGACTTTCACCAAGATTTCTAAGGCTATTATGAACAGGAGCAAGGAAATTGAGTATCTTTGTTTGGTTCCTCCTAAATCATACATAGTTTTGATAATTTCCCATTCCAACCACCAGACGTTGTTGTAAAATATCTATCTATCATGTCCATGTTATGAAGTTTTGTCCAAATCCCATTTATTTATTTATTTATTTATTTATTTATTTATTTATTTATTTATTTATTTATTTATTTATTTATAATCCCATTTATATCCCGCCCTTATCCAAAGACTCAGGGTGGCTTACAATCTTAGAAGCACAAATCAATGTGCTTAGCAATAGCCTTCATTCTATGTATATGCCTGCTTATTAGGGCTTTCGCCCCCCCCCAGCAGCATTTTTACAAAGTCAGCTTATTGCCCCCAACAATCTGGGTCCTCATTTCCCAACTCCTAAAATAGAAAGCTTTAGTTCAAATTGTTGAAAACTTTCTCAGCATCTGAAAATAACAGCCCTGAAGTTTCAAATCAATAGTGGCTAGACCTATACATCACACTGTGCAGGCACACAGATGACCTGGCCAGTCTCTTCTGTCATTATAAGACGGATCACATTACTTTTAATTCATAATAATTATTTCTACATTTGCATCTATAGGGGTAAGGTGCAAGAGATCTCCCTCATAATGTCAGTTGCAATGCTATTAAATTATAATATCAGCATCATCATTCCTTCTAGTCGTAGATCTGTCTACCAGCTCAGGATATATAGGATAGTGGATTTTATACCACAAAGAGAGTAATATAAAAAGACCCTTGTTGGATCTGATCAAAAGCCATCTAACCAGCATGAAGTCCTCAAGAAGAGCAGCTGTATTAGGAAATAAGTGAATATTTAATCAAATATCCTGATTCGCACAACAGCGAACCAGCTTCCTTCAGCAGTTGGTGCTGAGTTATCTTATGATGACAAGGTAAATCTTGTGTTTCTATGTCCGTATGCGATTGTTCCTAAGAATGAAACGAGTCCTTGATTTAAAGACAAATCGTTTAGAATGTACATATGGATGACATGAGCAAAGTATAATTTCTGATACAAAAAGGAAAAAGAGGGATGGTTGTATATACAAGATAATTGGTGTGACTATATAAAGGTTAAAGGTTTCCTCTGTCCAGTCATGACCAACTCAAGGGGGTGATGCTCATTTCCGATTCTCAGCCGAGGAAGCCTGAGTTGTCTGAGAGATGCTTCCATTATCATGTGGCCAGATGAAAATATGGAACACAGTAAACTTCTTGCCAAGCGCACCTGTTTATCTACTCGCATTTCCATGCTTTCTATCTGCTAGGTTGGCAGGAGCTGGGGTGAGTAACAGGAGCTCACCCTGTCATGCAGTGCTTGGGTCTCAAACCAGGGCTGTTAGCTTTCTAGCTGATAAGCCCAGTGTCTTAGCCCCTGAGCCATCTCACCACCCATATGACTATGACTGTGTAATAAGCATATAAATTTGGGGGTAGGTTTTTTATGCATGGCTAAATGGAAGGAAATTAACTGCCATCCTGTTTACTGGAATGGGAAATAAAGCTTTACCCAAAATTTACCAGGTAGTGGGGTGGGAATTATGTGTGGTGTCACATTTAAGCATAGTTCAATGTCTGAAATGGTCCCTTTCAGTACTTGTTATTCAAATCAGTAGAATTATTTCAACATATTGGGTTTTTCCCATATGTTTCCATTTACTGGGTGGTTGACCTTGGTGGATGGGGGAAATAACACTGAGAGAGGAAGAAATGTAGGAGAAAAGGGGAAAAGGTTAACCTGAGTCACAAAACATCCGTACCTCTTCCTCATCTTTCCACAAATCCAGTAAAATATTTGCCCATCAAATGTTGCTGATCTGTTGATCCATTTGCAGTTTACTTTCTCTATTTTCTGGATTATTTCTGAAAGAGCTGCCAGTTTACAGAAGCAAATTGAAATGTAAGTACTGAGAAACTATAATTCAATTAATAAAGACCAAGACTGACATAATGATCAGATGTTTCCTGCCCTAACAGTGTGCTGTAGATTTCATGCATGACGATATTATTATTACGCTGCAGAGTATAAAAATTAAGGTTAATACACTAGCATGACTGGGGAGAGAAAATTATGCCTGAAAATGCAAAACAAGTATTCAATTGATAGTAACAGTATCTATTAACCATCGCAGGATTCTTGTAGATCTCCGTGGGACATTTCGCTTCCAATCAAAATCCAAAACAGTAGCTCTGCCAAACAATATTAAACTAAATACTATTAGAAGTCAGGGTCAAAAGGACAGATCATCATAGAAACACTGCTTTTTTTAAAAAAAAAAACCTATTCATACATGCACTATTTAATTACTAGGGGGAATAGGCAATCATTTGATCTGCAGGGGGAATAGGGGTTTCTTTTCCACAGGGTCTATGCCACGTTTTATACCATGCTACTTTTCTAGTATGAAAGACATTCTTTAGAGAGATTCAAATTTGGAGGAAAAATTCCATAGGGCAAAGCAATTCCTTCTGAAATAAATGTTTATTATAAAAGCGGTTGTTCTGGGTGTAAATAGGCACACATCCATACATATATACCAAGCATACATTTCCTATAATGAAAAGAAGGAAAGTTGGGAATTTCTAGAAGTTTTGGAACTAAGTGTCTCAGTAGGTCTCAGAAGGAATTTTAGAACAGAACAGAACAGAATAGAGCTGGAAGGGACCTTGGAGGTCTTCTAGTCCAGCCCCCCGCTCAAACGGGAGAACATACCATCTCAGACAGGTGAATGTCTAGTCTCTTCTTAAAAATCTCCAGTGATGGAGCGCCCACAATTTCTGGGGGTAAGCTGTTCCACTTGTTGATTGTCCTCACTGTCAGGAAGTTTCTCCTTAATTCCAGGTTGCTTCTTTGATCAGTTTTCCAACCATTGTTTCTCATCCTTCCCTCTGGTGCTTTGGTGAACAACCTAGCCCCTTCTGCTGAAGGATCAAATGTTTTATATGTCTGCCAAAACACTTCCAGATATTTATTGGCATATTTCAGCATTGTAGAAATGCTGCACAGTGGTTATATGGAAAAAAACAAACTGGTTCCTTTCACACATTTGGACCACAATTTTCAAATTTCTGACCAGTGACTATTTCTAATTTATGGAGCCCGAAACAATTGGAGATGTAACTTTGCTTTCCCTGATACGAAACTGATTTGACCATGAACAGATCGTTGCCTTCTTTATTCAGATCACCTGACAACCAAGCCCATTATAGTTTCCTTTGACTGAATGTAGCTCAGTAATGTCTCAAGTTGAACCTGACTCTATTAAAAGCGACGCTAACTTTTTTTAAAAAAAAATATATGGAGATCCAGAGATTAAATTAGATTCCACCACCACCACCATCCCCAACAAGAAGTGAGGAAATGACCATTTGGTAAGACAAGATGGTAGAGATAAAATGATTAGCCCAAATTCACCCAGCAGGTTTCCATGACTGAAGATGGTTTTGAACTTACTTCTCCCTAAGTTAAGCACCTTATCCGGTATACCACCTTGGTTTATCCTAATCCCAAAGAACAATGGCAAAGAATATATTCTTGTCCTATCAAAGACCATGTAATCATGGAAGGCCATCTCTATTTCTAAGCCATGCAACTCAAACAAAGTATAGGAGGAGATCCTTTGAATAACGGGCAAGCTATTTTGGTTTCAAATGCTTAAATGAATAAAATCTGGCAATAAAATCATGCAACAGGACAAAATAATAGGGGAAAGAGATGAATGTATTTAGAGCTTGGTTAGATGTTACTACCATCTTCTAAATTATAGGTGGGAACACACAGCCCTGAGTGTGTTCTTTTGTGGGCTGCATTTATGTTTTACAGTTTGATAGTTCTAGGTGTGGTTGTTGTGAGCTGCCCAGTGGACTTTCTTGTTTTTCTTTGGATGTTTCGCTTCTCATCCAAGAAGCGTTTTTTCAGCTTCTTCAGTGATATAGAGAAGCACCACTGGAAAGAGACAATGGGAGAAAGATATTTTAAGGTGTTTTAAAGTGGTTTTTTTTGGCCTCCTTTAATAGAAAAAACATATTAATTACAAAAGTAACAATTTTCTTAAAAAGTATGTTCTGGTCTCTGGGTTTTTTTTTTATTATTGGTTTAGAACCTTGACCATTTGTAAACTTTTTGATCTATTTTTTTTAACCACTTCTTTAATTCTGAAGAAGTTAGCAAGTCTTACTTTCCTCCAAGCATCTGTAAATTATAATAACAGCATTGTACATTTTGTTTAATTCCAAATATTTTAAAGAATGGAATTGAAGATCAAATAAGAATGCTTTAGTGGCTGTGAAGAAACAAAGAAAGAAGAAGAAGAAGAAGAAGAAGAAGAAGAAGAAGAAGAAGAAGAAGAAGAAGAAGAAGAAGAAGAAGAAGAAGAGAGGAGGAGGAGGAGGAGGAGGAGGAGGAGGAGGAGGAGGAGGAGGAGGTTGTTCACACACATTTCAGTGCAAACCTGGTATCCTCTCATCATATCATCTTTGAAGGGTCTTCAATTTAACAGGTTGAATTTAAATGGAAGCTGATAATTATATAAATAAAAGGGTAAGCTACATCTTTCAATAGAAAATGAAGAACAACAACCATATGTGATTCCTCACAGAAGATCATCTAGATGCTGGAGAGAAATACAGAATCATTGTATGGTTTAACTAACTGGAGTTCTCTTTTACTGGTCTCCTCTATCGGAACCATGACACGAAAAATATGGGTTTGTTAGCTTGTTTCTTCAGGTGTTACCTTCCCATCATCAGTCCAACCTATGAAAAGTGGTGAGCAGCCCCTTCCTTCTCCTATTCACGTCTGTAATACGGCTGACGACATGGCTCATGTTTACTGTGCGGTTGTCTTCATCAGAGAGTCTAACTTCACACAAGATTACTTTTAAGTGATTTGGAATTGTGTCCTATGGAAGGGCTCACCTATATACAGGAGAGCTCCAAGATACAAACAATTGTGCTGTAAGCATGGAGATCATCTCTTCATTGACATCTCTCCATCGGTATGGCTGATTCATATCAAGAACCCCGGAGCCTCCAAACAGCAAGGGAAACACCGGCCCGGCAGACTTTGACAGTTGACAGCTGTCAAATGGCTGCTGGAAGTAACAGCACATGCGCACTGCCCCGCTGGCCGCCATTCTCAATGACAGCTGTCAGACGGGCTGCCGATAACAAACACGCACGCGCCAGATTTGACAGCTGCCGGAGCTGTCAAATCGGCAGTTCCCGATCAGGTCCTCCAACCGAGCCGAACGCTCAGCTGAGAGGAATTCCCTGACAGCCGCCGAGCTGTCAGATTGCCGTATGTTGATTGGCCGCCGCCCAAGCGGCGGGAGAAACACTGTTATCTGATTGGTTGTAACGTTTTGACAGTTCCCTATAAAAGCCGGGTTTGTGTTGACAGTCAGCTGCCCGGAGCTGAACCGAATAAACTCTGTGAACCTTGCCTACGGTCTCCCTCTTGTCTTTGTGAAGACAATTCAATGGCTAACAGGGTAGAGGTATTTATTTATTTTTATTTATTTAATCCATTTGTATCCTGCCTTTATTATTTTTATAAGTAACTCAAGGCAGTGAACACATACAACATATCTTCCTCCTTCCTATTTTCCCCACCACAACCACCCTGTGAGATGGGTTGGGGGAGAGAGAGAGAGAGAGAGAGAGAGAGAGAGAGAGAGAGAGAGAGAGAGAGAGAGAGAGAGAGAGAGAGAGAGAGAGAGAGAGAGAGAGAGAGAGAGAGAGAGAGAGAGAGAGAGAGAGAGGCCCAAAGTCACCCAATCCAGCTGGCTTTCCTGGCAGGACTTGAACTCACGGTCTCTGGTTTCTAGCCTGATGCCTTAACCACTAGACCAGAGTTTGCTTAAAGGTTATTTGTTTGAAGGCCTTGTGATCGTGGCCTTCAAACAAATAAAATCGTTTCTTGATATCGTCTGTGTAGGAAATTAGTCCATGCAAGCATCTGTTTGCAGAAGGCACAGCAATGCTGCATCGGCTGAGTTACACATTTTGTGAATTCTCCTCACCCTATTACTCACTTGCTTACATAGCTCTATAATTAAACATCCCTTACCCCCAGCGCCACTCCACCTTCGTGCTTGCTGGGACTTCTAATTGGGCCAGTGAGTCGATTGCTGGACTCATATTTTGATCAGTATATGTTTAACCCCAAAACATCAGAGGGCCTTTATGATCTTTTCTACAGATGTTACAAGGCTGCAAGGTTGCTAATATACCCTGTTTGGCGGAGGGGGTGGGTGGGGGGAGAGCTTTGCAACCAGTTCTGATTGATTGCCATTCTCTTGCTACTCAGTGAGGATTCCTTCATATTATCACAGCACTTACCTCCTAAGGGGAAACAAAAGAAACCTTCCCTGTATGTAAAATAATTACTTTAAATGGAGAGGGGGGAACAAGGAGGGGAGAGGCATTTTCCCTTGTGAGCTGTACATCACAGCAGGCAGGGTTGACATTCACTCTCTTTGTCCCCAGAGAAACACCTGAGTGCTGTGTTTTAATGGTATGCTCCAGGCTAGATCTGCCTGCGGATATCTTCCTTGTGAGCTATGGGTGACTTCCAGTGGCAGTGCCAGAAAAAGCCGCCCTGTCATTAACAATCTCTCGCCGAGGGTCTCCAGCTTTTCAGCCACACCGTCTCAGTGGCGTGGTCGATAGCATCACTTCACAGCCACTTAATCGGCTGCTTTTACTACTTCAGACTTACATAAGTAGCTTTAAAAACTCCTTCTAAAAACAGCGTGAAGAGGCTGTATATCCATATGGAGAAAAACACCTCGCCATGGGTGTTGGGCGCACCTTGCCAAGTGCAGCTGCAGATGGCAGCTAAGTCTGAGCCCAGGCAATTGCTTTTCCAAAATTTCAAAGGATCTTGGATCCACGTGAAGCTCCCCTGCAAGGAAAAGAGACACCTGCGCCATCTAAAAGCAGCTAGTTGAGAGCTAAGATGAACCAAAAATAGGAGAGCTATTACTAACCAAATGTCAAGATACATTCACATTATGAGCGCCAAATGGAGTCAGCTTTAAATTGTTCCACATGGCAAAACAATTACACTGGAGCTTGTAAAGAACTTAGTCAAACAAGCCCCATTCTACTACGGTAACAGAAAGTTCAGCATGGCCTTTAATGTAACCGGTGTATATAACCCTTCATTCAGGAAAATTACAATCATTTTCATTTTACAGGTGAGGGGTGGGGGCGGGTTTCAAGTCAGAGACATGTGGTTTGCATCAGTGGTGGAAACTGAGCTTGAAGTCTTCTGTTTCTATTTCACTTTTTTGTGAACAACATGGAAGTGGTCTTTCCCAGTCTAGTCAACAGCCCACAGGCATACTCAGGAGGAGGAGGGGGTAAGCACAAGGCGGGATATAAGGTTTCCCACTTAGCCTCACCATCGCCCCAGCATTACTCAGGAATTTAAAAGAGCCATAAAGAAACTCCTGAGCCGAGGTTTCAGCAAGCAAACAACTTTTATTTTGATCAAAATAGAGTTGGGTGGCCACATCTCTCTTCGTGGCTGGTAGAGAGATGGAGGCAATAACCAGGAAAGATGTCTTCCACCTTTTATACCTTTCCGGAACAAAGAGATCTGGTCTTGGTACTAGGAACCAAAAGGTACAGGAAAATTATTCCTAGATGATGACTCATGTACAACAACCCAGGTTCCGCCATAACTCCTTTCCCCCCTCCTCTTTAACATGAGGCTTTTACTTTTCCAAAATACATAAATCATCTGACTACAAAATAATGATTACAAAATAAAACAATGATTACATAATAACAGTGCAAGTATCAATATAAAATGGTTAGTATATACGTATATAAAATAGCTGCTAATGTCAAACCTATACTAAAATCATAAGCACAATAAAATCCCTTCAGGGCCATTGACAAAAATGTGCATAGTGATGTTGTGAACATGCTTGTGGTGTTGCAAAGCTCTCGCCCACCCACCGTCCACCAATCAGGGTCTATTAGCAACCTTGCATCCTTGAAACAACTGTAGAAAGATCTCAAAGATCTCCCTCCGATGTTTGGGGTTAAACATATACTGATCAAAATATGGGTCCCACAATCAACTCATTGGCCCGATTAGAAGTCCCAGCAAGCACTAAGGTAAAGTGGTGCTAGGGGTAAAGGATAGTTTTTGTTTTACGACATTGCAATGTGCTTTTTAAAATTACTTTTAGTATCATGTCGTTAAGGATACCTCTGCAACAGCCCTAGATTTCATGGTTGCCTTCTATCCAAGTACTAACCAGCTCTAACTTGGTTTAGCTTTTTTAAGTCAGCCACCTGCTGTGCCAGATGGATATATCTATGTGATCGCCAGGAATTCAATGTGCCTGGAGGGAGAATTCACTGATTACATTCATTTTTCATCTGACTCCTAGCTCTTAAAGAAGCTTTTGAGCTAGCACTGAAAGTCACAGCTTAACTTAAAAACAGACGCTGAGCTTGTCGATCGGAAGGTCGGCAGTTTGGCGGGTCGAATCCCGAGTGCCGCGTAGCAGAGTGAGCGCCTGTTACTCGTCCCAGCTTCTGCCAACCTAGCAGTTCGAAAGCACGTAAAAATGCAAGTAGAAAAATAGGGACCACTCCGGTGGGAAGGTAACAGCGTTCCGTGCGCCTTTGGCGTCTAGTCATGCCGGCCACATGACCACGGAGACGTCCTCGGACAAGCGCTGGCTCTTCGGCTTTGAAACGGAGATGAGCACCGGCCCCTAGAGTCGGAAACGACTAGCACGCATGTGCGGGGGAACCTTTACCTTTACCTTACAGTTACTAAAAGGTCTCAAACAATAGATATGATGACGAGTTTATATTTTAATAAAAGTTATTAGAATTACAGGAAGTTCTCTCTTGGTGACCAACATTGGAACCAGCAACTCTGTCACTAATTGATGTAGTCATTAAGCAAGACATCATGTGAGCTTGATGCACTTAACTGCCATTGATTCTGCTTGATAGAATCGGGTGTGAAACTTGCAAATAGTGGTCATGTGGCTATGGGATACTGTGACAGTCATAAAAACCTGCCAGTTGTAAAGCACCTAAATCTTGGTGATCACAGAAATGTTTCAACAGACATACGTGTGAAGACAGGGTGTACAGTTTTTCAGAGCTGTCATAACTTGAAATGGTGGACAGTCATTAAGTTGTACATAGCATAACTATGCCAGGTATGTTACGTGCAACTTAATGTAGTTTTTATGACTGCTGCAGCATCCCATAATCACATGATCACTATTTGCAAGCTTCAAATTGGATTTTGACATTACTCTTAAGTATATAAGTATTTTTTTCCTCATTTTCATAAACAGCAGTATTATTGTTCATCTGGTAAATAGAAGGACTTGAATCTTCCATTTTTCATGCTCATACTAAGGAAGAATTATTTGTCAGTGGGTCCTAGTTGCACAGAAAGCGTTGGCAAATCTAGCATAGGGCTGATTTTTAATTCAAAAGAAACAGAACTATTCTTTAGTTTGCAAGTGGGGCCACTTCCTGTTTAAGATTGAATAAGAAATTGCAAAATTTCTCTGTTTTTGGAAAGCGTGAGATACTCAGAACAAAGTTAAACTGTATGGGGAAAGATCTACTATTAGTTCACATGCTGGAACCCAATGGAAGGGCTAAAGACAGAAAGAATGAGAGCATGTGCAGCGTATCAACACTTCTTAAATTTTTATCTTTCCTCCTGTATTTTGAAATTCAGGATTAATCATGACCATGCATTAAGAATTGGCCACTGTTCTACTGTTCTGTGTCACTATAAAGAGCATGTGCCTTCACAAAATAACTCTGCTTAAGTCCATGCAAACTACAAAAGCATCACCCTGAAACCACATATAAGACCACACTGGCACATTTGTAATGTATCACATGAAAAGAATATCAGGAAACATCCATATACATCAAAGAAAATGTTGAAATGGCATGCTTACTTGGGCCCATTCTCGGTTTAAGGTTGATTGGTTTCATGTCCCTAGTTCTAACCCCACTCCCTACCAGCACTCACAATGTTACCTACGGTAGTTTGGATAACGAAACATCTGCAAGAAAACAACCAAGCTCAGGGATCAGCAAGGCCCCCTCAATCTCAATAGAAAATATTTTCCTATTTTGCTATTATTGTTTGTGGAATGGTTTCAGATTTGTGCGGGTGACCTCACGCAGATCTGAAGACCTGCAGCTTTGTTCCTTTAGTGAGCATGTGGGGAGGAATGACCTCGGAGCCAGAATATTGCTGTAAGTGCTGCTGAGCTACTGACATTTCACAAAATAGTGTTCTATGCTTTCTGGCAAAGGGCCAGTTGCTTTGCCTCGTTCAAATGCAGCCTTTCCTTTTTTCAGACCTTCCATTTCCTTCATATTCTTTGGTGCTGTTTGATGGGCCTTCAACAGTGCAGGCTGCTTTTTGAGCATGCACAAAGGGAAAGAGCAGTACATTCAGTGGTGCTAGAAGAGTCATATCGTCTTATAATTTTATACATTAGATGATGTCATCATCATCATCATCATCATCATCATCATCATCATCATCATCATCCTATCCATTGCCTATCCACATGCCTCTTCCGCATGTTTCCAACCAACCAATACGGTCCTGAGCTTTCTTCTGTCATTTGGGCCAGCAATACTTGCTGATGTCATTGATCCCTCTCATTTTAGGTCTCTTTCGTGAAGGCTTTTTATCAAGTGGAATCCACTCTATGACTGCACCTTTTTAAGTAGCTTGTCTTTTCTGTCTCTGGAGGCTTTTCCATGTTTGATAAATATATGGAAGAGGGAAAATATTTTTTTTTATTTTTATTCCATTTATATCCTGCCCTTCTCCGAAGACTCAGGGTGGCTTACAAGCTTAGCAGTAGCCTTCATTCTATGTATATGCCTGCTTGTTAGGGCTTTCACACACACCTCTCGGCAGCTTTCAATACCATCGACCATGGTATCCTGCTGCGGCGTCTCAGGGGATTGGGAGTGGGAGGCACAGTTCTTCGGTGGTTCTCCTCCTATCTCCTGGGACGTTCGCAGTCGGTGTTGGCAGGGGGGCAGAGATCGGCCCCTAGGTCTCTCGTTTGTGGAGTTCCTCAGGGTTCGGTTCTCTCGCCTCTCCTGTTCAACATCTACATGAAACCGCTGGGTGAGATCATTCGTGGTTTTGGAGTTGGGTATCATCAATATGCTGATGATACCCAACTTTTCATTTCGACCCCAAACCACCCCAGTGATGCCCTCGCTGTGATGTCCCGTTGCCTGGAGGTGGTTCGGGTCTGGATGGGGAGGAACAGACTTCAACTCAACCTTGACAAGACTGAGTGGCTGTACATTCCGGCATCCCGGGACATTCAAAATGTTCCATCACTTTCTATGGGGGGGTGAGTCTTTACCCCCCGTAGATAGGGCTCGCAACTTGGGAGTCCTCCTAGATGCACGGCTTACCTTAGAAGATCATGTAGTAGCCGTGACTAGGGGGGCTTTCGCACAGGTTCGCCTGGTGCGTCAGTTGCGGCCCTATCTAGACCGGGATGCCCTGTGTGCGGTCACTCATGCGCTCGTGACCTCTCGTCTTGACTATTGCAATGCTCTCTACATGGGGCTTCCCTTGAAGACCACTCGGAGGCTCCAACTGGTACAGAATGCGGCCGTGAGAGTTGTCTTGGGAGTTTCTCGGTACTCCCATGTTACACCTTTGCTCCGCGAGCTGCATTGGTTACCAGTTGTCTTCCGGGTGAGGTTCAAGGTCTTAGTGATGGTTTTTAAGTCCTTACATGGCATGGGTCTGGAATACCTCGGGGACCACCTGCTGCCGGTGTCGACTCCCCTCCGCCCTGTGCGTTCCCACAGAGAGGGCCTCCTCAGGGTGCCTCCAGTCAGAGAATGTCGGCTGGTGGACCCCAGGGGGAGGGCCTTCTCTGTGGGCGCTCCGGCTTTGTGGAATCAGTTGCCGGTTGAGCTCCGGATGGCACCGGATCTCCGCTCCTTCTAGCGCGGGTTAAAGACCCATTTATTTGAACAAGCTGGCCTGGCCTGATGGGGAGTTACTTAGGGTTTTAATATTTATATATATTTTCTATTGTTTTTACTGTGGGCAATAATTTAATTCTTTTTTTAACTTTTGTATTTTTGTAGTTTTATGATATGCCCTGTTCACTGCCCTGAGTCCTTCGGGAGAAGGGCGGTATAAAAATTTAATAAAACTTAAACTTAAACTTAAACCCCAAGCAGCATTATTACAAAGTCAGCTTATTGCCCCCAACAATCTGGGTCCTCATTTTTACCTACCTCGGAAGGATGGAAGGCTGAGTCAACCTTGAGCCTGGTGGGACTCGAACCTGCACTAATTGCAGGCAGCTGGTGTTACTTAAGGAGGCATTAGCCCACTGCTCCACCAAGGCTCATAAATATGGGGTGTGTCAAATTCTTCCTTCAGAAGGAAGGAGATGGGAATGACAAAGAGGGAGGGAGGGAAGGAGGGAGGGAGGGAGTGAAACAGGAAGGAAGAGAGGAAGGAGTGATTGAAATGAAATGGAGTGAGGATCTGAAGGAAGTCCCGGCTTAGCACTCGGCCGCCAGCAGCCCTGCCATTGACTTTGCTTGTCAAAAGCTTGCAAAAGGGGATCACATGACCCTGTGACCATCATCAATATGAATCAGTTACCAAGCATGCAAATGTAAATCACATGATCCCGTCGATGCTGCAATGGTCATAAGTGTGAAAAATGGTCATAAATCCCTTCAGTGCCATTGTAACTTTGAACAGTCACTAAGTGAATTGTTATAAGTTGAGGACTACCTGTACTTTATCACTTTTTTCCTCTTTTTTTTGGTCATCAAGTTTTTGACACCTTGCTAGGTGGTACTCAAATATTGCCATATCCTAAAAGTAGTACTGTCAACGCTGCTAACATCGAATGTTCTTGCCTGACAAGAGATGAAAAAGCAGCTATTTCATATGTTAAACTCGTGTATTGCTTTAAGAGATAGGGTTAAGGCTGGGAGGAGGGAGGAGGAGGATTGTACCTCAAGGCCATCTGAAATTAAAGAAGATAAGAACTTGGCAGGTTGTCTAATGGAAGAGAAACTAATTCTTTAAATTAATTGGAGAATGTGATTAATGACAAAAATAAGAAAGGTGGAGAATTGTATTTAATATATTGTGCAAGAGGGCGGAGATTTCAGATTCCAGCTTCCTTCGAGCAAGCATTTGCCAGTGTATTAGGCTAAACAAAGGACTTTTAAGGTAAACAATGCCTCAAAGTCATGAAAAGCCCATACGTGGGAAACTTGACAAGTACAATCAGTGAAAAGGTTGAAAAGCCCAGTTCTAATCCATGTGCAGGTCTTTCTATCTTGTCTTGTAATGTTAAGCATGTATCTTTCCATGGCTCTTAGCACTACCCGTAGCTTTTGTACATTAGATGTACATAACCCAAACAAAGACACCTGAAAACTGGACAGGTACCTCCAATACTTTTGTAAAAGCTGAGACTCAAAGGTAATTTAAATAAGAGAGAAGGGGAAAATCACTCAGTTGCTGGGCAGAAAACGCTCTTCCATTACATTAAAAAAAAAGAACTTTAATTATTGTACTGTCTCTCCCCATGTTTTCCCTCTGTCTTGTTACTTTGGGGTGTCAGCCTCTTCCTTCCTGTTTTGCTTAGTCAAAGACAAAATATATGAAGGGATTGAATATTCCTATTTTATTTCTTAGGACTGAAATATCTCTTTTTACCTATGTAAAGATCACCACCAGGAGATTTGCTGGTTAGTTTACTTTCTAAGATATAGCAGCTAGCCAATAAATTAAACTAAAACTTGTTTAAACATTAATTAAACACGATTGACATAAAATATTTATTTCTGCACTCTAGTTATCAAATGTTTCCCCCAAGGAGGAACACTTACAAATTACAAATATCTTGCAGTTTCCTTAGATTCTTAACCTACACTGCTTTCCTTCGTTTAACGTTATGCAGCTTTCACGGACCTGCAGATTCTATTTGATTGTTACCTTAGTTAGTGCAAATCCATACTTTGTAACCACTGAATTCATTAGGACTTAATTCAATATTTATGTACACAGCATTGGAAACCTGCCCCATTTTACTTTGTGACAGCAAAAACTTTGTGACAATTCGATTTCTTTACAAAACAATCAAACTCCCCCTCCTCCAAAGTTTCTTAAATGATACCAGTTAGCTCTCTTTTGAACTGTGTCTGTATCTGTATCTCAATATCAATATTAATATCAATATCCATGACATGTTTTGAACACTCGGAAGTCTTTATGAATGCTAAAATGTTGATGATGCTAAACTCCCACTCTTAAAATGAGAAAACACTCCTGGCTAATAAGAGTTGAGCTTCACCCAGTGATTTCTTAGCACGCTGAATATGCAAATGCTGGGTAAGTAAGCAAAACACCTTTAATATACTGTTAAGCAGTGGGCAAAATTTAACCAAGCATTTCCGCAACATCAAGTATCTGAGATATCAGAGTACAAGTAATTGAAATGGCACATTAACTTTGCAGGTCCTCCAATATCCGAGGTAGTGCACTGTTCAATAAAACCCAGACATGTAGATTTTTCAGAGAAATGGATTGCTGATACAACAATCTTGTTCCGAGTAAGGCTTGCAGATTTCTTCAAAAAAATAATAAATGTCCTTATATTTTTGCCTGTCTGTTCTCTTTCCATCTGACGGAAGAGGATTGTTCTTTTTGGAATTCCTTTTAAAGGAGTGAAATTCTGATGAATAAAACCTGTGAATAAGAAACCCAGGAGCCTTTTTTTTAAGATTGGTGACTGTGGTCTCTCAGGGAAGCAGTCCTTAAAATGAGAAAATATGTAATATGGAACAACGAGAAAACTAGCGCTCCTCATCTTCTCCAACAACGAAAGTCCAACCGTGCCATTAAGAGAACAAATTCTCAAGCACACTTGGGAATAAAGCAGAAAAATGGAATCTTTTTTTTGTTGTTTTATTTTGCTGGAGGAAAAAAAAGCATTTGAGACAAACTCTGAGGCAGATTTAAACACAGCATTTAATTTAAAACCCCCAACTGATTGGACACCTGTTCTCATCAGCACATACTGTAAGTATCCTAACGTGCACAAGCTAGTCAGTGCATGTAAATAAAGTAAGCTTAGAAACATTAACAAGAAAAATCCAAAAGAAAATTTCAATCACCCTGTGAATAAAATAGAAAAATAAAACCTTTTGCAAGGACTGTGGAGAGGGGAGCACATCAGAGAAATTGCTAGGCCCATACCAATTTCTATAGTTCTTAGGCTTTCTCTCATGCTGCCTGAGCATGTATGGAGGCCCATCTATGTGACAGCTTAATTCACCCTATGCTGGTCTTTGATTACCTCCCTATATGTGAGAAGAGTTGTGGCAGTCCCAAACTGTACAACAGCATAAGGAAAGAGCCACAGGGAACCAATTCATCACATGAGTTCGCATACCGCATGGAAGTAATCGCTTAGAATCATAAGGTTGGAAGGGACCTTAGACGTCTTCTAGTCCAAGCCCTTTCTGAAGTCAGGAGACCTTCTACCATCTTGAACAAATGGTTGTCCAATGTCTTCTTGAAAACCTCTGGCGATGGAGCACTCACACCTCTGGACGGCAAGCTGTTCCATTAATTAACTGTTCTCACTGTCAGGAAATTTCTCCTTAGTTCTAGGTTACTTCTCTCCTTGATTAGTTTCCATCCGTTGCTTCTTGCCTTGTCTTCTGGTGCTTTGGAAAATAGGTGGACCCCCTCTTCTTTGTGGCTGCCCCTCAAATATTGGAACACCACTATCATGTCACTCCTAGCCCTTCTTTTCATTAAACCAGACAAACCCAATTCCTGCAATCGTTCTTCCACCCATTGCTTCTTGTCCTACCTTCAGGTGCTTTGGAGAATAAGTTGACGCCTCTCCCCTTCCAGTTTCTCAAGTACTGGAAGACACCTATCATGTCATCCCTACTTCTCTTCATTAAGAGCCTTGGTGGAGCAGTGGGCTAATGCCTCCTTAGGTAACACCAGCTGCCTGCAATTAGTGCAGGTTCAAGTCCCACCAGGCTCAAGGTTGACTCAGCCTTCCATCCTTCCGAGGTAGGTAAAATGAGGACCCAGATTGTTGGGGGCAATTAAGCTGACTTTGTAATAATGCCGCTTGGGGGGCCCAAAAGCCCTAATAAGCAGGCATATACATAGAATGAAGGCTACTGCTAAGCTTGTAAGCCGCCCTGAGTCTTCGGAGAAGGGCGGGATATAAATAGAATTAAAATTAAAAAAAAATAAAAAATAAAATTAGGCCTAGTTTCCCTAACCATTCATCATGCCTCGCTCTCCCAACCCTTCATTTAGCCTCCAGACCCCTTATCATCTTTGTTGCTTTTTTCTGCACTCTTTCTTGTGCCTCAGCATCTGTTTTATATCATCACCACAAGAACTGGAACCTTTTTCAATTAGCGGACTGGAGGGAAAGGTAGGGGGAAGCATTTTACGTGTGCACGTGCTGTTCTGAACCAGCCAACTACCGGCCTTGTAATAAGGCAAACCCCTATTCAAACAGTAGAGACTGGAGAGCGTCCAAGGCTGAAAAGCGTCTGCCAAGATTTATTAGTCAATTAACAGAACAAGAAACAAAAACACTGGAACTTGAATCCTCAAGCGGAAGGGTTGCTTTCAGCAACCAGCCCTTCCCCAAACACTCCTTTTATTTAGAGTTCAGGGCGTGGCCTCCCTCTGCCTCCTCCCGAGGAGACCCGCAGCCTTTCTCTGCTTGGTCCTGCTCAACTGCCTCCTGCGTCGGGCGTCCTTGAACAGGGCCAGCTGTGGGTCATCATCCTCCGCACTATCGGGCTCACGCAGCTGAGAAGAGGGCCCCGGCTGGGAGCTCTGCCAAGCCTGCAAGCCATCATCAGCCGGTTCGTCTCCCACACACTCCTCCTCCCCCTCATCTGAGTCATCTGATACATCTGAGCCGGCAGCCGGGCCCACAGGCTGGCCCTGAGTCACAACACTTGCATACAAATGGGGGAGCGAGCATGCATGATGCAAATGGGACAGTGCTAGCACCTGTGTAACACTTACTAGCACCGCCCTGTTTTTGCCACACAGTGCCCCATTTTTGCCACACGGTGCCCCATTTCATAGTGGCGGTGGAGCTAGCATGAGTGGGGATGAGTGCACACACTGGCCAGCGCACTGTGTGCACACTGACCAGCCTGTTTCATGGCCCGGTGGTGGGCTGTGGCCCACAGGTTGGGAACCCCTGATATAGAGCACTAGTGATCTGAATGCCTTCCATCCTTCCGAGGAAGGTAAAATGATGACCCAGATTGTTGGGGGCAATAAGCTGACTTTGTAATAATGCCGCTTGGGGGGCCCCAAAAGCCCTAATAAGCAGGCATATACATAGAATGAAGGCTATTGCTAAGCACATTGGTTTGTGCTTAAATTGTAAGCCGCCCTGAGTCTTCGGAGAAGGGCGGGATATAAATGGGATTAAAATAAATGGGATTAAAAAATGCTACCCCTCTGTTGATGCATCCTAGGACTGATTAATAGTTGCTTGTTCTTTCATTGTTTCTTTGCTGACACCAACAAAGAAAGTTGGATGGAACTGAACCAGCTAGATTGCTAAAAATTGGATAGGGAATATAGGCTCACATCTATACTCATGTGAGGCTCTTGCTAAATGTTTGTGTGGCCATCTCTCCATTTAACAAATCTCACAAATTTATGTGAAAATAAAAAGGAGAGGTGGGGGAGGGGAAACCCAGATTTTTGAGCTCCCAACAGAGAATGTAATTAAGGTGCCAATGATGATTTAAAAAGGAGCAGCTCGAAATAATTTCACAGAACCTTCCACAAAAATTTTTAATATTAGTGATTTGACAGAGATCGTTCCTACTTAGGGTCCATTGTTAATCTGAGCCATCCTTGAGCGTAATAATAAAGGAGTAGAAAGAGGGAATATTTACAAGCAGGCACTGAAAATATGTTCAGCTGTTCTCACATTCGAAGTCACAATACTGTCTTGACTGAGAATTTTCAACAAAAATAACTCAGACCTTCTTTTCCAGTTCAAAAAACCTTATGCACTGAACATGCTGGCCTCTCACATTGAAACAATTGAGGAATTGATCAAATTCCAACAAACTCCAACAAATAGTTCTAGGGAGAAGGGAGTGCGCTACTTCTTTTTTAAGAGAGCAAAGAAATATATCCCACTCCAAACACCCTTGTAGTAGACGATCTTATCAGAACAGCAAGCATCAATCAAACATTTCGAAGGGGGGGAAAAACAACACTAGTTCCTTTAAAATTATTGTTAAGAAACAGGCCCCTAAGTCTCTAAATTATGTGGAATGTGTTATTTATATGTCACTTGTATCCGAAAGATGCTTTTGGGAGAGAATCATGAGTTTATTATATATATTTTTTCTTATAGCTCATTAACAAAAGGTTTTATTTTTGGTTTTATGGCCATTGCGTTGCAGATAAAAAGTGGGAACTGAATGGACTACAGATAATCCTTGGCTTGCAGTCACAGTTTGGACCAGGATTTCTTAATCCAGTTGTTAAGCAAGTCATGCCCTATTTTGTGACCTTTTTAGCTTTGTTTGTTAAGTGAATCTGTCAGGCCCAGCCCAAGAATATCATAGAATAATCCAGCCAAAGTTCAGTTCTTTATTTGCTCACACCAGTAGACAGAATCTTGCCAGACTAAACCTTTACTATTCTCAACCAGCTACTGTATAATCTGGGACAGGGGTAGGCAACCTTGGCTCTTTTATCACTCGTGGACTTCAACTGCCAGCTGGCTCAGGAATTCTGGGAGTTGAAGTCCACGAGTCATAAAAGAGCCAAGGTTGCCTACCCCTCATCTGGGAGATTCTAGGGAGTGCCTGTCCTAACTCTCTTCTTTTGCCTCCTATTCAGATCTGGGTTGGGTTATCTTTTGAAGAATTGCTCCCCCACCTCACTCCTTGGAATGTGTTCTTTCCTTCCTGGGAAACAGCCACTTCGCTTTAGCTCACCATACCACCTCCCACTCGGTAAGCATCATCCCTCACAGAATCATTGCAGTTGTTAAGTGAATCACACTGTTGTTAAGTGAATCTGGCTTTCCCCATTGACTTTGCTTATTAGAAGCTGACTGAGAAGGCTGCAAATGGTTATTACATGACCCCATATGCTGCAAATGTTTTAAATACATGCCAGTTGCCCATATATGTGATCATATACAGCAACACCATGGGGATGCTGCAATGGATGTTAAGTATGAGGACTGGTTGCAAGTCACTTTTTCAGTGCAGTTGTAATTCTGAAAGGTCACTAAACAAATGGTTGTAAATTGAGGACTAATCTGTAATTCTGGAATATAGCAGTATACAAAAACTGCACTATCTAGATAAATACATGTATTGAGGAAATGCATATCTGTTCCTTGCTCTTTATGAAAATGTGAAAAACAGGCACTGGAATCAAATTTCAAAAAAATCTAAGCATTGTTAGTTGGGTTTTACTAAAATCCACCCACCAGGAAGGCGCTATTTGTTGATAATTTTGCAGCTCATCCTCTCTGCTGTCATGGCCAGCATCCCTCCATCCCTCTAAGCATGGTAGGTCTGAGGTCCTCAATCCTCGGTCCATGCACCGGAACCGGGCCATGGCATGCCAGTAACTGGTCTGCACAAACAAGCGAAGCCCCATCCATGGGATGCAGGCAGCACACAAAACCACACACCCTCCGGTCTGCGGAAAAACCTCTCTCCATGGAACCGGTCCCTGGTGCCCCAAAGGTTGGGGACCTCTGTGCTAGGTGGTATAGAGAGCACCTTTCCTCAAAGCCATATCTTCTCTCTCAGTTGGAACCTGGGGTACAGTAGAAACCCCGAAAAATGCAATTGGTTTAGAAATGTGGAAGACGTAACCCTTGTTCAATGGGGATTCAAGACTTCGCTAAAATCTGGAGCCTTCACTCCCTCCAACAGTTAAACATCCTTTAACTCTTGAGGGACAAAGGAAACCAAAGTGCACCAATCAAATGGAAGCTGCTGAGGAATGTTCTCACCTGTTATGATGTAGCAAAATTATTGCATCAAGATAAAAATGTGACACAACAACAAAGACCATGCTGTTCTTTATGGAATAGAAAGAGCGAGCCAGTGGTCCCACTAAGTCAATTACCTGTTCATGCTGGCATTTTATTTATTTATCCAATGTACGTACTACCTATTTCACTACAGGTTGTCCTCGACATACGACCGTAATTGAGCTCAAGGTTTCTCCTTCTAAGTGAGCCAGTTGTCAAGTGAATTTGCCCTGTTTTATGACCTTTCTTGCCACAGTTGTTTAAGTGAATCACTGCAGTTATTAGTGACGCAGTCATTAAGTGAATCTGACTCCCCCCATTGACTTTGCTTGTCAGAAGGTCACAAATTGGGAATCAGCTCACTCCAGGTCACTGCAACCATCATAGATATGAGTCAGTTGCCAAACGTCTGAATTTTGATCACATAACCATGCAGATGCTGAAGCGGTCCTAAGTATGAGAAATGGTCACCACTGACTTTTTTCAGTACCATTGTAACTTTGAGCGGTCACTATAGAGATCATTCTAAGTCAAGGACTACCTGTATTTAAGTGACTCTGGGCAATTTCCAAGTTTTAAAAAAAATTATAAAAATCCATGCAAAACTGAAACCAAGTTAAAAAGATGGAGAGAGCAACTCTCAAGCCACCAGGCACACCCAGGGTAACGTCCTACATTTGGATCTTCATGCTGGTTGACCGAGTCAACTCTTGATGCTCTACTAGAAAGGCAGCAAACGGGAGCTGAACTGTTTCTGTATAGAATCCATTCATTTTCTCTCTTTTTATTTTTATTTCATACATTTTGTTAGATTATAGAGTAAAATATAAAATACAAAGCAAATAGTAGGACACAGTGGGGAGGAAAAAGGGAAGGAAAAGCGAGGGGGAGAAGGGAAAAAGAAAAGAAGAGGTATTGACTTCCAATTTCCTCTGCTGCAGTAGAATAAAGCATTAACATTGAGCCTCAACTTTTTACTTTTCCATAATAGTACCATAAACAGCCGGGACATGGTGGCTCAGTGGGTTAGGACGCTGAGCTTGTCGATCAGAAGGTTGGCAGTTTGGCGGGTCGAATCCCGAGTGCCGCGTAACAGAGTGTCTGTTACTCGTACCAGCTTCTGCCCACCTAGCAGTTCGAAAGCACGTAAAAATGCAAGTAGAAAAATAGGGACCACTACGGTGGGAAGGTAACAGCATTCCGTGCGCCTTTGGCGTCTAGTCATGCCGGCCACATGACCACGGAGACGTCCTCGGACAAGCGCTGGCTCTTCGGCTTTGAAACGGAGATGAGTCCTGTTCCCTAGAGTTGGAAACGACTAGCACACATGTGCAGGGGAACCTTTACCTTTAATAGTACCATAAACTAGCCATTTCTGTAACAACACATCAATCTAATTAATAAAACCCAAAATCAAAGTTTAGTTTTTTCCCCACCTCAAGCACAAAGTCCAGAAGCAGTCTCCATGTAGAAACCAAAGTACTTATATTCTTTTCTTTAGTGAAAACAGTCAATCTGGCCATCTCTGCCAACTCCATCAGCTTCTGTAGCCATTCATCCATAGCGGGAATTGAAATGTCCTTCCATTTTTGTGCATACAGTAGTCTTGCTGACATCAACCTATATAAGATCAAAGTTCCGAATTTTTTTCACCAAGACTTTTTCCATTCAGCCCAAAAGGAAAGTTTCTGGTTTCAACTTTATCTTTTCTTTAAGACTTTTCTGTATTAAAATACGAATCCTCCTCCAATATATATTTTTTGCCTTATCGTGTGTCCACCATAAGTAGTACCATCCATTGAATTTCTCAAATCAACTGAATCTGCCACATGCTCCTCATGCCTGACCAGGTGAGATAGGTCCAATGTAAGTGGGAGGAGTGGTTTCTAAGATAGTCTGGCCCCATGCAATGAAGAGCTTTAAAAGTCATAACTAACACTTTGAACTGGACCCCAAAGAAAACTGGTATCCAATGCAACTCATGCAGCCTAGATGCACACTCCTTCCTTTTTACCCTTTATATTCTTCTCAGTTTGCATTTTTAAAGTTCAATACAAATTGAACTTATATATATATATATAAGGTAAAGGTTCCCCTGCACATGCATGCTAGTCATTTCCAACTCTAGGGGCCAGTGCTCATCTCCGTTTCAAAGCTGAAGAGCCAGCGCTTGTCCGAGGACGTCTCCGTGGTCATGTGGCCACCAGTTACATTCCCACCTTAGTGGTTCCTATTTTTCTACTTGCATTTTTACGTCCTTTCGAACTGCTAGATTGGCAGAAGCTGGGACGAGTAACAGGCACTCACTCTGTTAATATATATATATCATCAGGCTGGTGGCTTCTGCTTCCTTCTTCTGGGAGAAGCATGTGGCTGTTTGTTCCTCTTTTTTAAACTGCCAGAGGGGGTGTGTTCTGTGGGTGGAGGTGTGCTCTGATTGGGTGGGGGAGTAAGTGTGTTATGATTGGGTGGGAGTGTGTTTTGAATGGTGGGTGTGTTCTGATTGGGTGGGGGTGTGTTTTGAGTGGATGGGCTGGTCTCAGCTGCCAGCCTTAGACCTGAGCTGGTGAGTTGTGCTGCTTTTGTTCGGCTTCGTGTTTGTGGTGGTGCCATGTTTTTATAGTGGGTGTCAGTTTGCTTATTGTGTGGTTTGGAGGGGTTTAAAGTGGCTGATGTTGCAGCTGTAGTTAGGTTTCTGTTTTGTGGTTGTGCCTCGTTATCATTGTGGGTTCGGATTTGCTTTTTGAATGGTTGTGTGGTGGTGATGTCATGTGGTGTTATCATGAGTTTGGGTCTATCATTCATGGTGGTTGGGACTCGTCTGTCAATCAAGGCGGGTTTCCAAATGGTTGGTAGGCGAGAGGTATCATCTCGTTTGTTTATGCTGTGGGGGCGTTTTTCTATCTCAATGGCTTCTCTGATTATTCTGTTTATATATATATATATATATATATATATATATATATATATATATATATATATATATATATATATATATATATATATATATATATATATATATGGAGATGTATATATATATATATATATATATATATATATATATATATATATATATATATATATATATATATATATATATATATATATATATATATATACACACACAAACCGCTATCTGAACGCACTCTCACACCACCACCCAGCACAGATCAACTCCGTAGCCAAGACACTCATCTCCAGAACAAAACACCTAGCTGATGAACAACACCTAAAAACCGAACTACACACTCTCACTAATGTACTAACAGCCAACGGATTCCAAAGAAACATGATTACCAACTTAATCTGAAGAGAGAAACCCACAAAAACCCAAGACAGAGAACAAGAAAATGGCAAAGCCCTCCTCCCATACTTAAAAGGGACCACAGACAGAATCAGCAAGATCCTCCAAAAACACAACATCAAAACAGCATTTTACACAGACAGAAAAATATCCACCATCCTAAGAAATCCTAAAGACATAATTGGGTTAGAAAACCAAGGAGTATACGAAATCCCACGCCCCACATTCCCCACCACATACATTGGACAGACCAACAGAAGAATAAGTGCACGCATTGAAGAGCACAGGAACTCACTCAGAAAGGGAGAACAAACTTCATCCCTGTTCCAACACTTTAAAGCCACGGGACATGAAATTGATTTTAAAAAAACCAAAACTATTGCCAAAATTGAACATTTTAACAACAGAATAATCAGAGAAGCCATTGAGATAGAAAAACGCCCCCACAGCATGAACAAACGAGATGATACCTTTCACCTACCAGCCATTTGGAAACCCGCCTTGATTGACAGACGAGTCCCAACCACCAAGAATGATACCAGACCCAAACTCATGATAACATCACATGACATCACCACCACACAACCATTCAAAAAGCAAATCCGAACCCACAACGATAACGACACACAACCACAAAACAGAAACCTAACTACAGCTGCAACATCAGCCACTTTAAACCCCTCCAAACCACACAATAAGCAAACTGACACCCACTATAAAAACATGGCACCACCACAAACACGGAGCCGAACAAAAGCAGCACAACTCACCAGTTCAGGTCTAAGGCTGGCAGCTGAGACCAGCCCATCCACTCAAAACACATCCAATCAGAACACAGCCCCCATTCAAAACACACTCCCACCCAATCAGAACACAGCTAACCCCCCACCCAATCAGAGCACACCTCCACCCACAGAACACACCCCCTCTGGCAGTTTAAAAAAGAGGAACAAACAGCCACTACCACACACTTCTCCCAGAAGAACGAATCTGAAGCCACCAGCCTGAGGATGACGGATGAGATTTCATTGAAATGTTGCTCTTATACCTTCAATTCTACGTGGGAAAAAACCCGAATGACCAAAGATCTACATATATATATATACATACATACATAAAGGGAACACTTAAACAACACAATGTACTGTATTTAATAGTAGCATGTCTTATCTTGTGTTCCTTTTATTTTTTTGAGCAGTATATATATATATATATATATATATATATATATATATATATATATATATATATATATATAAAAGTCAACAAGGAAGCTATTGTCTGCGGAAATTGTTTGAGTCTGCTCAGATCTATGTAATTAATTTGAAGGCCATTTAGTGTAGAAACTGCAATATTATCTTCACACAGAGGAGAGTATCTTGAGCAGGGTTAGGGTTAGGGTTAGGGTTAGGGTTAGGGTTAGGGTTAGGGTTAGGGTTAGTGGATATCAGAAAAACGAATCAGCTATGGTAAGAATCTATCAGATAAGAGTTTGTGCTTACAAGAAACAATTTTTTTAAAAATCATCAGTTTAGGAAAGACGTAACTGCCTCAGGAGATGGTAGTGAAGAAATACTGTTTCTCAAGTTTTAGAAACACATGGCAAATGTGGTAACACTAACCTCCAATGTCAGAGTCCCAAAACATGCTTCACACATTAAATTCATAGCAACAATAAGACAATTCCAGTATTACATTAGGGTTGAGAAGAATATTTTTCACCAATTGAAAGGGGAAAAGTAACTTGTCTTTTGCTCAAACCTCCTAAGTACCCTATGTTCAAGGGATCTGGCTGGGATCTCATTTAGCAGCTCTCCGTTAGCCTCATTAAATCTTCTTTGTGCTTGTAAGGCTATGAATGTCTTTTTTTGACTCTGAGCTTTTGCAGACATCTGTTCCAATAGGCTTTGAGTTATAATGCTTGTCAAATTTTTACAGGTATTTATGCAGTCTTAATCTACAGAACTACTTTGGCTCCTCTGGATTATTAAATTTTTATCCAGGCGTACCACAGAACAGGCAGAGAGATAAGGGAGTTGGCTTTTCTCAAATGGTCTTTATTATGTACAGATATACTTTATAATCCATTTGTCACATCTTATGGAGCACAGCGAAAGACGTTCTAGCTGCATGGAGCTTCAGAATGGTCAGTTTGGGGCTCCAGCCCATCTTAATCTTGTTAAAATTGTTTTCTGTTCCTCCTCCTCCTCCTCCTCCTCCTCCTCCTCCTCCTCCTCCTCCTCCTCTTCCTCTTCTTCTTCTTCTTCTTCTTCTTCTTCTTCTTCTTCTTCTTCTTCTTCTTCTTCTTCTTCTTCTTCTTCTTCTTCTTCTTCTTCTTCTTCTTCTTCTTTAGCACTACTGAGGCTATCACCAAATAGCTCTACAACAATGGTACCAATGGGTGGGGGCATAATGAAGACAAGAAGTAAATTCTCAGAGGCAGGGTGACTTAGAATGCACTATTGGTCAGTCATTAGAGCCGATTTGGTGTAGTGATTAAGGCTCTGGTTGATTTCTAGTCCTGTCTTAGGCACAAGAGCCAGTTGGATGGTTTTAGCCAAATAGCCAGGAATCTGTTGAGTTCTAGTCCCACCTTAGGCATGAAAGCTGGCTGGGTGACTTTGATTCTGAGTTCTAGTTCTGCATGGGCATGAAAGCCGGCTGGGTGACTTTGGACCAGTCACTCTCTCTCAGCTCAGCTCAGCTCACAGAGTGGTTGCGGAGAAAAGAGGAGAAGGGAAGAGTATTATGCATGTTCACTGCCTTGAGCTACCTATAAAGTAATAAACATAGGGTAAAAATCTAATAAATAACTAAGTAAAAAATAAACTTTTATCTAATGTTATTCCTATGCTGTAATGAATGAGGTGGCTGGATGGCGTGAGCCTAAATGGACTCCAGAAGATGGTAGAGGACAGGAAGGCCTGGAGGAACGTTGTCCATGGGGTCGCGATGGGTCCGACACAACTTCGCAACTAACAACAACTATGCTGTAATATAAATAAAATGAACCTTGATTAGGATACAACCACTCCATTAAAATTGGTATTATCCAATTTGGCTTAAACTGCCTTCATGAACAAATATCACTCTAGAAGATTTCTGGATGATGATGATGATGATCTTTTGAAATTATCTTCAAGTTTGTCTATTTATGCCTCACTATCTCTCTTAGTTTAACTTTTCACACAAGGTTGGTCTGTGGCAAAAAGCAGGAGAGGAAACCCACTCATAAATGCCCACCATGCATACTTTTGGATGCAAATCTGGTTTCTTTTTTTTTATTGAAAAGTTTTACAGTACATTTTATCTTTAACAATCCCCCCTCCCCCCACCCCTACCTAACCCTCCCTATCCCTCCCCCTCATTCCCCCCTCCCCCCCCCCCGACTTCCCAGAGCTAAGTACAAGGTATAAAAACAAAGAACAATCATAAACATCCATATGCTAACAACAATAAACTATTAATTCTATCGCCCTCTAGCTCATATAAAATGACTACAAGCAATACTAATATTACATATAAAAAGAAAAAAAGAAAAAAGAAAAGAAAACTTATTCAAATGCTAAATGAAACTTTTTAGTCCCATATTTGTTCTGGATATAATCAATCCACTTTTTCCACTCCATAATATAACGTTCTTGCGAATGATTTTTCAAGTAAGCCGAAATCTTTGCCATTTCCGCCAGGTCAGAAACCTTTAGAGTCCATTCTTCTATAGTCGGCAGTTCCTCCTTTTTCCAATATTGACCTATTAAGAGTCTTGCTGCTGTAATTAAGTTCAACATCAACTTAATGTCCACAACAGTAGCATCTGTAATTATGCCCAACAAAAACAATTGCGGACAAAACTTTATCCTTTGCTTAAAGATCTTCTGCATATTCCACCAAATTTTTATCCAAAAAGCCTTAACCTTTTTGCAGGTCCACCATATATGAAAATACGTTGCATCTTCGCCACCACACCTCCAACATTTAGGTTGATAATTCGGATACATACTTGCAAGCTTTTTAGGATCTAAATGCCATCTATAAAACATTTTATAAAAGTTCTCTCTTAGGTTTTGGGCTTGCGTAAATTTTACGTTCCTCACCCAGATCTTTTCCCACGTGTCCATTGTAATAACTTCTTGAATATTCTGGGCCCATTTTATCATACAGTCTTTAACAAGTTCTGTTTCTGAGTCAATATCTATCAATGCAAGATAAATCCGTTTGATATGTGCTGGACCCTGGTTTCTAATTTGCTTTATCAAATTTTCATCGGTCATTGAGAAACCAATTTTCTGATCTTCTTTCCACCTGGCACGTAATTGAGTATATTGGAACCAAGTTTGAACGATCTTCTCATCTCGCAAGAGATTGTACGGCTTCAAACACCAGACGTTCCTTTCCAAGCTTAAGATCTCCTTATACGTAGTCACATCATGTTTGAAGCCAACATTTATGTTTTCTATTGCATGTTTCGGGATTGCCCACAACGGCATCTTGTAGTCCAACTTATGGTTTCTTAATATAACATTCTTGACATAACTCTACATTTTGGGTAGTCCATCAGTGAGATAATTTATTGGGTGCCAATTTTTTAGAGTAAATATAAATGACAGGCTTACCACTAGGTTATTTTTTTTATTTTAGCCGCCATTGTAAATTACAATTTTAGTAAACAATTATTTGTATTTGCCCAAAATCTTGCCTGTTTTTCAGGCAGCTAGCCAGGCAAGCCAGCAAGTGAAAATTCATACTTGGGGCCTTTTATTTCAATAAAATAGGCTGCCACAGTAAATACACTGAAGTGATTCCATTATCTGAAATGACTCTGAAGATGTCGAGGACAAATTCAGACCCAAAGGTCAGTTATTATCTTTCTTCTGTCTAAAATACATAACCAGCACCTCTAAAACAACCATATAGGTAGCAAACCAAATATTCTCTCATTCTTACTTTGACAAATCACTCTTTTTTAAAAGTACATAGTGTTGAATAAAAGCATTCACTTAAATACCAGCCTATTGTAAAGAATACTTGCAGTATTGAAAATATTCTTTACAATAAGTTAACTACAATCTAGAAAACCATATCCTCTGGTTCTTAAACTACAGAGAAATGCCATGGGGTGTGTTCCCCTTTCAAATTCAGTCAAAAACAACTTCACACCTTATATTTTTAAAGCTAAACACCTTAGAGATTTTAAGTGCATTCCTCAAAATGTAACATATGAATGATGTACATAAAGATTTAAATCATAGACATCTTCTTGGCATTTAACCATGATTGGCTGAGGCTTCCTGACTAATGTCAGGAAGATTTGCCGATAGGAAATATGTAAATTTCATGTACTGATAAAAAAAAGGAGGATTCGTTTCAAATTAAGAAGTACTCCCCAGGAGCAGATGAGCATAAGTGAAAATATGTATTTTGTCAATATATTCTGTTCTTCATCCTGGGGCCAGGTATCAGTAGTAATACAGAAAAGTCAAAATTTATACAACTAAAAAAGTGAAAGTGGTTAATTACTGATTGGCAGAACTGACTAGAATTCTGGAAGCTATAATTCAACATATTCTTGTAGGATAGAAGGCTGGGAAGCTGATAAGATGCCTCTGCATTTGGCAGAGACTTTTGTTATTGGCCATCTCAAAGGGATGCCAGTCCCCAAACCACATTTTTTCCCTGTGTGTTTTGAGATTTTTGAGATTTTTCCCCCCCATTCATTACTGCTGAAAACTGGCAGCGCAGTTTGTCGTTAGTTTGAAGCAAGGAGTGCTTAGAAACAGTAGGGTAAGCCCTGGATTAAGAGAAAAGCGAACTCTGGGCTGAACTGGAAGTAACTCTTCACGGTATTGTGTGAATGCAAAATGCTACTCCCATCACGTATCTACTCCTGTTTTAAGGGGTAAATGGTTGTCCCATCCATCAAGTCGAACCAACTGCATTCCTTAAGAATAATAAGCAATTAATGTACGATAATAATGAACAGAATAGAATATCAGAGTTGAAAGGGACTTTGGAGGTCTTCTAGTCCAACCCCCTGCTCAAGCAAAAGACCCTATACTTTTTCAGACAAAGTGACTGTCCACTCTCTTCTTAAAAGCCTCCAGTGATGGAGCATCCACAATTTCTGAGGGCAAGCTTTTCCACTGGTTGATTGTAGTCACTGATGATAATGTTGCTGTTTTGAAAATGGCCCTGCACTAGCAGCAGTATCAAGAAGTTTAGTTATTTAATTAATACAGCAACCTCTTTCCAAATCTGTCAAGGCAGAGACCTCATTCCCCCTTTTACGTAGGTTTTCTTACCAATACTTTTAAATTCAGTACCAGAACTCCAATCCAGTGGCAGTCTCTCTTCAGCTCCTCCTGATCCATTTATCCCAAGGGGAGGCCAAAGGGTGAAGTTAAGGATTCACTTTGTTTCTTTTTTTTTCTTAATCACTCTGTCCTGGTCTAGGAGACCACTAATCGGAGATGATCACTTCCTTTTGCCTTCCTTGTCCAGTAAAATCTATGGAGGCCTTTTCTTCTGTTAGGAAGCAGTTAACTCAATTGCTAGGCTTTGTTAATCTCTGGCAATGTTTTCTGTAAACACATCTCTTTTCTCTCAGAGTCACAAAACATGCATCATTGTTCATTGCTAGTCATTGCTCATATCCAACCTGCAGCAATGCTCACATATGTACCCAGAGCATTAAAGCTAACCAACATTAAGTAGGTTAACTTTAGAGAGGGATATTCCCCTAAGATCATGACTAGACAGGGACCCAGATTTGGATTTGTTGGCAGTAAAATCTGGTCCGGTTCCAAGTCAAGGAGAAAGATGCTGGGAAAATGATCTGTCGGCAGGCTGCATTTTGGAAAGGAGATCTCTGTTTATTTGGTAGCCAGAGACAGCAGCATGTTTCTGGGATGGGTGACAAAATGGGGTTGAGAGTAGGTGGGCTTTTATACATTCTTTGGCTGCTCTTTGTTTATGAATAGGGTGGCCCAGGTTTCTGAATGGATACAAGAAATCCATTCCTAAAGACTAGCCTCTTCAGGCTACTGCTTGAGGTTGTTTTCCTATGGCAGGAAGACTGGGACTGCTTTCTGCCTTTAAGAAGATGTTTCTCCTCTTCTACTTTATAATATATATATATATATATATATATATATATATATATATATATATATATATATATATATATATATATATATATATATATATATATATACATATATATATATATATATATATATATATACATATATATATATATATATATAAAGGGACGCGGTGGCTCAGTGGGTTAGGACACTGAGCTTGTCGATCAGAAGGTCGGCAGTTTGGCGGGTCGAATCCCGAGCACCGCATAACAGAGTGAGCGCCTGTTACTCGTCCCAGCTTCTGCCAACCTAGCAGTTCGAAAGCACGTAAAAATGCAAGTAGAAAAATAGGGACCACTACGGTGGGAAGGTAACAGCGTTCCGTGCGCCTTTGGCATCTAGTCATGCCGGCCACATGACCACGGAGACGTCCTCGGACAAGCGCTGGCTCTTCGGCTTTGAAACGGAGATGAGCACCGGCCCCTAGAGTCGGAAACGACTAGCACGCATGTGCGGGGGAACATTTACCTTTATTTTATATATATATATATATATATATATATATATATATATATATATATATATATATATATATATATATATATATATATATATATATATATATATATATATATATATATATATATATATATATGTGTGTGTGTGTGTGTGTGTGTGTGTGTTTTCTGAGGTTTTTGCGGGTGTTTGTATGTAGATCTGTGGTCATTCGGTTTTTTCCCCACGTAAAATTGGAGGTATCAGGGCAACGTTTCGACGAAATCTCATCCGTCATCCTCAGGCTGGTGACTTCAGCTTCGTTCTTCTGGGAGAAGTGTGTGATGGTGGCTGTTTTAGAGAGAGAGAGAGAGAGAGAGAGAGAGGGACGCGGTGGCTCAGTGGGTTAGGATGCTGAGCTTGTTGTCGATCAGAAGGTCGGCAGTTTGGTGGGTCGAATCCTGAGTGCCACGTAACAGAGTGAGCGCCTGTTACTCGACCCAGCTTCTGCCAACCTAGCAGTTTGAAAGCATGTAAAAATGCAAGTAGAAAAACAGGGACCACTACGGTGGGAAGGTAACAGCGTTCCATGCACCTTTGGCGTCTACTCATGCTGGCCACATGACCACGGAGACGTCCTTGGACAAACGCTGGCTCTTCGGCTTTGAAACGGAGATCGTGTGCGGGGGAACCTTTACCTTTATATATATATATAAATTCCCCCCTCCCCAGAATAAAATATTCTTTATTCTTAATATTATATAATATTAAGAATAAAGAATATTTTATTCTGGGGAGGGGGGAATTTTCCTACAGGCTGATCATGCATATTTTTATTTGTCTGTATTTTTTAGTTACCATGTGTGTGTGTTTGTGTGTAAAACTGTTGTTGCTTATTGTTTTAACTTACTATTTGTATTAGTATATAGTCTATATACTCCTGAGGCAGAAATACGGAAGGGTAGAATTTCACTTAAGCGAAGAAACTGCTCAGTCACAGCGGTGGACTTGACACTGTATTGAACTCTTTATCCTGATGGCAATCCCTTCGAAACAGTTCCAACAGGAAACATCTCAGCTCTCTCTAATTTTAACTATGGAACAAAAATATCTTGCCCCTTACTATCCGAGGCTAATGAATCCAGATGCATTCTAGCTATGAGCTCACACGAGGGGAGAAACCTCCCTGCTGAGGAAGGAAGCTCTTCTGCATACAGATTGTCTCTCTGGGATACAAGAAGCCCAGCCACCCAGCTAGAATAGTGAAGAAAGCAAAAGAAGGATGTATGATAAGTAGTGCCTTGTCGCTAGAGTTAGACTTCTCTGGCTTCTTGTTCTTGCACATCTTCTATGTGGATTAGTGTAATCTACAAAGTGGATATGAAAGACCATGTCTGCGTAACATCGCAGGCACGGAAAGAACAGTGCTTTTGAGAAGCTTGAAAATATTTCAGACCTCAATGGGAAGGAATACCTGTAGAGAATACCTGTCAACAGGAGTGCTAGTTTATCACCAGCTTATCAAGTACTTGGAAGTCGAGGGCTGGGCAGCACAAGCAAAGGACAGCCAATGGCCTAATAGCCAGCCATCAACACCCCAATCAACATCTGAAAAGCCGCATACAACAGGCACACAGGCACATGACATACCACACAGAGAACAGCACACGCTGCTAGAGAGACCTCGAAAGACAAAATCTCTGGTCCCAGATTGGATCCTGCAGAATACTTGTAGCTCAGGGTTGTATGCGGAGTTGGTGGTGGTCTCTGAATTTGATAGCTTGCTTGCAGACAATTCATTACCCAACCAGTTAATATCATCATAATTTTACCTTGTTGCGTAATGAATTATCTGCAAGAAAACAACCAAGCAGAGAGACCATTGACAACTCCACACATTTCAGAGTTCATTAAAGATCTCAGGCTTAAGCAGAGATAGTTGAGAAACAAGGTTCATAATTTGGAGGACTCAGATTGAGGAAAGGATCACTAAGACAAATCAGAACCGTATAATTTAATGGGAAGGCTCTGAAACCTTCCATTTGCTTTCACTTCAAGTATTGGG
Source organism: Vipera berus (assembly GCF_964194415.1). NCBI lineage: Eukaryota > Metazoa > Chordata > Lepidosauria > Squamata > Viperidae > Vipera > Vipera berus. Next base: position 85,673,624 of record NC_138204.1, read on the forward strand.
TGAAAGAGAGAGAAAGGAACCTCAAAGATACATTTTAGACAAAAAGGTATGATCCACCAGGGATGCTGTCATAATATGGATGCTGCACATTATGGAGGCTGCTATTGCCTTGTCCTTCTCAACTAACAACAAAACAATAATACAGAACAATGTATACTTGGGAAGGCTAAATAGTCTTCACATGCACAGTTGTGTTATGATTCTGGAAGTTTGTCACAAAGCTGATTTTTGAGTACTTTAACAAAATTCATCTACCTATAATAGTACCTTCTTGCTTCTGCATGAAGATAGGATTATCAATGCCTCCCTGAAGGATTAGTAATCTTAAATTTTGACTAGGCTACAATGAGATGTTCAGACTTACGTTTGACTTTAGTGGGGCCTAGTGAAATCATTTGAGCACAATATTTATGAATCCTTGAATGAGTAAGCCTTCCTTTGCAGTGATGCAACTCTGTACATGCAGGATTCTCTGCATAGCGCAAGAACATCTTTCCCCAGTCTAATGCTCTCCAGATGTATCTGGAAAGTTACTGTCTAAACACATCTGGAGGACACAAAGTTGAAGAAGGTGGAAGTGTTCAGCATTTCAGGCTGAACAGTGCCGTGTCTGGGGATCTTCCAAATGCTTGATCACTCCTAGGGTTATCTTTTTTCAGAAGTTCAGGGCACAACAAAACAAAACAGCAGCAAAGAAAAAGGGAATTTTCATATACGCTCCTGTAAAAATATAATGAAGCTTATGCCTTGATTGAGCCATTGTTGCATGGTTTGAAACTGTATTTCCAGGGCCAATACATAGAACTGAAATCTGCTTGATAGAACAAAACACAACAACAAGTCCTCATCTTTCACATTTTTTTTTGTAACAACAGGAAAAATATCACCACCCTTAAAGGCTTCTCAGCAGTGGCTGGACTTCTGTAAATAACTTTAATTGTACTCGGTTTCCTTCTAGTTTGTTTTATTTTAGATCTTTGACATTTGGGGCTCAGAAAATACAGAGATGCCTTTCTGAGGCACCGGCCCAAAGATGATATTTATCTTGTAAGCAGCCTTGTCATTAGAGGAAAACTTTTAAACGAGCTGCTAGCTCCTGTTAATAATTAATGGCCAAAAAATGTTAGCGCTTTGAGCTGCTGCTTCGAGTCTGGCCTATTCCATTTAAAGTTTGAACGTTTTTGTATTTACTATAATTCCACCTTTCAGCCCTTAATGTCGGACGTGAATGCAAACACAACATGCTTCCATGTAGCGTATGTTTTCCCTGACTTCCTTTAAAAAAAACACAAAAAATAACCTTTGGGAAGCTCAGCCCTGAGCTAAAATCCAAAAGGGTTTTAATAAGCCTTGCTTATTTTTTTTGCATTTTGCCTTTCCACCCCTCAATATTCCTTAACCCCCCATTAAACTCACCCTCCCTCCCACCCCCATCCTCATGGAGTGTGTGAGAGGGGGATCCTTTTTGCTTTCCCCCCCAGTAAATGGGGGGATGTGGATGAGATTATGAGCAGAAATGTGTGTGGAGGTAAGGCCTACTTCTCATGCCTCCTGCTATTTTTCCAGTTGGGTGCTGCCATCTCATCAAGTTTACACAGGGACAGTCTCTTTGAAAAGTACCTTTAGTTGGGCCTCCTTAGAAAGCTTTCTTCTGATGGTTTCCCACATGAGTGTAAAGGCTGAAATCCTCCAGGACAAACTTCTACCTTAAAAGGTACTTTGAATGAGTGTTGTGCCTTTTATTTTCCAAATATGTCCATCCCTATTCTAGTTTTTTTTTAAAAAATCCTGCTTTTATTATTTTTCTAAATTACTCAAGGCAGTGAATGTACAGTAACTAATACTCCTTCTTCCTCCTATTTCTCCCACATACACACAACCACCCTGTGAGGTGAGGTTGGCTGAGAGAGTGATTGGCCCAGAGTCACATAGCTGGATGTCATGCCTAAGGTGGGACTAGAACTCACAGTCACCTGGCTTTTAGACTGGTGCTTTAACCAATAGACCAAAACTGGCTTTGCATGCAAATCTGTGGCACAAGTTATGGAGAGGAGTGTAGGTACGTGCACGCATGCACACACACACACACACACACACACACACACACACACACACACACACACCACTATAATATTATAATGACTATGAAATGTATCAGAAGGGCTCAGGGAAAACTCTTTTGGTGGAATAAAAAAACATGCGGTTTCTCCAGCACGTTTCCATATATACATTTTTAAAAAGATGCATTTTTATTCAAAAACTGATGGTCACCAACTACACCCCACCCACTTTATTTAATAAATTTGTTTTTATGGTATTTACTAAAAACCAGGATTTCTTCAGATGGTGAAAGAAAAGTCCATGGGAAGACCTTCTGTTTATGAGCCTCCTTGGATTGCAAGAAATGGCGTCGATCTCCTTCCCAAAACTCTTCCACTCAGAACTACACCTCCTTTTATTTTGTAAAAATAAAAAAAATAAAAAAATAAAAAATTAAAGTTAGATGGGGAGGGCAACGTTCACCATATCCTGGGCTATAGAAGAAATGTGCATACCTCGTTAATGCTGCAATTAAACTTTGCATTTGGCATTCCCAGGGGGAATGTATTCCTTCTTGGATGAGGTGCACATTTTGCTGTGGGGGAGATTAGTCAGCAGCCACCGTTAATTATGCAGGAGAACAAAATGCTACTGGTGGAAAATATGTATGTTTCCAGGAACACATGTTGGTTTTAATGCAATCTGACAAGCAGCAAAGGAAAAAAAGAGGAAGAAGCCAAAAGTGGGAATTGTATCAAAACAACCTCAACCAGCGTGTGTAGAAGATGATTTTGCATTTTGCAACAAGTGATGCTCATTAAGTTATTCCTTGGACTTAAGGTTTTTAATAGCTAAGAGCTTTGAGGAATCAGTTATTGCATTTCCAGCTCATCCTCATCCTTCCTTACAATTGGTATAATTTACATCCTAGATCTAAGACGGGGTGGGGGAGGGCTAAAATGATTTCAGAATGGTGAATATGCAGGGGATTTTATTTTTAAAACAAATACTGCTTTCCAAGTCTTCCTTGGGTTTACTCAACAATGCTGCCTGAGTGATTTCAGGAAATTGATAGACAATCCTATATTACGGTAGTTTGTCTAGCACAGTGGTGGCGAACCTTTTTGAGACCGTGTGCCCAAACTGCAACCCGAAACCCACTTATGCATCGCTGGGTGCTGGGGGCATGGCCACCGAGTGGGCGATGCTCCAGTGACCCAATCCAGGCATCGGAGCCCTGCAAAATTGGCCAAGGAGGGGGGAGGGAAATCACTTTGCAGCCCAAGATCTAGGCAGCAGAAGCGTTCTGCAGGCCTCCGATGCCCGGATCGGGCCGCTGGAGCATCGTAAAATGATCGCCGGTGGGGGGGGGGACGAAATTGCTCCAGAGGCTTACCTGAACTCATGCTGCAGCTGCCTCCACCATCCAGCCCAGATCCACCCACCTCTTGCAGCTGCTCCCTGACCTTCAGTGCAGAGAGAAAGAGAGCAAGAGCGCAGGAGCACGTGGAGAGGGGGTGGGGCAGCCTGGCCCCACCTCCCTCTTGGGTCATGGCGCGCATGCCCACAGGGATGGCTCTGCATGCCGCCTGTGGCACGTGTGCCATAGGTTCACCACCCCTGGTCTAGCACATCCTTAAAGGGAGAGAAAGTCATGAGGCTGGGATGGCAGAAAAATGTTTAGGTGAGATAGAGGTGTGATCTAACCTACACTTACCGGTAGCTCTTTGTTTGTTAAAATAGATTTAGTTCATGTTTCCAGATCCTGATGTTTTCCAGATTATTTGTTAGGCATGAAGAATTGGGACCAGGCATTAAGTTCTGGTTAAGATGATTTATTGCTCATCTTATATGCAAGAATCTAGTTAACAAACAGTGTTAAATTGGCGCTAGATAAGAATCAATTCAAGAAAGATTGGACTTAGACCGTTTTTGGGAATGCAACAACTCTAGGCTGATTACCCTCTTGACTCCACCCTCAGGGTCTGTCTGCTCTTCTCCTACACCATTTGAGATAGCAGCTTTCAGAATTCCCCATCCAGCATGGGGCTTATGGATTCTGGTGGTGCTCTCCCAACACATTACCATGTAGTGGAGACTGTTTAAAAATGAAGACTATTTAGCACGGAATATCAGTTGATGAAAGTTATTTCTTTTCCAATCACTCAAATGGATTTATTCTGAGAGACAGAGAAAACATTCCCTGATTGCTATTTTAAAAATAATGTTCCTACATTTGTGAAAGCAACTACAAGAGCATCTCCACCCCGAGTCTAATTATATAGTGTTTGAGATATCTTTGGTAGGAGCTTCTGTTTCTTAAAAAGTACTAATTTACCCATCATGTCTACCTTTGTAGACAAACTCTAACTCCTGGAATTTACAACAGTATTGTCTCTTTTTTTGGTCCAGCAATAAGGCTTGGAACTAACACCAAGCCAACCACCGGTCAGTCTAAGTAGGTTTAACCCCCAAATATGTTACTTAATATTTATTTATTTATTTATTTTGAAAATCAAGTAAGATGTACCTGTGATCAGTCATGACTAATTTGCATTTATTCCTAGGGGGAGGGTGAATACTTTTGTCACTTTTCTCTTGGCTGACCATAGTTCCTACCTGGAAGACTTTCATGGAGAAAGTCCCTGCATATTGTTTTTTCCTCTTGGAATTTAATTGACATATGAGAAGTCCAGAGGATAGAGACTGCTCAACAGAGGATTGAATAATAAAAGTGAAACTAATGTCCTAATCTGCCTAGCCTCTTATAATTAAGATAAGAACTGTCTGCTCCTAAGAGAACTTTAGTACAGTACTAAAACATTTACTCGTCCATCAGTTTGACTGTAGATGGTCCCAAAAAAGTCATCACAGATACAACTGTGTGCCCTTAGACCAGTGATAAAACAGTGATATCATCAAAGTGATAAATGTCAATCCACAAGTGTCAATGGAACTATCCAAGAGTCTTCTATTAGTAGTATTGTTATTGTTCATAGTACTATTAGTTAAGCTAGTATTTATTACATTATTTTCATATAATAAATGTTTGGGGTTGATGAATCATCTGAAACTTCATGTTCTGCTGAAGATTTTAGAGACCCATGCCTAAAAAACAAAAAAGGAAACATATTCAGCTATGTACCAGAATAGCCAAAAACTTCAAAATATTTTTTTTACCTTTTTTTCTACAGCTGTATAGCACTTAGCAATAACACTTAGATTTATATATCACTCCATAGTGCTTTACATCACTCTCTGAGTGGTTTACAAAGTCAGCATATCACCCCCAACAATCTGGGCCCTCATTTTACCAACTTCAGAAGGACTGGAGGCTGAGTCAGCCTTGAGCCAGTCAGGATCAAACTTCTGGCTGTTGGCAGAGCTAACCTGCAATATTGCATTCTGGCCACTGCACCACAGTAGATTCTGTGATGAGAAAAGCTCCAAATGTGCTCCAAAATTTGCTTTCTAATTAGGTTTTAACCCTTAAAATGGCAATTCCTTATACAGGCAGTCCTTGGCTCATGACAGCAATTGGGATGGGATGTCTCATCATTAAGGGATGAGGTTATAAAGCACAACATCATCTGGCTACATCACTTAGTGACTGAAAGGCCACCAATGCCAGTTGTCATTGTGACTCTAGGACCAACCTGGGTCATTGAGGACCTCATGTGACCATTACACAGGAAGAGAAAGGAGTCCTAGGCAAGCAGACCAGTAGGTGAGGGCTGTGGGCCAGGGAGCAGGTGCTGTGGATCGGCACTAGGGAGCACAGGGCTTCAGGCCCAGCACCCAACTGGAATACCACCTCAAACAGCACACCACAACAACTCCCACACAGGCCAGCTGCAACCCCAGCACGGCATTAATCCCTATGCCTCAGTAAGCCCCATATTGTCTCAAGCCCCATGTTCCCTAGTGCCCACTTGCAGCACCACTTCCTCATCCATAGTTCTCACTCACTGGCTTGTCTGGCACTCCTCCTTCTTCTCAGGTGAAGAAGATGATAAAGAAGGTCAGTGGGATGGTCATAACTGTGGGTTTGCCCAAATTTTTGTCATGTGGCTATGGGGGCACTGGGACAGGTGGCACTCTAAGGAGCAGTTGTAAGTCCAATTTTTTTCTCTCTCCTGATTTTTAACATCAGACCAAACCTCCCTCCCCACAACATCTCGCCATGAATGAGAGGTGTAAAAATCTTGCCCTGCTTGATCAGACCAGTTTTGACTTTATTGTTTCACTTGACAGATTGATCTCCTGCATATGAAAGCAAAAAAAAGTTAGAACAGGGCCAAAGAATAATAATGAACGAGACAAAACAAATCAGGAAGGGTAATGCCAGGTATGGCTCACTATAAAACATTATTAATTTATGGATGTAAAAGATTCCGTGGTAAAATGCAGTGGTCCCTCTCAAGTTTACAAGTTTGTTATGGATTGATTTATTCATGAAATGCTTTGTTTCTATGACAACATGGTTTGCCTGTGGTCTAAATACATATGGGCATGGCAGGAATTCTTGAGTACAAAACAAATTACACACCACCATCACTACCTGAATAGTTTTGTGCCTTTAGAGAATTCTGCAGAAACAGTCTGAAGGATAGAAATCACCATATGTGTGCCATGCTTAGGAAAATTGCCTGATAAAGAATCGCAATCTCTCTCTCTCTCTCTCTCTCTCTCTCTCTCTCTCTCTCTCTCTCTCTCTCTCTCTCTCTCTCTCTCTCTTCTCTCTCTTTGTGTATGTATGTGTATATGAAACCTTACAGTGTAAAAAGAAAAGATGGAAATGAGAGAAGAGAAGGAGACTTATGCAAAGATAAAAGGACTGCCAGCTGTAGTTGCAGACATCCTAACGTAGTGGAGAAAAAGCCACAGATCAAAGGACAGTCTTTTCTGCCATAAATAATAGCCCTTACAGGAGGTCATTAATATTCATAACGGTAGTATAGCTAAAAAGAAATGAATGGGAGAAACAGTGTTTAGTGAGAAGCTGGTGAGGTGGGGGGGGGAGGAGGAGGAGAGAAGGCAGAATAAAAGCAGGAGTATTAAGTGGTAAAAGGATACCGAGACTCACAGGGAAGGGTTGGTGAGAGGCAAAGAAAACCGCAACAAAAGATCAGAAAGCAAAAGTCAATAAAAGTACCCAATGAGAACAAACCAAGTTCTGTAAGGATGGAGGATAGCAGGCAATGCATGAGAAGGAGGCTATAAAGCAGGGAAGGACAAATGTATGGAAAAGAAAAAAGCCTGAAGGAAAGGGAGAAGGGGTAGAAATTGTTTTAGGGACATATCAGAGAGCCGTTTTCAAATTCAACTCACATCTGTTTTGCCCCCAAATTGTTTATGGCAGGAGTGCAAACTGATGCTTTTCAGTTGTTTTACAGTAGAATTCTTATATTTTCTGCTAACAGGCACAAATGAGAGCTAAAAATTTTAAACAAAACAAAACAAAACTGAATTTGGGTTGCTCCATTCTTCCATTCCTTTATTTCAGAATATATCTTAGTGATATTTTCTCCAGCGTTCTTCCTTGAAGCGATCATACACTAAATAGTAGCTGAAAACCACGTAAGCAGTTAATAACATAGCAGGACCGCTGATGCCACATCTCTTCGGCTCCCAGTATTTTGAATAGAACCTGTTGTGGCCTCTCTTGCATGATTTCCAGAAATGCTCTGGGGGTATAGTTGAGGGATGCTATCCAGGTGGGCAGCTGACCCAGTTTCACATCCAGGAGCCTCAAATTTTTAATAGGTACGGGTGGTTCCACCATCTTGCGACTGCTAAGAAGCCCCTATATATATATGATAGCTCCCACAATCTTTGACTCTTGGCTAGCTTAGCTGGACCTCTAAAGAGCTATCTAGAAATAGATTACATGGGATATTTAATCCTCTTTATTTGCATCACCATGTAGGGTCTAGCTCTAACCTAGCTTTCTGGAGCTGTCCAGAGTACTACAAAACTGTTATCTGATGACTTGATACATTTCCAACTAGCATTGCCACTTGTGCTGGCCAATATCTCTACTTTCAAATTATGCGCAATGTTCCATTTATGAACTAATTAAACATTATGTGAATAGCACGGTATGCCATTATGTCAATTTTTAAGAAATATTTAATTCTAGAAGCAGAGTTCAATTTTCATCAGGGCCGTAGTACATCCTTCCTTTCCCAACTAACATCCCGACAAACAAATGACTCAGTATATGTAACCATAAGACTTGCAAAAATAAGAGATTTTTCTCTTTCAATAATTCACATTGGGAATCCTGGCTAAAAAGTGGAGAATTATATTTTATTTCATCACATCCTTAAGTCCTGCTGGACACTGGGTTCCCCTGCCTACAGGGATTTAAAAAAAGAAAGTCCTATAAGACACATTCAGCATTATATACATATACATCTAGATTTTCTTAGTCTTCAAGGATCTTGGCTTACCTTAGAGATGTCAACTGGCCGAGACTGTTCAGCAGTCACTAGACCTTCATCAGTTAAAACCAGACTTTAAATTCTCTGCTGGGCCCATGGACTCAAATTTTTGTTCCAGCCAATCAGAATGTGAATCTAACTTATAATACAATAACTCCAAGATGATGCAAAAATGGTTGCTCACACAAATGTACAAACAAAGTATTCTTCAGTGTGGCTCAAGAGCAAAAATATCTAATGAAATAAATACTCTCCAAACTGGTATTTTCTGCTTGCAGTTCTTTCATGCAGACATTGAACTAGATGAATTTCTTCCTTTTCAGTGCTGGAATTTCACAAATCTGCATTCCTTTATTTTTAACAGTGTCACCCTAAACAATGATGGTGCTATGCTGATCATTCTCTATTAGAGATCTGATCTTCCCTCATCAAACCACAACCCTCAGTCTAGAGATTAAAACAAATTTTCTCCAGAATTCTGATTCAGTGAAATCTGGGTATTTCATTTCCAGTGGATTATGGAAGGCTAGCCAGAATGAAATGAAGCCATCACTCTCCAGAAGGAGAGGGGCGGGGGCTACAGTAGGGTTAAACCGAATTGCACTTACTCTCTAAATTTTAGAAGATGGCTGAAAGACCTTTTCTATTTTTGAATTTTTAAACATTCTAGCACACATCAGTGTCAAGCTTTTCTTGATGAACAGAGATTTGGTAGTTTCTACAATCAACCTGCCTTGTGACTACACCAGTTGAAGTTTTATGGGATGAGGTGCTAAAGATGCTTGGTATAAAAATGTTCCTATAGTAATCCTTAAAAACAAAACAAAACACTATTGCTCCTCTTCCGGTGGCAGATGCCAGTTAGAACCCTTGTAGTGGAAGATTATCTAGGGCTTGGTGAATGCTGTTCATACCTAACAGTACTTCCAATGCATAAGGCCTTAAAAATCTGCCTACAGAGAAGTATAAACAATCTGTGGTCTAGCGGTTAAGGTACCAGGCAAGAATACAAAGGCTATGAGTTCAAGTCCCACCTCAGACATGAAAGCCATCTGGATGACTTTGAGCCTGGCACTCTCTCTTAATCCAACCCACCTCACAGGGTTTTATTGTGGGGGAAAATAGGAAGAGGAAAATTGTTGGATATGTTTGCTGCCTTGAGTTATTTGTAAAAATAATAAAGACAGGACGCAGATAGATAGATAGATAGATAGATAGATAGATAGATAGATAGATAGATAGATAGATAGATAGATAAATAGATAGATAGATAGATAAAATTAAAGTATTTTTCCTAGCTACCTCTTTGCAAGAGAGAAAAAGTACAAGAAAGTAACCAAAATAATACAACTGAGATAAGATTCCTAGAATATAACCCCATTTGCTACCAGACTAATTTGACTGTAAGAAGGGATAAGATGAGGCTCATTCCTGTTTCAGCCTATTAGTACTCACTCAGTATTACATCTGACTCACATTCTGACCTGATTTCTTGCCAATTCCCTGTGGCATCAAACCCTCAGCTTCAGAACTCTGCGGCACGTTCTTAAGATCTTGGTTCTTTTGAAAAGATAGTGAGAATATTCAGTGCTTGCCTATGCTATTTACATTATATTACAGCACGGATGTTAGCGGGTCAAAAATCCAAGTAAATTATTTACAGAAAAAGAAAAATCCACATTCTGCAGAGAAAACTGTCAACTCAGTAACACCGAGGATTTGGTTCCCATTTATATTCTAGCCTCGTTTACACCATTCTGACAGTCTGGAGAAGATTTGCCAGGAATGCAAGTTAACAACATTCTGTTCTAGGTCTCTTTGCACAGCTAGAATAATGAGAAGGACCAAGGTCTTAGATTCTGAAACTGCCACAAAATAAAGATAAGACAATAACCTTCCAATATGATATTATAGGACATATTGTAATATCTCTTTGCCTTTGTTCTTCCAAGTTTAGTTTGTGGGTGTAGAGCAGTGGTGGGATTCAGGCAGTTCGCACCGGTTTGGCAGAACTGGTAGCTAAATCTTGTTGAGTTCGGAGAACCAGCTGAATGCACACTGCTTCCGGAAGTCCGTTCTAGGCCTCAGAGGCCTGGAGGAGGCCTTCCAGGCCTAGAACAGCCCCCTGGAAGTGCGTGGATGCCACTTCTGGAAGTTCATTCTAGGCCTGGGAGGCCTGGAGGAGGCCTCACAGATCTAGAACGGCCCGCTGGAAGTGTGTGGATGCCACTTTCAGAAGTCCATTCTAGGCCTCGGAGGCCCAGGCCTGCATCCACGAAGAGAACTGGTTGTTCAGGTATTTGAATCCCATCACTGGTGTAGAGGTATCGTTCACAGCTATCTATGACTTAGATAAGCAGAAAATTCTAGATTCTTTTATTTAAATTACTGTTAGGGTCAAACCTGACTTGCCAGAAAAGACAGCTGTTATGAAATGCAATGATACCTTCTTCACTTCTAGTTGTGTTACACTTGCTCTCAGGTTTGGCTCATGATCACCCACTCACACTCTCACAACCCTGGAAAGCATTCACACATCACACATCAACCGAACGCAGGTAGTCCTCAACTTACAACAATTCATTTAGTGACCGTTCAAAGTCACAGCAGCACTGAAAAAGTGACTTATGACCACTTTTCACACTTAGCGACCTTTGTACATTAAGGGGATCATGATCACATGATCAAAACTCAGATGCCTGGCAACTAGCTCATTTTTATGACCGTTGCTGTGTTCCAAGGTCAGGTGATCAACTTTTGTGACTAAGTGACAAGCAAAGTGACAAGCAAAGTTGATGGGGGGAAGCCAGATTCACTGAACAACCGGGCTACTAACTTATCAACTGCAAATATATATATTTGCTCTTTCTAACACACATCTATATGTGGACATGCACACGCACTCATCCACTTACCGACATCCATCTCAACTAGCTCTGCGAAGTACAGTACTAGACAGAGGAATAATAATAATAATAATAATAATAATAATAATAATAATAATAATAATAATAATAATAATAATAATAATAATAATAATAATAATAATAATAAAAGTTGGAAGGGACCTTGGAGGTCATCTAGTCCAACCCCCTGCTCAGGCAGGAAACCCTATACCATTTCATACAAATGGTCATCCAGTCTCTTCTTAAAAACTTCCAGTGTTGGAGCATTCACAGCTTCTGGAGGCAGGTTGTTCCACTGGTTAATTGTTCTGTCATGAAGCTTCTCCTTAGTTCTAGGTTGCTTTTCTGTTCGGTTAGTTTCCATCCGTTGCTTCTTGTCCTGCCTTCGGGTGATTTGGAGAATAGCTTGACTCCCTCTTCGTTGTGGCAGCCCCTGAGATATTGGAACACTGCTATCATGTCACCCCTCACCCTTCTCTTCGTTAAACTACACATACCCAATTCCAGCAACTGTTCCCTATATGTTTTAGCCTCCAGTCTCCCAATCATCTTTGTTGCCCTTCTCTGTACCCTTTCTAGAGTCTCAACATCTTTTTTACATCGTGGTGACCAAAACTGGATGCAGTATTCTAGGTGTGGCCTTACCAAGGCATTGTAAAGTGGTATTAGTACTTCACGTGATCTTGATTCTATCCCTCTGTTAATGCAGCCTAGCACTGTGTTGGCTTTTTGGCAGCTGCAGCACACTGCTGGCTCATATTGAAGTGATTGTCCACTAGGACTCCGAGATCCCTTTCACAGTTACTACTATTGAGCAAGGTACCACCTATGCTATACCTGTGTATTTGATTTTTCCTGCCTAAATGTAGAACCTTACTTTTTTCACCAAGTCTACCGTAGATCAAAGAAGACTTCTCAAACTTTGGGCAGCTTCAGGACCTCTTTTATTTCCTAGAGTCCTTGCTTTCTTAATCTACAAGACAAGCAGCTACTCTTGTTTCACTGATTTTCAAATCTGATAGCTGTTGATGGCATTTGGGGAGGAGTTTCGTGGGTGTTAAGGCCCAGCTTCTTTTGTCTACTTCAGATGACCTTTTTCCTTCATTTCCTTATTGATTTGGTTCCTTCTTATCTATCTCCTGAAGGAATCTTTTACACAACATTTCTGGCTTTTTGTCCACCCTACTTACACACCTGCTTCATCTTTATGTATGGCAGCTTCAACCTACTCCATAATAACAAGTATAAAATGGGCTACCTATTCTCAAATATTTGAGAATACATATAGGTAGTTCTTGACTTACAACTATTCAGCAACCATTTGAAGTTGTGGTTGCACTGAATGGTGGCTACCACTGGTCTTTGGCTTCTTGCACATCCTCATTTTATGATCACCGTCAGTTAACAATGGAAATTCCGGTCTCAATTTCTATTGTAAGTTGAGAACTACCTGTACCCTTCACTATTGGTCATACTCACTGGGACTGAATCTGAATCGTTGAATCTAATTAGTCTACAAGTTGCCTAATTGTAGACTAATTCTAATAACTACACAGGGTGGGTATGTTGAAAGAAAAGGAACATCCATCTCATAAAGTATGGTACATAGTGTCAGAGCCCAATCAGGCTTCATTGGTGTTCGAGAATAAAAATCTCACAAGTACCTCTTTTTCTCTTGGGCATCATCATCATCATACTCATCATCATCATCATCACCACCACCATCACCACCACCACCACCACCTGTGGTTTTGTGAAAAAGATAATGTGTCTGCAGGATTGTGTAGATACTAGAACCCATTGCAAGGTTCATATACTAACCTGGAGCAATGTATAGTTCTAAACTCTAAATCTTTTCAAACTGATGGCTCCAGATGTGTTACTGTAGATTCCAACATTCAACAGGGATTCTTCTCCCATTAAGGGATTTTGTGACTTGAAGCCAAATGCAGCTAGAAGCACCACGTTAAGGTAAAATGCTGTAAACAATGATCCTTAAAATAATTCCATATTTTAAACACTGAAGTGAACTCAGTAAAATATATTTCCATGTGAACGTAGTTATGATTATGACTCCACAGAGACCCTGGTATCATATTATTATGCATGTAAGCTTATGCAAATCAACTGAGAAGTGCTCTTGTGTTTAACAGCAGCCTTAGCACTGCAGTTTTATATATGCCTACTCAGAGTAAATCCTCTTGATTCAATGGGGCTACACTGAATGTGATGAGAATAACATATCCTTGATTTTCATCTTAAAACATCAGCATGAAAGTTGAACTTTAATTTCATTGAACTGGTCTGGCTTCTGTACCTGTGTTGTGTGGGTGGGCATCCACAGGCACAAAACATCCACCTAAATCACAAACAGGTCCCCCTCTTTCATTAAGCGAATGACATTTCTCATGATGGTGCAGCACCTATCTGTCTTCTTTCTAGCAGAGTTGTCTGCCTTTCAGTCGGCAATCTGACTACAGATCAATGAAAGGAAGCTTTTTGTAGGCTCTTTTCAGGTTCTGTGGCTGGGGAGATGATCAGAAAGCTGCCATAAGCTTTGACAAACGAGGGGCTATTTTGGGGGCTCGGCAAACTGCTGTCACATCACTTACAAACTCTAATTGGAACTACTTTGCAGTTGAAAGTGTCCAGTGCATTAAATACCACTTCTGCTTATTGCAATTAGCTGAGCCATTGACTTGCTCCTCATACCACAAGACTATCAAAGATGGAAAGGCGCAAGGGGACTGTTTAATAATTGATACAGTAAATTAGAGCTGAATGGCAAATAACATCTGTTTTGCCACCCTTCGGCCATTGCCACTTCTTTATATGGCTGGAAGCTCATAGACAGAAATGAGCCATTTGCTTCTCAGGCCACATGTGGAAGAAAACTTCTGTAATGATGAGCAAGGCCAATTCCTTCATTAGTTAGGGGAAGTCAACCACCCTGGGCAACTGCTTAAGAGTGTCAAAGGAAGCAAATGGTTCTTATTACATTTATTAATGTCATATTTTTACTGTCAGGCAGTAGGATGATCACTTATGGATTTGGGGCCTCAGGAGCCAAATTAACTTGGCTGTGTCTGCCAAAGCTCCAGATGCTAAAACAACATCCACTCTCCCACTGTACCAGACATATGGCTCAGAAGCATCTGGTTTAAGTGGATCAATGCAACACTCGTGTCATTTTTTTTTTTTAGCTTTTTTCAAAACTGTAACGTGGGAGGACTTGATTTATAAGTCTGATATAGGCTCAAGAATATCACAGGTCCTAATCCTGTGCCAGCGTCTGCACAGATCTCATCAATCCACATTTTCAGTTTGCTAACGTATTCGTGTGGATCAGGCTGTGCAGGAAAATGCAACCTTGTGAATGGGACCAACCTTGGAACATTTCTCACACCCTGAAGGAGCATTCAGTTTTATGTCTTTTTGATGTTCCCTGTTGAAATAGCAGCTACCAGGATGCAACACAGTGCTAAGCTCTAAGTGTCTCCATAACTAACAGCTTTCCTTAATGATACCCGGCAGAATTGAAAAAGTAAAGCACAATTCTCCTCTAAAAGCTTTCAGTCTATCTTCAGAGAGCCAAGTGTTTATCCACTCAATCCATCTCGCCTTTCATTCCACATATAAACAGGTGTGCCCTTGATGAAGATATATACATTTTATACTGGGTAATTATGGGAGAAAGATTTTATTCTGGAGTGCTCCTTGCTCCTGGAAGCAAATTCTTCCTGCTACGGTTAAACGAACACAGGGAGCTAAAAAAGAAGCTTAGCCACTCTCTCAGCAATTCTTCATCTGTTCTTTAACTAGACCAAATTGTGTCAGCCGCTGCTTCTCAAATATTTTACTTTGGAAAAAAGGGGAAGACTTCTACATCTTTACAATTCAAATGATAAAATATTATATGCTGAAATTGTTCTGAAAATAGACCGAATATGAAAAATTCATAGAATTTGCTGAAAAGAGGTATAATTGTTGTTAGAAAATTTAGATTTTTCTAGCATTAGGTGGCTGTTTAGCTAAGAAAACTTATTCAGGGAAATTAAAGGACAATCCTGTATAAATCTATTCTAAAGCAACCATGTTGAATTGAATAGAGTTTACTTAAGATTGCACATGCTCCTATATGTGCTCTCTTGAAAGTGAATCTAATTAGCTGTTTCAACACTTTGTATTAAGCTGTGGTCTGTTTTAAATGTGAGTGTTTTTTTAAGTGAGCCAGGGCGATCTGGTGTCTGTATAATACAATCCCAAAATCAATATTACAACTAGATGAATAGATGGATCTGTAGCTGGATAACAAACAGTACTCAAGTAGTCCTCAATGGCACTACATCCACATGGAGAGAAGTAAGCAGTGGGGTACCACAAGGTTCTGTCTTAGGCCCAGTACTCTTCAATATCTTCATTAATGACTTAGATGAGGGCATAGAAGGAGATCTCAACAAATTTGCAGATGATACGAAACTGGTAGGAGTAGCCAACACCCCAGAAGACAAACTCAGGATCCAAAAAGATCTTGAGAAACTTGAACAATGGGCCCTATCCAACAAAATGAGTTTTAAAATGGAGAAAAGCAAAGTCTTACCGGTACTTTTAGGCAGGGAAAATTAAAGGCAAAAATATAGATTGGGCGAGACCTGGCTTAAAAACAGTAACTGTGAGAGGGACCTTGGAGTCCTAGTGGATGATCACTTTACTATGAGCCAGCAGTGTGCAGCAATAAACCAAAAAAGCTAATACAACCCTGGGTTGCATAAACAGAGGCATAGAGTCAAGATCACGTGAAGTGCTATTATCGCTTTATAAAACCCTAGTAAGACCACACCTGGAATACTGCAGCCAATTTTGGTCACTATATCACAAACAAGATGTTGAGAGTTTGGGAAAAATTCAGTGAAGTGCAACTAAGATGATCAAAGGCCTGGAGACTAAAACATACAAAGAATAGCTACAGGAATTGGGTTGGGCTAGTCTAAAGAAAAGAAGAAATAGGGGAGACATGATAGCAGTGTTCCAGTATCTGAGGGGCTGCCACAAGGCAGAGGGGGCTAGGTTGTTCACCAAAGCACCAGATGGAAGGATGAGAAACAGTGATTGGAAGCTGATCAAAGAGAGAAGCAACCTGGAACTAAGGAGAAACTTCCTGACAATGAGGACAATCAACCAGTGGAACAGCTTACCCCCAGAAATTGTGGGCGCTCCATCACTGGAGATTTTTAAGAAGAGACTAGACATTTGCCTGTCTAAGACAGTGTAGGTTCTCCCACTTGAGCATGGGGCTGGACTAGAAGACCTCCAAGGTCCCTTCCAGCTCTATTCTATTCTATTCTATTCTATTCTATTCTATTCTATTCTATTCTATTCTATTCTATTCTATTCTATTCTATTCTATTCTATTCTATTCTATTCTATTCTATTCTATTCTATTCTATTCTTTGAGTCTGCTATTTTAAAATCAAATAATTTTCACATACTAGAACCCATTAGATCAGGGGTCTCCAACCCCCAGTCCATGGACCAGCATCAGTCCACTGCAAGCCAGGAACCAGGGCCATGCATACAAACAAAGCCCCATCCATGGGATACAAGCAGCACATGAAACCATGCCCCCTCTGGTCCACGGAATAACCTCTCTCCACGGAACTGGTTCCTGGTGCCCAAAAGGTTGGGGGCCGCTGCACTAGATCATGTATTTATGTAGATGTGAATAAATAGGACTGCTTAAGGAGGCAACCTGAATAGTGATGTTGAGTAAAATCTGCAGGGAAGAAATTGCCCCTTTCTAAGCCATTCTTGTGCAACCAGGAGGGAAATGGGATAATTTTTTTTTCTTCTCTTTCCTTCTCGCAGTCACCAATACAAATGAAATTAACCACTCAACCACTACTCCAGACTCACCAGGTGATTAATGGGGGAGATGATCCTTCAGATTCCCTGATCTACTGCTAATACCCTGGCTCCAGCTTTGGCCCAAATATCCTTAGATGGTTGCTATCTAAATAGCATAAGAGGAGGAACTTACATGGTGAAGCAGATCCAAAACTTGAATGCTCCCTTATCTGTTCTCCCATTATTCCAAGGTTTGTTACACTGATTTTGCAAAATCTCTTCCCCAAACATAGAATAGAGAACTGAGAATAATGAATAGTAATGGATAAGGAGGCAATGAAAAGATGGTGATCGGGATTGGATCTCATTGCTTCTGGCTCTTAGAAGGGCAAAAGGGGTAAAAAAAAAAATCAGGATGAAAAACATTTCCTATTGCTATCAAGTTGGATTACACACACACACACATACACACAGATCACACACATATGCTGGAAAGACACAATTCTGGGACAAAAGACATGAAGACAAGAAGTGTACAGACTCTCATCTCCTAAGCCAAGGTTTCTGAAATTGTGAGGTGTATTTTGCTTGGGGAGATGAAGAGAGAGTCCAGGGAAGGTGTGTGAAGAACTTTTTAGTTGCCTTGTTACAATAAATCCACTATTCCTGAAGTTTCATTGGGTCATTTCATTGGGTCAAGGTTGACTCAGCCTTCCATCCTTCCGAGGTAGGTAAAATGAGGACCCAGATTGTTGGGGGCAATTAAGCTGACTTTGTAATAATGCTGCTGGGGGTGTGTGTGAAAGCCCTAATAAGCAGGCATATACATAGAATGAAGGCTACTGCTAAGCTTGTAAGCCGCCCTGAGTCTTCGGAGAAGGGCGGGATATAAATGGAATTAAAATAAAAAAATAAAATAAATTTCCATTGTTCAGTTGTATTCATTTTGGTATTTGGATTTTCAGGGCAAATATGCGCATTACGATTACGTGAATGGCAAAAAGTCCTAATCCATTTATGTCATACGCTCCTTTGTCCTGAAATGCAGTATTGTGGAGAATTATATCAGTATATCAAATTCTGAGATATTAATATTTCACCATTGGTTCAATGATAGATAGTCAGCATAAATATTTTCTGGCAAAACTGTCAATTACATTTTCAAATCGGTTTTCTTATCAATTGCCTCCTGACTATTGTTCATTATCCACTTTTATTTATTTATGTCGCCATTCTTTTAGCGGACTCAAACTAGGGCAAGAGTAAAGTTGGGTGTGGGTGGCTGAGTTTTATTAATCTTTGTATTTAATCTTTATATTTAAGTTTTTTTTTCTATCATGCTAGTACACATTTGCTTCAGTCAACATGAGTTATGACATTAAAGATATCATCAGAGTTTTAGTGTCACTCATATTTAAATTTAGGTAGGCAATGTACCCAGTTTGACTTTATTTTATTCAGTCATTTTTAATCTTTCATAATATTTTTTCCTGCATATCTGATTTTTAGCTCATTACTACCGAAGCAGCTTGGTTTTCTCTAAGAAAAGAAAAAAGGAATTTCACAATATGTAGAAGGTCCAGGACATTCTCACAAGACACGGCTGCAAATCCAGACTGATGACCTTATACTTAAACCTTAAGTCTGTTAAACAAAACCATTTTAAAATATTAATGACTTCATTCATAATAAACAGTTTTGTGTTTCTTAGGAAACAACCTTGCATTTCTGAATTAATATATCATGTCTCATGCATTTGTGTTGCTAGGAAATTATCATTTCTTCTTCTGGCTGGCCTCAAATAATATTTTACTCCTATCCTAGCTGTCTTTATCTCCTAATTCTTGTAATCATACATCAACTAATGGTCATTCCTGAAAATATTGGAAAGAAGGATAGGGGAAAAAATGGTGTTTGTTCATTTGTACATGTGTTCCCTGTGTGAGTTTATATCATGCAGACCCACACAAGCAACGTCTCCCTCCCTCACTATTTTGATTGTTTTGGGCTTCCCTGTAATTTTTAGGTATGCATTTTAATTGTACATTTTCTAAGATTTGGTTTGGTCTTGCACTGTGTATTAATAAATAATAAAAATATGCATGTCCACATGTGTAGGTGCACACATACACAGCGTGATGGAATATCTAACAGATCCTGAGAAAGTGAAGAAGGAAACAGAATCATTGCAAAAAGGGATTTTAGCCAAGGGAGTGGGGGACTGTGAAAAACAGACCCAGAGTAATTCTACCTTAATCATCTTAAATATACAGGTAGTCAGTCCTTGGTTAATGATGACAATTTGGACTGGAATTGTCATTAAGCAACACAATCAGAAAGCACAATGTCAATCCCTGCACTGCTTAGTAGCAGCACTTCCAGCATTCCCAATTGTTATTGTTAAGTGAACAACGCATGGGTCATTAAGGGAGGACCTCACATGACTTCAAATTCTGACTTCCTACCAGCTTTCCCAATGGCTTAGTTGGTGGGAAGCTGGCAGGGAAATTATTTATTTATTAGGAACATTTATATGACTACCTAACTCAAACTTGGTGACTCTGGGCAGCTTACAAAGATAAAACTGCACTACAAGACCCATAAAACTCCACCCCTTGGTGACAACAATAAGACCAGTCACTCGACAGGCTCCTTATCACTCTGGGGTCCCTAGGCCTGCTGACAGAACCATGTCACAAGTGTGAAAAAATGGCAAGAAGTCACTTTTTTCAGTACCGTTGTAACTCTGAACAGTCACTAAATGAACTGCTGTAAGTCAAGGGCTACCTGTACTCAAATCATGAGTGTGGTTAATTCAGCATTAAGACCAAGGTTTTTCTCAACCAGAAGCAGTCCTGCGTTGTTCTTCTGGAAAACTTCAGAAGAACTTACGTATAGAGGGGAGGGGCTTAGGATCAAATCCTACCTTTCACTACTTGGTGTAAATTCTTCATAGTGGATAGATCAGCACAGTTCCCTACAAATTGAACCAGAGGGGCATTGACTCTCAGCTCTTTCAAAGAAGCAAATGTCAGTCTCGCAAAATAATCCAGATAGAAATTACAACCAGATGGGCCAATTCTACTTTATTGTAAAGCTACATCTATAGAATCTTGCAAGTCTGAAAGCATAATCCTCTCCTCCTTTGCAGCCTGAGAAATTAAGGAGTGTCCCTTTTAAGCCTCTTGCCCTATCTATTTTCCAGTTGTGGGCTATGCTGTCTCTTATCTGATTGTTCCCCTGGCAGTCTCTATGGCTTGTCTCCCAAGGTCTTTCTTACAATATTATTTTAAAATAAATATTATTTTATTTATGTATATCCTGCCTTTATTATTTTTACAAATGACTCAATGTAGTGAACATATCCAACACACCTCCCTCCTTCTATTTTTGCCACTACAACAACCCTGTGAGGTAAATTGGGCTGAAAAAAGAGGGACTGGCCCAAAGTCACCCAACTTGCTTTCATAGCTAAAATGAGACTAGAACTCATGGTTTCCTGCTTTCTATCCTGGTGCCTTAACCATAGGACCAAAAGTGGCCCTCCATTACATTACATATCATTACAGCAGCCAGACGGACATTTTCAGTCATTGA
Organism: Vipera berus; assembly: GCF_964194415.1. Taxonomy (NCBI): domain Eukaryota; kingdom Metazoa; phylum Chordata; class Lepidosauria; order Squamata; family Viperidae; genus Vipera; species Vipera berus. The sequence continues at coordinate 85,694,457 of NC_138204.1, forward strand.
AAATGACACTGTACTAGACAAGCACAAGAGATCACTAATTCAAGGTGGTGATCAGTTTAGGAGGTCTGTTCAAGAACAAAAAAAATCTTACAGGACTTAAAACTTACTTTCTCCTTACAGCTTCTACAAAACTATTCTGATCCTATTATACAAGCTGACATTTCATATTCTGCTTCCAATGCTCTTTCTCCATACCTCAGCAGAGGAGGGGAAGGATTCTTACCTGGCACATTTTATTCTAGGTTTTACACAGAATCAGAAGTGCAGTCGGAAAAAAGTAATGTGAGATATTAATTTGTTTATTTTGCAGTTTTTTATGGCCCATCCTGATCTAGTAACTCTGGGCAGCTAACAAGGCCTAAAATATTAAAAAACCCTACATATAATTTTTTAAAAAAAGAATAATAAAAGATACCGGGTTAAAAACAATGCTTAACCATTAAAGAGCAAAACACACAGAATGGGGCCCAGTAATATCCTGGCTCTAAAGCCTATGCAAATAGCAAGTTTTTAAGCAGGCTTCTGAAAAGCTAACAGGGTTTGGACCATTCAGCAGCAAGATTATTATCACAGCATAGAAAGGTAAAGGTAAAGGTTCCCCCGCACATGCATGCTAGTTGTTTTCCAACTCTAGGGGCCGTTTCAAAGCCGAAGAGCCAGCGCTTGTCTGAGAACGTCTCTGTGGTCATGTGGCCGGCATGACTAGATGCCAAAGGCGCACAGAATGCTGTTACCTTCCCACTGTAGTGGTCCCTATTTTTCTACTTGCATTTTTACGTGCTTTCGAACTCTTAGGTTGGCAGAAGCTGGGATGAGTAACAGGCGCTCACTCTGTTAAGCGGCACTCGGGATTCGACCCGCCAAACTGCCGAACTTCTGATCGACAAGCTCAGCGTCCTAACCCACTGACCCACTGCGTCCCTTATCACAGCATAGGCACCATAATAAACAAGGTACACTTCATAGGTTTCATAAAAATGACTTCATTTCACAGAAAGGGAGCATTCCCACCCTTCCATATCTATGGTGATGGGTGGATACCACTGGAGCTAGGTGGTTTCTAAGTGTCCTGGTCCAAGGTCATGTAGGGTTTTAAAAGCAATAACCAACATTTTGAATTGCATCCAGAAACATGTAGGAGACCTGAGTGTCTCACATGGCAGTGATATTATGTGGGTATATCATGGTGTACCCCAAATTGACCTGACTTGCTCCAACTTGGATTATGTGTATAACAACTCATAGACTGCATTCCAAGCAGTTTATGACTATAGGCTGCACTACTTGTTCTCCAGAACTCTTGCTTCTACAGTCCCTCATTCCCTGGATTTTCTCCAAGAGAGAGAGAGACAAGAAAACACAGCATTTCTCTCCCTCTTTTTCTTCACACACAATATAAAACACCCACCCATTTATTGTATTATTGTATTCAGTTGCCCATTTGGCTCATTATTGCATGATTGGCACACAGAAAAAAGTTGACTGGCTTTATAGTGGTGCCAACTGAGAGGCTGAGAGTTGAATGTCTACAGAGAAAATGTAGGAAGATGTTTTGGACCTGGCAGAGGAAAGCAGGTAGTTGTCAAAAGAGGAGGAAGAGGAAGAGGAAGAGGAAGAGGAAGGAGGAGGAGGAGGAGGAGGAGGAGGAAGGTTCAAAGGGTTTTTGAAAAAAATGTTTAAAGCCTGCCCCAAATTAATATAAATCCTGTTGTTTCCAGTTGAAATTGTGTCCTCCAGCCTAGGTTTCACAACAACACCTGCTCTTCTTGTTTGAAATTCTGGTTGACAAACACAACTGGTGTTTTGAAGCAATGCTTTCCAGCCCTTGCTGCCTCTGGCTTCAAGCTCCATAGCAATCTGGGAGGTTATTGGACAAGTCCTCCCATCCCCACAAAAGTAAGCACTTCCACACTGTCCACCTTTCATCTGCTATTTCAAGAAACTTCACCAAGCATGGCATTTGTTCTAAAAGGTCATTGCTGGCATTCATAAGAGCAGTGGCTGCAAGAAAAGCTTTGAACACTAGCAGCTGGGGAGATTGTTTCCCTGTCTTGTCTGATTTTTAACAAGCCGAACTACAGAGGCATCAATCTCTCCCTCTAAGGCTTCTGTACGTATTGATTAACTGTTGATATTTTAAAAATCCTCTCTTATGCACTAAATCACATGGCTTGTCTTGGGCACCTTCCTGCTTTTGCCTGCCAGCATTCCCTGAATGGTGTAAAGTGGTATGCTTTGTCTGCCGAGGAAAGGAAGGGCTGAAGCTATTAGGGGAATTTTTTCCTCTCTCTCTTGCCCACACTACTGCTCACCTGTGGAATTCCCAGGATGAGCCTTAGATGCGTGTGGATAATAGGAATCCAAGAACAGGTGCATTGGTTCTGGCAGAGCTTCAGAACTGTGGCGGAAGTGTCTGTTTTTTCTCTGCCTAAAAAAAAAAAAGGAAAACCCACACGCTGATTTGGTAGATCTCAGCAATCTTCTGAAGATCAAAGAATATGCCTCTAATTTTGATCTCTTTTCCAGGTTTCACACAGTGTTAGTCAAGTCTGAACCTGGACAGTTTTGAAGTCATACTGGATAAGCATCTGTTTGGTCCCAGATGTTCCTAGTTCTCTGCCAGGGAATCTCACCAGGGGAACTGGGCATGCTACAATGGTTCCCCGCATATTGCTACTGTAGGTTCACATAGAATAAACACTTTGAGATAAATATTCAACTTCTAAACAATTGCACGGCATGATATTGGGCTTCTGATTTTTTTAGGATAAATTTAAAGAAAGTAAAGTACCGTATATACTTGAGTATAAGCCGACTCGAGTATAAGCCGAGACCCCCAATTTCACCCCCCAAAACTGAAAAAAGTTATTGACTCGAGTATAAGCCGATCCGCTGTTCTGCAAGCCTCCGCCGCCGGCGGAGGCTGGATCCGCGCTCTGCAAGCCTCTGCCGCCAACAGAGGCTCGATCCGCCATTTTGCAAGCCTGAATACACAGGAATACCCTGTGTGGCCGCGGCTCTCGGGGAAGCCCTGGCTGTCCGCTTCCTCGCTCCACGCTGCCATTCGGGGCCCGCGCGTTCCCCGGGCAAATCGCGGCGCCCAGCAGGCGAGGAAACACGCCCGCTCCAGTCGCCCCCCCTTCCCTCAGGAGACGCGAAGCAAGTGACCGCCCGGAGCTTACCGAGGACTTGCGCGCGGCCGAGGCTTCGGTGCTTCCAGGATCGCGCGCACCTCTCCCAAGCCGCTGCCGTCCGGAGACCTGCCAAAGTTTGGGGAGGTTTGGGGAGGTTTGCGCCTCCCCAAACCTCCCCAAACGTCGGCAGGTCTCCGGACCTCCGCGCCCTGCCTGCCTGCTTCTTTCCGCAGCGGAAAGAAGCAGGCAGGCAGGGCGCGGAGGTCCGGAGACCTGCCGACGTTTGGGGAGGTTTGGGGAGGTGCGCGCACACCTCCCCAAACCTCCCCAAACTTCGGCAGGTCTCCGGACGGCGGTGGCTTGGGAGAGGTGCGCGCGATCCCGGAAGCACCAAAGCCTCGGCCGTGCACAAGTCCTCGGTAAGTTTTTTTGTTGACTGGAGTATAAGCCGAAGTGGAATTTTTCAGCCCAAAAAGTGGGCTGAAAAATTCGGCTTATACTCAAGTATATACGGTAAGTTTCCAGATATGTACAAAGGCAGCTCTCCTAGCCTTCCTTATCATATCACTCAAATATTTTGGCAGTTTTTAAATAATTTTCTAGGAGTCATTAGGGACTGTTATCAAAGATGGGCTGAGCCTCCAATATCTGCTTTATACCCCAAATAACATAGCATTATATATATTTTTCTAACCATTTTCAATCAATGAGGCAACTTAAAATATCATCATCACCACCACCATTATGATCATCCTTTTTTTAAAAAAAAAACTGGATTGCACTGAACATTTCTAAAACAAACGAATGAGCAATGCTTTGGTAAGGCCACACCTGGAATACTGCATCCAGTTTTGGTCACCACGTTGTAAAAAAAGATGTTGAGACTCTAGAAAGGGTACAGAGAAGAGCAACAAAGATGATTGAGGGACTGGAGGCTAAAACATATGGGGAACGGTTGCTGGAATTGGGTATGTGTAGTTTAATGAAGAGAAAGGTGAGTGGTGACATGATAGCAGTGTTCCAATATCTCAGGGGCTCCCACAAAGAAGAGGGAGCCAAGCTATTCTCCAAAGCACCTGAAAGCAGGACAAGAAGCAACGGATGGAAAGTAATCAAGGAGAGAAGCAACCTAGAACTAAGGAGAAACTTCCTGACAGAACAATTAACCAGTGGAACAACCTGCCTCCAGAAGCTGTGAATGCTCCAACACTGGAAGTTTTTAAAAAGAGACTGGACAGCCATTTGCCTGAAATGGTATAGGGTTTCCTCCCTGAGCAGGGGGTTGGACTAGATGACCTCCAAGGTCCCTTCCAACTTCAACTTCTTCTTCTTCTTCTTCTTCTTCTTCTTCTTCTTCTTCTTCTTCTTCTTCTTCTTCTTCTTCTTCTTCTTCTTCTTCTTCTTCTTCTTCTTCTTCTTCTTCTTCTTCTTCTTCTTCTTCTTCTTATTATTATTATTATTATTATTATTATTATTATTATTATTATTATTATTATTATTATTATTATTACTATTACTATATCTCTTCAGCTTTTTTTTTTAACCTTTAACAAGTATATACACTTACAGTTGCAACTTTGGGCCCTGTGCCTCAAGACATCTTCTCTTTTCTAGAACCTCCTAGAATGATCAAATAACCACATCATAGTATGAACTCATATGGTCAGTCTAGGGAGAGGTGGAAGAAGGAAGAAGCTTTCTGCAGAAGAAACTTTCTTGTTCTAAGATCGCTGTTTCATTTTTTAACGTGGCTAGATGTGATCAGTGGTGGGATTCAGCCTGTTCGCACCACTTCAGGAGAACCGGTAGCTAATTTTTTATTGCCCAGGCCCAGAATGGACTTCCAGAAGCGGCCTCCACACAGAGAACCGGTTGTTCACATATTTGAATCCCATCACTGGATGCGATCCAATGGACACATTGGAAGAGACATGTGAGACATGAGACATGAGTTTCTTTTCTTTTTTTTAAGATGAAAGAAGCAAATGCTAACAGGATTTCACTATTGGCTAGCATTCATGGATTGGCAGGGCTCCCAATCCACTGCCCAAAAAACATGGTGTGTGTGTGTGTGTGTGTGTGTGTGTGTGTCAAATTCTTTCACGTCCTTGATAGTAGAAAGCAATGTCCACCCCTTCCCACCATCCATAAATATAAGGAAATGCATACAGGTAGTCCTCAACGTATGACCACTGCTGAGCCCAAAAATTTATGTTGCGAAATGAAAAAAATTGTTAAGTGACGTTTTGCCCCATTTTACGACTTTTCTTCCCACAGTTCCTAAGTGAACTGCTGCTGTTGTTAAAGTGGTAACACGGTTGTTAAGTGAATCTGGCTTGCCCTTTGACTTTGCTCGGCAGAAGGCCAGTAGGAGATGATCCCGTGACCCCAGGACACTGCAACCGTCAATAAAGAGGACCCAGTTGTCAAGCTTCCGTATGTAGATCGTGTGACCATGGGGATGCTGCTAGTGTGAAAAATGGCGAGAGGTCACTTTTTTCAGTGCTGTTGCAACTTCGAACTGTCACGAAATGAACTGTTGTGAGATGAGGATACATATATCCTGTATATTCATCTCTGCATCCCATCCCCTTTCCCTGCTGAGGGTCTGTTCTTTCTGCTAATGTGGCACCTTCTACATCACTGCTCCTTCCATTTGACAGTCCGTTTTATTTAGAGTTATCTCTTCCTTAGCAGGAAATCCTTTGGCAACAACAAGACTTGGCTTCCAGCGATGAGCAAGGCAAAGCAGCAATCACTCTGTCTTCAGATACGTTCCTCTCACTTCCCCACGGCCTCCAAAGATAACACTCTGCCTTTCAAAATAATGGCCCCTATTAAAACACACTTTGAATGATGGAATCATGAGAAAGGATACACAAATCAACCCTCCTTTACCAAGAATGCACCAAGTCCATTCCTGACTAAAAGCTATTGATGTAACACTAATATTTCAGCTTTGCAAATTAATTCACCAAAGGTTACTATCCTACAATAATGTGCATTGGATGATTAATATTCTACAGATTTTAATGCGCGTCTACACTTGATATATGGCAGTATTACTTGGCAGAATGGTCCAGAGAAACCATATCAGAGATCTAATTACTCCAGGGAAGGTGAATTTGTCAAGTTTGAGTCTATCGGGTTTCTAGTTTTTCCAGCATGAAAATACACAGATTTTTCTGTAAAATTCTCCTGATATGCATATTTCACCACCATTTTTTCCTCCACACAGTGTTGCTTTTAACTCTTTCACCAGTCAATATATATTTACTCTTGCTTTTCTCCCCAACAAATAGGGATACCGTTTTCTCTAATCCTTTTATGTTCACTTTTGTTTGTTTGTTTGAAGAGCTATAGTGCAGTTGAATGTGAGTATCAGATTCTGTTTCACAATATATTTGGGAAGTGGGAATCCAGTAATTTGCCTTAAAAAGCCAGACTCATTCTCCCTCCAGCCTCAACCCATAATGACTCATTGGCATTTTGATCATTTATATCATCCTTGATGAAAATAATGTTTAATCAGACATCTGACATCAGACCTGTGACAATACGGAGAAGAAGATTCTGTCTGGACAATACGGGTAGTCTTTATTTAGTGACGACCTCAAACAGTGACCATTTGCAGTTAGGACAGTGATGAAAAAGTAACCTTGTGACTAATCCTCACATTTGTGACCTTCATAGATCTGAAAAGTGAAGGAAAGTTGCATTAAGATCGTAAGCACAATCACAGTTTTCTCTTAGCATGTGCTTTGCTTAATGACCCAGTTGCTGGTCCAAACTGTGGTCGTTAAATCAGGACGAAATGTAGAAAAATGCTTATTTGTTTATTTGGCTTTTACTTCACAGAACTGAAGGTGGCTTGCACAAGTGAGTTTAAATCTGAGCAGAAAAGAGAGCTAGTTTAGTCAAGAGGTTATGATAGCCAAATCTGGCCCTAGGTTCTGCCTTGGTTTACCTTCCCAATAAGCAATTGAGTTGGATGATCATTTAAAATCAGTTTATTAGGGTACCCTGATAAGGTGGGATCTATGAAAAAGGAGAGAGAGAGAGAGAGAGAGAGAGAGAAGGAGAGAGAGAGAGAGAGAGAGAGAGAGAGAGAGAGAGAGAGAGAGAGAGAGAGAGAACCTCAAGCCCTGTGTTACATTCCTTTTTATAATTAACACAACATAGAAAATGGAAGAAGAAAATTGATTGGACAGGATAAAAATCACCTCCCCTTGGCATAGGAAGTCAGTTACATGGAGTCAAACATGCTACATATTTGCATCCCTAATAGCACACTTGTTCATTAAAAGGGATCTGACGTCAGAAGTGGGGTAAATTGTAAGGAAAACCGGTTGTTTGGAGTTCACAAAAGAGAGAAACCAGACCCCAATATGTATTAACAACCTTTTTCTTATCTGGAGCTAATCTTCAGCCTGTTTATCAGTGTAGGATTGTTAAAAGCTAATAGACCCAGACATCATTTTAAAAGAGAGAAAATAAATCAAATTAAAATACAAAGTAACAATATTAGTTAGCAAGTTACAAAATTCATGTCATGTGGCCCTATGTTAAGGTACCAGGCTAGAAACCAGGAGACTGTGAGTTCTAGTTTTGCCTTAGTCACGTAAGCCGGCAGGGTGTCTTTGGGCCAGTCACTCACCATACAATATTGTTGTTGTGGGGAAAATGGAAGGAGTGTAGTGTATGTTTAATGCCTTGAATTATTTATAAAAATCATAAAGACGGGATACAAATAAAATGAAGTAAAACAGAACAAACACATCCCAGTCTCCCAAATGCACACATCAGGGAGGATAAAAATAAATTTCACAGGAAATGTCCATCAGAGGCAGATCAGTTCATCTGATCCCAGGAACCGGCAAAAGAGCCAGGTTTTTATGACTTATGAAGCCTGCCGGATCAGGGCCTGTCATGTGAACCCTACAGATCCAACAGAGCTTCTGTTTAGGGCACTCATGACTTGTGCTACGTAGGAAATAGCGCAATGAAGAGAGAGCTCACCAGAAGGAATCGGCTACTTCTCTAAAGGTTTCTTTGTTTATCATAGCTTCGGAGTTCAATTCAGGGAGTTTACAAAAATCAGGAGCCTCTAGAGATAAAGACATATTATAATCCCCTTTCAAGGGAATTAGCCATGCTTTTCTTAGGCATTCACAGCACAAAAGAGAGCCAGTTTGGTCTAGTGCCGTGGTGGCGAACCTATGGCACGTGTGCCACAGGTGGCACGCAGAGCCCTCTCTGTGGGCACGCTCGCCATTGCCCCAGTCCTAGGCCTTCAGCTGGGTTTTATAAAACCTTTTCGCTTTAGGCCTCCACTGCTGTGTGCAAAAAAAAAAAAGGTTCAATCAATCAATCAATTACAACTTCTCACAGGAAAAAAAAGTTCTTGCAAAATTGCAATTGATTGATTTAACTTTTTACTCCTACCAGTCTGCTGTTACCATCGCAGCCACGCCCACCCAATGGGCCACGCCCACCCAATGGGCCACGCCCACCCAATGGGCCACGCCCACCGGCGCCAGACGATACATAAATGGGTTTTGGGTTGCAGTTTGGGCACTCAGTCTCTAAAAGGTTCGCCATTAGTGGTCTAGTGGCTAAGAGAGCAGGCTAGAAACCAGGATACTGTGAATTCTAGTCCTGTCTTAGGTATGAAAACTGGAAGGGGGGCATCTTTGTGCCAGTCACTCTCTCTCAGCCCAAGTCATTGTGCAAGGTTGTTGTGAGGAAAATAAGAGGATGAAGGAATGTAGTATAGAAATATTATAATCCCCTTTCAGGGGAATTAACGAGGCTTTTCTGCGGCTTTCCACCCTGAGGGGGATAAAATTTCAGCCTAATAAAATCATTGTTTCTTTCTCTGTCCTTTTCCATTTCTCATTTTTCTATGAAAAATGTGTAAATGCAGCATATTGTCTGATGAAGACCAACTTCAATGAATGCGTTTGTAAAAGTCTATTGATTCTTAGATTTGTTTTCACATTTGCATGTAATTTACTGCACTTGGATAGGATTTGAAGTTGCTTAAATGTGCCTTTATCTTACAACAGAGTCCCAGATCTTCACATTCATGAACAGTGAGCAAAGGCAAATATACAACAAAAATAATCAATTAGGCTCTGAAATAATCAGTGATATATTCAGGTTTATTTTATTTAGTTATATATCAGATTTTTTGCAAGTATTGCGGGCCCAATTGGGAAAAGAAAGCTCAGGACCATATGGGTTGGAAACATGCGGAAGAGACCTTGTTCCTACAGTAGATAAACAATGGCTAGAATGATGATGATGATGATGATGATATATCAGATTTAGTTATATATCACATCTCACAGTGGAACTCCAGGCAGTGTACAATTAAAACATGAAATGATTATAATTTTTAAAAATAAAATAAATATTATTTATTTGTCTATCACATCTATATAGTATCTCTATTGCTTCTTGGGGTGAGTTGGAGGATTGCAACTCTGTGCTGCTTAGCTAGAACATCCCTGCTCATCCCATCCCATCCCATCCCATCCCATCCCATCCCATCCCATCCCATCCCTTCCCTTCCCTTCCCTTCCCTTCCTTTCCTTTCCTTTCCTTTCCTTTCCTTTCCTTTCCTTTCCTTTCCTTTCCTTCCCTTTCCTTCCCTTCCCTCTCCTTTCCTATTTCTCCTTCCTTTTTTGTGTCTTAGAATGAAACCATAGCAAAACTTTTCCCAACTTAACATCCTCCAGATGTGCTGGAACTGCCAATCTTAACACTCCTGCAAAGATGCAAATTGGAAAGGTAGCAATAGTATTTATCCAGGTGTGTGCAGGTTTTGTGTGTGTGTGTGTGTGTGCTGCAACACTTGTCAGTGGTGAATAATACAGGACAGTGGCTACATTTACAACTTAGTGGTCTGTAGTGGACTGACTATATCATCAGAATATACTGATCTTTGACCCTGCCAAAGTACCAAGGTACAGAGTCAAAAGGACATCTGGTGATTCCATTGAGATGTTAAATAGGAGTGGAGAGTTGAGCTGACTAGGGCTATGTCTCTCCTTTGCTAACCAAGAACTGGCCTTAGAGGAATGAGGAGTACCACTTAAGAATCATGCCTCTCCCTCCAAACCCCCTCCACCAGCTAGAAGCATTGAAATGTTTCTCTTACCTTTGATATTACCAAGAGAAACTCACTTAGTACTTTGAGGCCAAGCAACAGCAGATCCAAACGAATGGCCTTTGATGATAAGGATAAAGAAACCTACGGTGAGATAGCCTTGACTCACACAGACAATTATTTGGAACCCATTGTCCAGATCAATTTGCTGGGTGATGTAGAGTTGGCACATTGTAATTTACCTTGCAGTTGCCACCATATGCCATTGGTATGTCTTCAAATCAAATAAAAACAGAGTGAACATGTGGGAAATATGTCTTGGGCATGCTGCTCTCTGTATGGATTGTACTACGGAGACTATCGCACAGTGTGCTAAAACACACAACCACACTGTTATAAAATGGAGCGAATCACTGTCAATTTTTGCAACCTCTTCCATATTCATATAGATAATAATTATTTATTAGTACAAATAATTGGGGTTTCCTTGCAGGTTCAAATGCTTTTAAAATTGATTTGGCATCTGTGAAAGAAAAGCTAGGAGGGTATGGCACACGTTGCAAGGCACTGATAAATGTCACTGTAGTTGACTCATTCTGGGTCACTGAGTTGCCTGCACAGGTCTGACAACATGATAATAAAAGCTTGACTTGTAATCCTGGCTGATCAAACTGAATTTGGATTATTGATTAAAGGCCTATCTTCAGCCTGCATCAATACCAACCATGGAAATAAGGCTTATTTTCCTTCTGTTGGCAAAACCTGCTTCATTAATCCGTGGTCAGACTAGATTCCCTCTCTTAGGAATGGACAAATGCTTTACCTTCAACACCTACAAGTAGCCCAGGTAAGGAATCTCAAAGCTCCTCCCCTAATTCCATAAGAAATCTGTTTAGTTTTATAGTTTTAATGTGAGTTTATATATTGTTTTAATTTTAGTTTGGGAGCTGCCCTTAAAAGGTGGGCAGCTATATAAATATTTTAAACAAATACATAAGAAATACTGCTCTGCATCTAGGCAACAAGCTACAGCGTAAGAACATCAGGATAGATTACACAGGTAACTTGGTACATAGGTACTTAACAGGTAAGTTAGGGGATATCTAGCTAGCAGGAAGGATGGACTATACTGTTCTGTTCCAGCCTACAACCAGCCCTGTTTGAATGTCAGAGACAACCCCTTTTTATAGTCAACAGGCTGGAAAAACCCAACCAAATTTATTTACAAAGAAATCAAAAGTTCAAACAAGAGTTAAACCAAAAGTTCAAACAAGAGTTAAACAGGAATAACAGAGCAGGACTCTAGCAGAAGATCTTCAAACGGTTGCCTTCAGCAACCAGCACCTCCCACACCTTCCCCTTTTATCAGCAGTCCCAAGGCGTGGCTTCTCATTGCATTCTCCTCCTCTCACCGAGTTGCCTCATTGCCTTTCTCTGTTCTACTCTGTTGGATTGCCTCCTGCTCCTAGAGTCCCTGAATAGATCCAGCTGTGAATCATCTACATCCAATACCTTGTGCTCACATGGCTGAGTCTGATGAGGAACATGACGGGAGGGGCCAGGCTGAGAGTCCTGCAGTGCATCAGATCCTCCCTCTGACACCAAAGGCTCTCCAAACTCCTCCTCCTCCTCCTCTTCAGAATCATCACTCAGCTGCCGATATCACAGGCTGATGCTGAATCACAACATATACCTAGGCTACAGCAATAAGGCTGTGGTGCATATCCATCCAATTTAGGAGAATGTTCCCTTCAAAGGAAGGCAAAGAAATGGGAGTGTCTTCATTCTCTTAAGATGCCTTATTGCTGTAGTGCAGGGGTCTTCAAACCTGGCCCTTTTATGACTTGTGGACTTCAACTCCCAGAATTCCTCAGCCATCTTAAAAGAATGAATGTACTCCCAGTTACCTGCCTTCCTTTGAAGGCAACATTCAACGTTACATCATCATCTTTCCATATTTATTCAGAAGTAAACTCACTGGGTCCAATGGGTTTACTGTCTAACAATTAGAGTAAGGTGGAAAATGAGTGACTCTAGCTAGGGTCATAGATGAATCTGAAGCCAATTTCCAAACTCCTCTGCAACTTAGGCAGGGTTTAGGCAAGAGCACTCCCTCCCTCCTTCACAGCATATTGGCTGGGGGTGAAAAGGGAACGAGTGGCTATCTTCACCCAGCAGATTGAATCAGAAGAATCTTCAGGGAAGGGGTGGGGTGGTCAAAACAGGCAAGACTGGTCATAACATTGCAATCAAAGCTTACCCCATTTACATACAAAGAGGGAAAGTTTCAGTCCCATTGCTGTGATCATACAGTTGTCCACCTTGACAACCAGTGCATCCAACACTCCTGCAAACCCATTAGCTTGGGACTCATGCAAAGACAGTTACTGTGGTTATTTTTGATTCATGTGCCACACACAGCCAAATCATAGGGTTAATTAAGAAGACAATGTTAAATTAACCAGGGGTAAATATGTCACTCCCCCTTTCCCATTTAGCCCCTGAGTAACAGTGGTGCTCCCAAGGAAATAAAAGCCATAATGTTATACAATTGTTCTGACTGGCATGGTGGCCTAGAGGTGGAGTGATCTCCTCCCAATCAGGAGGCTGTGAGTTCAATCCTAGGTAGTGGCAGATATTTCTCTTCCTGGGCACAAAGAGAAAATATCTGCTGTGAGCTTCATATAGACATCAGGAAGAGCATCCAGCCAGTAAATTCTTAGCTCCATTCAGTCACTCAACTCCACTGATATGCAAGGAATTACAAGGTCATTAAAAGAAAAAGAACATTATACAATTGTTCTAAAGGCCGGTGATACTGCAGCTACAATGCATACTTGTTTTGATGCTCTTGTAGATCAGTTGGAAGGAATTAGCACCAAGAGAGGAGGAGCCAAAACTGTTTGACTTTCATATGATAGGCAATTTTGCTTCCTGATTTCCTCTGATGCATCCTAATGATTGAGCATACTGTCTTTGCAGCAGCCTAGAACATAAGAATTTAAATTTAAGTATCTGCCATTGATACTTACATGCATATACTTTCATGATCCTGCCACCTTATTGCTTATTTATTAAAATATTAGTGATGGTGTACAAAACAATTGCTTTTTTGCACCTGATTAGGGTATCTTATTTCCTTCATTGCATAGAAAATTGTGATAGTCTGTATGCTTTTAGATAATAGCAACACAAAAAAATCTGCCTGTATTTCCCAATTCTGCCCCCTCCCTCACCTCATCCTTTGGAAGCAGACGCAGCTTCTCTGTTGCCTTATTGTCAGCCAGAGCTATTTGGACTGTCAGATCTCTCTGAGTTGAACAGTTATAATTGTTCTGATATTACAGAACATTATTGCTATTAGGAAAACATTTTTATTTCAGAACTTTTTAAATCCCCAGTTCAAAGCCCACTTGAGTCAGGCATTCATTAGGTGGGTCAAGGCACAAGCTAAAGAACATATAAGGACTGCCCTGGCCTTTAAGTGGTTTCTATTGCAACCTTATCAGTTCTTTGGTTATGACCTTCTTGTATTTTCCAGGACTGCCTCATGGGGTTGAGCTTGCATGTACAGAGAAAAAGATGTTGAGTTTGTACAATACACAGTAAGACCATGAGATCATAAGACCATAAGATCATATGACCATTAGATCATAAGACCATGAGATCATAAGACCATGAGATCAAAAGACCATTAGATCATAAGACCATTAGATCATAAAACCAGGAGATCATAAGACCATTAGATCATAAGATCATGAGATCATAAGATCATGAGATCATAAGGCCATGAGATCAAAAAACGATTAGATCATAAGACCATTAGATCATAAGATGATAAGTTCATAAGACCATTAAATCACAAGACCAGGAGATCAAAAGACTGTAAGATCATAAGATCATTAGCCAGGAAGTTATTTATGGATCAACCTGTTGTGGAAATCCAGCCCATGAGTTGGCCTATTAGGCCATCACATGAAGCCATAATCTGCTTATTTCAACATAGCATGTTATAGACATTGCAATTATTATGGGAACCATGGCAAAGGAATTGATTTCACACCTGAAACATTTTTGTGGCCCATTGATCTTCTTTACTAATGAACATTTCCGTTAAAAAATAATCCACATTGTGATGTTTATTACTCTGACCTAAGTATTCTTCATCCCATTTTCATATTTATTGCATTAAAAGTGGCATGAAATTTGCATGTAAATTATATATTTCATATATAGATTCTTCTTCTCAAAATGTACATTTTAAGCCTACAAATAAATTAATATGAAAACTCAAAGTAAATTCTGCTGAATTCAGAACAATTTGTGACTGGTCACTTATATAGAATTACACTGTAAATATGTTGCTGTCATTTTGAATTGAGGAGAGTTAGCTAAATTCTTATTTGAATATTGGTCTGGCTCATACGAATGATATTATTTTGTATTAGAAATTGGCATTCCTGAAGCTCCACAAGGGGAAAAATATCCTTTTATCTTCTACACTCTACATGATAAACATTGTCATTTGTAAAATTAGGACTGTCTCAGAGGTGAGTTATTTTGTGTAATGAAGTTGATGGATTGCAGATTGTTGTTGTTGTTGCTTAAATTAGGGTTCTCCACCTTTGAAATGCATTTCTTAATTGGAAGCAGAATGAATACCTTAGTAAATTTTGTTAAGCAGCCGTGCTCATTAATATTTTCCAAACAGATCTTAAAAATAAACACGTAGGTATCAAAAAGTACTTGATATCCGGCAGTACATAAAAATGCCTTAAAATTGTTGTATAGGAATAATAGGCAACTAAAAGCCATTAGTTTTTTTAAAATAATTTGTTAAAGTAGCTAAGGTGATTGTGTTTAATATACTACTCTTTTTTATTTCTTTTGCTAGATGATCTACTGCTGGATTAAGTGAATGGATCTGCCATTTATATGAGACTACTTAAATTGATGTATTATTGATTCAGACAATCCTTGACCAGGGAGATAACTTGAGCTTCAACCCTGAAAACCATCTTTTGAGCTAAAATCCAGTTTGTTTGCATCTCTGCTTAGTTGAAATATTACAAGACAAAGCCTGAGTTAATATCAGCAGAGTCATCCAGATTTATGCAGCTTGCTTGTTGAAAAATATTGGAAAGTTCTGAAATAAAAGCAGGGCGATAGGATAAATAATATTAGACTGCTTTGTAGATATTTTGGAGAAAATAATCTTTAATACTGGAAATATTTTGTGTTGCTCTCTGTACATAAAAAGATGTAACTTTTAAAAACAAAAGTCATCAGCCTCTGAGTTTGTTTTTCTTAAAAACATTTTTAATGCCTTATACTATATGACTGAAAATCACACAGAACTCAAAGGCATTATGTAGATGCTTTATTTTCATTTATTAGAATATGCAGGTCTATATATTGTGGCTTAGTGTTGTGTGTCAGCAAAATCTGTGAAGTTTGTTTTGCAAAGTGCAGCTGAAAAAACACCTTGCTTTAATATCGTGTAAGAACACAATTTAGTAGCTTTGAATTTGGTCAGAGAGTGCATGTTGTCCGGTGTGGGAAAACAAATTCTGGATTATTTTGGCCTGATCAAGCAAAGCGTTTATGCTGTGATATAAACAGAGCTTTCTTCATAGAAGAATGATTATTGTTCTCAAGTGCTAGTTTTGCACATATTAGTTAAGAAACGACTGACATTTTTCTCCCCTATATAAATAACAACTTCAAGGATGGAGATCAAGATTATGGTTAAAAAAATGGTTTAAATGTAATTCACTGCCTTTAATTCTGAACCAGATTTTTCTTCTCTCTGTAGTTACTACTGAACCATATCCATACAAATGCTGAAAATGCTTTTATGGAGATTTGAGACTTATGGACTGAGAAATTAATTGTAAGAATATCGAATATCATAGATGGATGGTGGGTAAACACTCTTTCAAAAGAAGAGCAATTTATACTGGGTAAGACTGAAATTAATTTGAAAGTGAATTTAAGTATAATAAACTCCTAGAATATGACATATCAAACATACAAATGAAACCTATCAATGTCTTGGTATTTAAAAAGGGCATACAAGTATTAAATTGAAAGTGTGATATGGATTTTTTATTTTATTTTACCTGATTTACAAAAGAGATCATTTAAGGCTTTGAAGTATTTGCTGAGAAGAGACAAAGGGAAGATGAAAGCAAGCTCGAGGACATTATTTCAAGAGAGTAAAACCTAAGATGTTAAAGGTGTGCGGAAGGAATATAAAGTCAGTTTATTTGATCAAGGTTAAAATAAATTATATGCTTATTTCTAGTAGCCTTAATGAATGAAAGATGAGGCTTTAAGATTTTGTGAACAGTTAAGAAATGAGTTATTGGAAAAAGAGTGCATTTGTTGAAAGTTAAGAGATAGTGAAACTTTACTAAAATTATTTGTACTAGTTGTGTTGAAGCAGGAAATTACTTCTTTATTTTTTTTTCTATTTCTTACTACCATTTTTCCTACTGGTTTGTATTATTTTTTAATATTCTCTGTAGTTTGTATTATTTTTTAAAATTTTTCCAATTGTAAACATTATAAAATTATTTTTACTTCCAAAAAATGCATCTGGTTGGGCTAAGTTTATCTCAAATGTAAAAAATAGTTGCAAGTAAACCTTCTGGCTTCCAGGCTTCCAATATGCCTTGGCAACTTATCCTCTGCTTGGAAATATGAAGCAACTTGGTTATACTCCCAGATATCTTTGCAAAACTGAACAGGTATCATGAAATCATATCCATATACATACTCTGGCCATTTGGATGGCCAAACGTTAGATTTCAAAATCCAAAGTTAATATGTGCGTCAATATATAACTTCCTTTAAACCTCTCTTCTCTCTTTTATTAATTTTTTAAAATCAGCCTTTCTCAACCCCAATGGACATTAGTTGTGCTGGCATTCAAGTCCTGAAACGATGGATACTGAGTTGTAAAAGCTACGCTGAATCCTGATTCTCAACCACAACAGAGAATCTCAAAAGTGGGGTACAATTCACCTACATTCTCTTTATCCTTTCTTTTGCTCTTTTTGAATGTAAATTCCTTTGGAATAGGCACTCATCTACATCCTGTACATAATTCTATAATACAAGTAATGTGTAATTTCAAACTACTCACAAATTTTAATAAAAGGGATAAATGAACTCTTAGCTGAAAATTATATTCTTGGATGAATAGCTCTACCTATGTTAAGCATGTACCATGGCTTCAATTTAAGATCAACAAAATTCTTTAAAAACTAACCCTGTTTGGGGCTGGGTCTCTAAATACACACTGTGGAGTGCTACATTCCTAACCCAAAACCTATAGAATTAGCTTCAAAGTACCAGAAACATAGAATGCATACCAAGCACTTCCTTTCAATGCAGACACTTGATGGAAGTTTCAAGCATTTCAGCTTTAATATCAAAAGTGCTTAGAAGCCTAATGAATCAATACGGAAGGAAATTAAACTCTTTATTGGCAAACATGAATTTCTTAAACATTGGGCAAGGACGCAAGCTGATTTAGTATTGGAAAAATTACAAGATGCTCAAATTAGCAAAAAAAATCCCGCAACCTGAATGGAAAAGAAGGGAGAAGAAACTGAGAGTATTCACAGCAGTGCTTGTTGGAAATCATTGTGGGTAGGCAATAACAGTATTATTAATGTTATCAAAGACAGGCATTAAAAGGTAATGAAACCAACCGAAAAGTGTATTGGTTCTTGGCCATTTATTGAATGAGGTCTGTCAGCCTGTGAGCTCAGACACACATAAAAGCACAATGTGGAGACAGATATAAATTTTTATGTATTATGGCTATTGTGCTATTATTGTATGTATTTTCTATGAATAGCTTTGAGGCAGAAACATAAAAGCAAAGATTGGGTCTTTTTTTTGCCTCCAAAAGAAGCAAAAGGACTTATTTTCGGGGAAGGCCTTACCTCACCTGTGGCACTGAAAGCCCCACCTAGCCAGTCCACTTCTTCTGCAGCTGAAGTTCTGCAGCTGCATTCGGGCCTGCATTTTGCAGTCAGGCCTTTCCAGAAGGCCTAAGTAGCCAAGTACTGAGCTATAGATTGAATCCATAGCTTGGTGCTTAGCTGCTGAGGTCTTGCAGAACTGAGCTATGGATTGAATCCATAGCTCAGTTCTTGGCTGCACAGGCTTTCCAGAAAGCTCTGTGACTGAGAAATGCAGGCCTGGCTGCAGAAGAGGCCTAGAAGAAGAAGAAGTGGGGCGGCAGCAAGGAGAGGCCTGGCTGCAAGGTAAGTGGGTGCAGGGCGGGTGGGGCAGGTCCACCTCCCTCACCCCCACCCTAGCTTGATTTTTAGATGTGTGCCTAGTCCCAAAACTAGGGCTTATTTTGGGGATTGTGCTTATATTAGGCCCACCCCCCAAAATCAAGCTAGGGCTTATTGTTGGTGTAGGCTTACTTTCAGGGAAACACGGTACATCCCAGTTGCCTAGTGCCCAAATTTTGATCCCATGACTGCAGGGAGGCAGCAATGAGGACTGCTTGAAAGCCCTTTTTTCCAGTATTGTTGTAACTTCAAACAATAATTAAACAAATGGTTATAAGTTGACGACTATCTGTATATGTAATGGCTACTCATAGTAGCCATTCTCTGGTTAAAATTTTATACCAAAAGCATATATTAGAAAAAGTTGCATTTAGAAAAGAGTATTATTTGTTGCTTTATTGACTTATAAAAGTCGCTTATGGATAGGATGCAAACTCCATATAAGGAAAAATTGCATAAAACAACTTCTGTGAGATCCTCAGTCAGACAGGTCCCGGTTGTCCCAAACATGTATTTTCAAGAGGCAACTGGACTTTCTTGTTTTTCTTTGAAGATGTTTCGCTTCTCATCCAAAAAGCTTCTTCAGTTCTGACTGGATGGTGGGGAATGAAAAGATTTATATTCCTTGCAGCCAGCTGGTCAAGAGGAAGGTAAAGGAGAAAAGAAGAAAAGTAGAAAAAAGAAGGTATTGAAAAAATAGAAAAGAAGAGTATTCTGAACTTGTTCACAGCAGCTATAAGTACAATTATATTTTAACCTCTCTTTCTAAGGTTACATCATGGCCCCTTCAAGGTTAATCTATAATTTATCCTAACTAAATCCTGTCTAATCATCAAGGTCATTAAACACAAATTCATTTTTTCTTTTTTTACACAAAAGTCCATAAGGGTTTTCCAGTCACTGATAAATCTAGATATTGTCTTTTCTCTAATCAAACAAGTCAATTTAGCCATTTTAGTAAGTTCTGTCATCTTCCTCAACCATTCCCCCATTTAGGTATTGTCAAATATTTCTGTCTTTGTGCACTCAATGAACTTGCTGCTATCATATATAAAAACGGGCTCCTTTGTAATTGTTTATCCATCAGTCCCAGGAGGAAAAGTTGTGGTTTCAATTGAATATTAATATTTGACATCCTCTGAATCACTGTATGTATTTGAGTACAGTTTTCCTGCTGATTGTTACTGTGAGTTTATAATTTATCAGGCAGTACATAAATGGAATACATGAATACATTTTAAAAAAGCCCTATGAATTCTAATTAGAAACTAGGAAAAACGGCAAGAACAAGAAATTCAAAAGAACAGCGTTTTCCTGCAAGTATTTGTATTTTAAATATTTCTCTTTAAACGATTTAACTATGACACAGAATGAGGAGTGAGACAGCCAATTTGTATATGATGCAATTGGTTTAGACCAGGGGTAGGCAACCTTGGCTCTTTTATGACTCGTGGACTTCAACTCCCAGAATCCCTGAGCCAGCCTGGCTCAGGAATTCTGGGAGTTGAAGTCCACAAGTCATAAAAGAGCCAAGGTTGCCTACCCCTGGTTTAGACAATGCAAAATGAGGCAAACTGCAACAGACTAGAAAGCATTCTCAGCAAATTGATTGATCTGACAACAAAATAAGCAAATGAAATGTAAAATAAATACAAGGAAAAGCAGTGGAGCACTACCAGGTTAACTTGCCCCAACTCCAATTTTCCCTACATAATGATTGAACTTAAGTTTATTTTGATTCTTTCAGAAATAATCCTAAAGTTCTAAGATCATGAACGAGCAGGAAAAACCTCAAGGATTTTTTTTAAAAAAATGGGAACAAAATGATCAGTATAACACTGCCTTTATATAAATCTTGATGGGACAGTGTGAAGTTTTGTTGTCCTAACTATATGATGATCCAAAGCTAGAGAAGACGGAGAAGAGAGCAATTAATTTTATTTGGAAGATTTGAAAGCTCCTGCTTCAAATAGTGAATAAAATGTTGGATATTTTTATTTTAGAAAAAAATGAAGCTAGAGAGATAGAAGACATGATAACTTATTAAAGTATGGATTGTATGGGGAAAATGTACTGTATTAGATCTTCTGTTGGATCTTGGCTTTTTCTTAAAAAATTGACGGGTATACATCAAAGAGACTCAAAGTTATCATAGAAACAAATAATGACAACCTCCTTGGAAATGTTTAAAAATAAATTGATTGCTGAAAAAACAAGGACAGTTTATCAAAATTGATTATTTATGTTAATTAAATGGAGCTTCTGTGATTAGAGGCAATCAGTTAGTAAACAAATTTGTCAGCTTCACAGAAACAACTGGCTGCCCATTGTATAAATCAGGGTCTTTCCTATTTTTTAAAGGAAACTTGAGTGACGCATTTTTCCATAGTTCACTCATTCAGAACATCCATCCATCCTGTCTTGAGAGAGGGGTATAATAGGCCAACGGTATTCAATTATTAAAGCCCAGACTCACTTATTTTGTGAGACGGGCGGCTATACAAATTGAACAAATTGGACAAAATAAATACGTCTCTGAGTCAGTAAAAATTGGAATGGTGCATCCAGACGTCGTATTATTGCAGAGAAATAGCTCCCATAGTTTTAGGAATGGGCTATGGGTAGCAGTAAGAGTAGCCACCTGGAAATCAATAATTAAAGGCAAAAGTGAAATAAACTTTGGAGAATGAGCCAGGAATTCAAATTACAGGTAAAACAAATATGTTTCTCCAGTTGGAAGCAGTAGTGATTTATATGCCCTCCTATCAAAGAGGCAGCAACCCACCTACCAGGAGGATTGAAGCCAGGCCAGATCCAAGGGATTCTTCTTTGGGAAGTTGCAGCTCCATGCTCAGCAGATCCAGCTCCAGTACATCACTGATGAGTAAAAAATATCCTCACGTTGGCTACTAATGATCAGGAGGTCATAGATCATATGGAGATATGGACCTAAGTGAAAAAGTGAATGCAGGAAGCACAATGCTTTTTTTATTATTATTAGTTTATAATATAAAATACAAAAATACAAAAGAAAATAATAGGTAAAAAAGTGGAGGAAAAAGGGAAGGGAAAAGTGTGGAGCAAGGGGGAAAAAAAGAAAGAAAAGGTGTTGGCTTCCCGCTCCCTTTGGTGCAGTAGAATACGACAGTAACATCAAACCTCAACTTTTTACTTTTACATAGTAGTATAAACTAGCCATTTCTATAACAACAAACTTATCTAATTGGTAAAAACCAAAATTAAGGTTTCATTTTTTCCCCACTTCAAGCACAAAGTCCAGAAGCGGTTTCCAAGTAGAAACAAAAAGCAATTGTGTTTTTTTCTTTAATCAAGGCAGTCAAGTTTAGCCATCTCTGCTATCTTCATGAAACTTTGCAGCCATTTGTCCACTGTGGGAATCAAAGTCTCCTTCCCTTTTTGTGGAGGACAATGATATTTTGAAGAAAGCCAGTGAATACCCCACACAGTACAAGTAATTTTCACTTAATGACTGGTCATTTAGTGACCATTTGAAGTTACAAACACCCCCCCCAAAAAAAACCCCTACTTACAACGGATCTGGAATTCTGATAGCTACAAACACAAACACACATGTGCACGCATGGTTATGTTATTGCATTTTGAGCATTTGGCAACCGGCTCACTTTTACAGCCATTGGGATGTCCAGTGGTCATGTGACCATGATTTTCTAAGTTTTTGTCGGGTTTCTGATGTTTATTTTTATTTATTTGTATCTTGATTTTATATTTATTTTTACAAATAACTCAAGGCAGCAAACACATCTAATAGTCCTTTCTCCTAATAATTTTTTCTCACAACAGCCACCTTGTGAGGTGAGCTGGGTTGAGAGAGGGTGGCTGGTCCAAGAAAGCTTTCGTGTCTAAGGCGGGACTAGAACTCACCATCTCCCACTTTCTAGTCTGGTCCCTTAACCACCAGCAAAAACAGCCCGACTTGTTTATTGAAAGCAGACTTGTTTAATGAACAACACATTTGCTAAGTGACTACAGTATTTTATTAATGACTAGCACAAAAAAATGCCATATAATCAGGCCATATAATCAGCACATGGTGGCCCACTTAATAATGGCCGTGATTTGCCACCATAATTCTGGGCTAAACTATGGTTGTAAGTCAAGGACTACTTGTATAAAACTTCACAGCCACTGAAGGGAGAAATGGCATTTTGAGAGGAATCAGCAAGTGATTCTTCCAAGTAAGGATTTAGACCCCTTTTAACAGGGCTAAAAAAGCGCTCTCTCTCTCTCTCTCTCTCTCTCTCTCTCTCTCTCTCTCTCTCTCTCTCTCTCTCTCTCTCTCTTTCTTTCTTTCCAATATGAACTAACCAATCGGGTCTCACATTGGAAGCATATACTACCCCTGACTTGCTTTGCCAATCTCTACCTAACATATGCTGTAACAAACAAGCCCTTTTAAAAAAAATAGAGCTAATCACAGTTCAATGCAGGCTCTCTGTCAGCTGACCATCCAGCCTTTCTTTCAAGAATTTCAGCAAAAGAGAGTTTATTCATGTAGCCCTCTGTTCCACTGACAACAGAAAGTTTCTCCTGAGGTCTAGCCTGAACTTTCTCCCTTACAGTTTTGACACATTGGGGGTGGTCCTGCCTTCTTCTATTTTCTCCCTCAGATTCCCCTGTCAAAATGCCTTTTCCCCCTTTAAGTTAAGGACTGTACTGACTGTCAGGATTAATGTAGTATGTGCAGTGCTTTTTTTGTAAAAGAAAAAGGTGCCAGAACTCCCACATGTCACACAACCTGCCTTGCTTACCCTACAAGATTCCATCCAAAAAAGGTGCCGGAACTCCGTTCTGAGCGTTCTATGAGAAAAAAAGCCCTGAGTATGTGTGTGTGGGGTACTCATTGTCTTAAAAATGGCTTTCCCTTTTATTTTCCCTATTAAGTGGGATTTTCCCCCCCCAGGTGCAAATTGCAAAGAACTCTAGCCCGTAGTACTTTTTTTTTAATGTATTATTTTGGTAGTGATATATTCCCTTGAACTTCTTTGTCTGTTGCTATAGATAAAGCTAAGTGAAGTCTCTGCTTGTGCCAAGCACGGTGAAATCTTCCTTTTTAAAGCACTGCCTGATGGGCAGACGGAAAGATAGAAAACTTTAGAGAGGGTGGGGAAGGTGAATCTAGAGATTTCCTGAGCCAGGGACTGAATAGGCCAAGCCAAGAGATAATTCTTATTGCAAAATGGATTTTTAAAACACTCTAGAGAGATGAGTAGGAAATGGATGCATTGATTCTTTTAATAATGTTGATAAGATGTTCAGTAGAGGGGGAATGAATGCCTATCTTATATTAATTGATGAAAAAGCTGAACACAAGAAGCTGCCTTCTATTAGTCAGACATGCTTGTCTGTCAAAAGTAGGGTTTGGGGTGGGTAAGAAAACAATAAGCACTTTTTGTGAAAACCTGGCTGCTGCTAAGAGACTTAAGCAACTTGCAGCTTTATGGAAAGAATCCAAAAATTGATTAGGTGCTGTTTCCCCAATAAGCTGCAATCAGGTTATGATAAGGATTGGACAAGTGAAGGTAGAAGAGAAAGTCACACGAGATAAAACACAACTGTAAGAAAGCGGGTGCTGCTGTCTAGTGTGAAATGACAGGCTGCCTGCAAAATGGCCAGCATTTGGACTGCTGGTGCTCTGTCCCTTTACAATAGAGTGGAGTGGAGTGGAGTGGAGTGGAGTGGAGTGGAGTGGAGTGGAGTGGAATAGAATAGAATAGAATAGAATAGAATAGAATAGAATAGAATAGAATAGAATAGAATAGAATAGAATAGAATAGAATAGAATAGAATAGGATGGGATGGGATGGGATGGGATGGGATGGGATGGGATGGGATGGGATGGGATGGGATGGGATAGAATAGAATAGAATAGAATAGAATAGAATAGAATAGAATAGAATAGAATAGAATAGAATAGAATAGAATAGAATAGAATAGAATAGAATAGCTGCCTACAGGTGCTTTGGAGAATAGGTTGACTCTTCTTTGTAGATATTGGAAGTCTGCTATAATGTCAACCTACTCCTTCTCTTCCTTTTCTTATGTTAAATATGGATTGTGATCAAACAATCAAAGTAGTACGCTGTGTGAACAAAGACAAAAAATACATTATAAAATACAAAAATTCAAGCAGATCTTAATAGGTCTTCTATTAAGCATCATACAGGCTTTCTTAAGCCACATCTGTCCAGCATACATAACACATAAAATGAGAATCAAACTCTAAAATTAGAACAAAGAAAACATAAAGAATAAGAACCATTTGAATAGTTTACTTAGTTTTTTCCCTTCTAACAAAACAATAATACAGTAAGAGATCCTTTAATTTTTTATTGGCTTGTTGATCTTTTTTCTTAATTTCTTGGTGAATTAAATTATGTTAGGAACAAATGTTTTTTAGCCCTGATGGAAGTTTTGTGGTTGCAATTCAGTCTTTCAAAGACACTCAGCATATTTTCCCTCCCGTTCTGTCTCTTCTTTGTTTGAGAGATGGTTAATATCCTCTTTTCAACTTCTGAAAAATGCATTGGAAGCCCAGATTCAGAGTCATAACTATAGGCTGCTACATTTATGAGTTAATGTGCCTCAGGTTCAATGTTCAAGGCCATTGCACAGCAAATGGATGCTAATTAGGTCAGTTGGAAAAGATTCTGCATTAGAAATACCCATTTGAACACCACTAAAGCTGTAGAAAACTTCAGTCAAAAACTTTTAAACCTTTCACTTGCATCCTGAATAGCATTTTAACCCGTAGGTTAACCCACTTCTGGATATCAGTATCTGATGAGGAAAGGTGAGAGATGGTGTTTTTAGGGTTCATTCCATAGTTGGTTCTTTTATTTTAAAAATTAGCAGATATAGTTTTGTCCTATATATATATATAGTTTTGTCAGCTCCAAGAAATTTCAAAAGGAATAGTATTACTGCTCAAATAACTTCTGACTGAGAGAAAAGATAGGATTGGGGGAAACCTGTGGCCCTTCTAGATCTAGTCATTCGAAGTTGTGTCTCCATCACTTCTCAAAGGCAACAGATTGCCCATTTCTATTATACAGCATGTTTGAATTTTACCTATAACAAATGGATTTGCAACAAAGAAGTAGAATTCTTAAGGAATTAAAGGC
>NC_138204.1:85725185-85942685 GCF_964194415.1 Vipera berus
GTGATATTCAGTGGTCAGTTCAGGAAGTTCAAGGGAAGGGAAGAAACCTACCTGCAAAACGCCTAGCCCTTTTAGTAAGCTTAAAATGTTTGTGTTTTTTTTTAAAAAAGGTTAAACAAAACTTCAGCCATTCAGAGAAAGAAATCATAATTCTAATGCATTCTGTTCATCCAGTGAATGTTTAATATCTGTGTGTTTATAGGTAAAAATAGCCAGATTGGAAAATTGCACTGTCAAACTGAACAGGAGAATGATGTAGACCCCTAATTTTATTAGTGGCCAACTTGTGGCTCTTCTGAACTGTGTTTAAAATTAATATCCTCATTTTGTTATTGCCATGTGATGATGGGACAAAGGTGAAGGAGCACATTGGTCTAGGTCATATTGTTGCACTGGGTTAATATATCAATGTATTAAAAATGGATGAGTGGTCAAACATGCACCTGGTATTGTTAGGAAAAATAAGCAGCAGAGTTTTAGCCCAGGAGATTGAGACACATAAGGAATGCAAAAGTGAAAAAGCTAATCCAATATCTGGCACTACAGAGTACACGTTGACCATGGAAAATAAGGAAGCAATAAGAAAGGTAAGTGGGAACTTTTTGGCATATTTTGCTTTAAAATTTCCAGAGTTACTGGGAGACACGTGGCATATAAATTTAATAAATTATTATTATATCACCATTGAACAGCAACTGTGTATTCCAGTCTGCCATTTATCTTTGCACAAAACCTCTGATGTTTCTGCCTCCTGTTATTTCTAGGCACTTGATTATCCAGTCATGTGGCAGGAAGTTAAATGTCTTCTTGTAATCAATCCAAGTTGCATTCAAATCGGTCTCCTTTTTCTTTCAGCCTTTCAAAATCATCTCGTCAGTTAGGAGCTGATCTTTTCTCCCGGTGCTATTTGGACAGTTTCCTTTCTGTGCAGATTGAAAGAGCTTGTTTTCAGCTAGATGCTGCTGGACTGAATTTAGCAATTTGAAAGTTGTTAGTAAACAGGTAATTGGCCTGTAGTTGCCTGGTGCTGCCCTTTTGCTGGCTCTTTCCTTATCAGGTAGGTTTTGCAAGATGTTAGCTACTCTTCAATTTCACATCCTTGCAGTATGTTGTTAAACTGCTTCATAATGAGTGGTTGCAGACCAACCAGATGTTTCAACCAAAAACCATGCAGCTCTTCTTCAGCTAGGGCTGACCAATTCTTGATCTTTCTTGCCCTTTCCCCCACCAGTCTTCCATTTCAGCTTCTTTGTTTTTTTCCCCTTCTCTATTCAATAATTTCTTAATTACGGAGGGTTACCTAGACCAGCTTGGAAATTCCCTGGCTGAACATTTCCATGCATTTTTATATAAACTTTATTAAAAATCATGCAGAATTGCTGGGAGTTGAACAGTGTAAACAAATTACTAAGTAAATAAAAACTGGATTTGTTCTGAGGGAATCCAGAGAAAATTTGGTATATTCCAAGACTTCCTTACCTCAGTGAAGATAATACATTTCTGCAATTCTTATGATTTGTGTGTGTGTGGAGGGGGGGGGAGATTGCACTTTGCACTTCTGAATATGCGTACACTCCTGGTATGCATACTCTTTCAAGAGCTGAACTAATAGTCCATCATCTGATTAAATCATGGCTTATTTTGTGCATCAAAGCTCCTTTGCCTTTGCCTTTATTCTTTTTTTTTCTTTTGATCCCAAGTGAATTGGTAAAAAAAAAATTCTGCTTTAGAAGGTTTTGGTGTAACGAGCAAAAAAAAGTTAACAAAGTCTTCTTTGTTCTTTAATAATAAAAATCCATTTCTATCATCACAAAACTTACGTTCAGAGTCAAATGGTTCTTGGGAAATACTTTGATGAATTCTACTTCATATTAGGGATCTGATCTTTCAAGGCTTTCTGTAGTGTTTTTTGGATCTGTTTTGATTGCTATTGAATTGTGCAGGTAATCCTTACTTAACAACCACAGTTGGGTTTGGAATTTCGATCATTGAGTGAAACAATGAAGCCCACATGACTGCTTCCATCAATGATTGCAATCCTGGCACTCCCAGCAGCAGTGGTTAAACAATTTCCCAGATTGTTCAGCAGACTGAGTGAAAGAGCTGCCTGCTGGGAGGATTTCATCTCCCTGCAGAGCTGAGAATCTCCTGGTAGGCAACCCCTTTGCTCTCAAATGTTCCTGCAGCCCACTGAAGGATTTCAGCTGCCTCTCCATGCATCGAGGGGAAATCCTTCAGCTTCAAAGGAAATATTTTATGGGACTTCAGGAAAGGAGCTGAAATTTTCAGGTTTTCAGCTCTGTTCCTACAGCCTTGCAAAGTATTTTCTCCACCTCTCCAAGCAGAGCGGAAATCTTTAGTGGTGCTGCATGAATGGAACTGAAATCTTCAGGATTTCCACTTCATTCCTGCAGCCAGTGACAATATTTCAGATCTACTTCATCCCCTCTGCTTTTAACCTTCCCCACAACTTCTCTATTTACTTTCTGGGGAAGTTAACAGAGAAGTTTGCAAATTGCAAACATATGATTACAGGGAGCTTGGCAATTGGTAATAAATTGAAGCCATTATCAAGTGCCCAAAATGTGGTCATATGAATGGGGTGGTGGTGGCATGATGCTTTACAGTTGCTGGAAGTGCTTTGAAAGGCATAAAGTTCCATGTCTGAGGCTATTGTAACTTTGAACGGTTGTTTACCCACCTGTCATAAATGGAGGACTGCCTGTAATTAGATATATAATGAACTCTATAATATACCCACAGTGGAAAGGGCTAAACAACCAATTACATGGCCCTAAATTTAATTGGGGTGCTTGAATTTCTTCAGATCCATGTCTGTTGCCACCACTTTGCTCAAGGAAAGAAAGGATCATATCCTGAGAAAAGAGATTCCCAGATAGCAGAAGTCACCAAGAACCTGAAAAATGAATCTCTGAAACAGAAGCCTCCATTTTGGAAAATCCTTGTTTCACGAGTTGTTCCATTCCCAAGAAGAAAGATCAGTGATGAGTCTCTTATCTGATTCATCCCATTTGATTTGTAATCATTTATTCTGTAGAACAGGGCCACTTAAGCAGGGTAAAAAGGGCCATTTCTGTAGTTATCCCTCTATTGTAGATCTCCCAACTAAAATGGCACTGTGTAGCCTCCATGATGAACCTTTCCAAAAATTGAGTAAAGAAATCACACAAATCCTTTCTGTAGGTTTAAAATGTTCAGTTTTTTTTCTCTCTCTCTCTCTCTCTCTCTCTCTCTCTCTCTCTCTCTCTCTCTCTCTCTCTCAGACCCTTCAAGTTGTTTGAGGGGTTTAACATGCACAATAATCTCGTGTCTGAATCATGTTTTGTATTTGACTGGCTAACAAGACAGGTTGCTAAATAGAACCTAGATACTTGCAAATACCCACAATCCAATTCAGTAAATGTTTAGCCTTGTGGAGACACGCTGCTCCATTGCAAGGTGGCAGAGTGGCTCATGGAACATGTTGCTCTACAAAGAATAGAGACCATGGACATCTGCAGGAAGGGCTAAGGCAGGGGTGTCAAACTCACCACATCACGTGATGTGTTGCAATGTATCACAACTTTTTTCCCCTTGCTGCAGCTGGGGTGGGCGTGGCTTCCACATTTGACACTCCTAGGCTAAGGGGACAATGATAGTGTATGATCGCATCATTCCATACATACTGTCTTTTTTAACATCCTTACAACTGTAAACTTTTCTCTACAAAGTGAAGCATGTGCTGAAGTACAGGTAGTCCTTAACTTAAAAATATTCATTTAGCAATCATCTGAAGTTACAACAGCACTAAAAAAAAGTGACTTATAACTGGTCCTCATACATACAAACATCATAGCATCCGCACAGGCATGTGAACAAAATTTGGGCATTTGGCAACCGGCATGTATTTACAGTGGTTGCAGCATCTTGGGCTCACGTGGATGCCACCTGTGACCTTTCCAGCCCATTTCTGACAAGCAAAAGCTGTGGAGAGAGGTTGGATTTGCACGACTATGTGATTTACTTAACAACTGCAGTGATTCCTTATTGGTGGCAAAACTGTTCATAAAACTGAGCATGGGTCACTTAACAACTGCCTTGCCTAACAGTGGAAATTCTTGTCCCAACTGTGGTCATAAATTGAAGACTACACGCAAACTGCAGGAGTCTGCAAGCATCTTATGTTCTGGCAGAAACAGAGCTTTGATTGGCTGCCTGTTTCACCAATGGTGGTTTCTGTTACCAAGGGAAGCAAAGGAGCAGTGGTGTTCTGTCTTGAAAACAAATGGCACGTCGCCTTCTTTTGCAGCTTTGCTTCCAAGATCTGTGCTGGCTTAACAGATCAATCTCTCCTAACCAAGTTATGCATTGAGAGTCACCGCTCAGGGGGATGGCAAATGACCAAATGGAGAAGGGTTCAGGTTCAGGCCCTGGCCCCTGATAGTGCCACCTGAAGATGGAGCCTGGGTTAGAAGGACAAACCCACTGACTCAAATATCAATCACTTTGCTGAGTTCCTCTGCATGCTCACTCCATGCCTTCTTTCTTTAAAAAAAAATATGACAAAACCGCAGTGGAACAAGTAGGGGAAGAAGAGACATTTATATCAGACATCATAAATCACATGTGCCATAATCGGTTATCAGTGGCAGTCTGCTCTCTGCACATTACACACCGTCAGAAGGCTCTTGGAAAAAAAAATACTGCATTTTCTCAATTATCTGTACCAGCAAGCCTTTTGAGCCCTCGGAAAATATGGTGCCTCAGCCTCAAAAGCAGATGGGCTGATTGGGTGCAGCAAATGAAAAACAAAGTGTTACAAATAAAGCTGTACTTCACAGCTTACGGAGGTTTGGTCTGGTGTGTGTTTTTTGTTGTGTTATAGTAAATGAATTCTTATACCTTATCTAGTGTCTTGAATGGAGATTATACAAAATATGAGAATCTACTCATCAGACCGAACCATTAAGTGAAAGAGTACTGGAGGAGGAGGAGGAGGCCTGGAAATGACAGTTATCAGCCAATTAAGATTTGCAAATTTTTCATTCAGGCCTTGAATTATAAAGTCACCTCAGCTGCCGACTCAGTTACAGCTTTGGATGGTTGTAGTTTCACAACTGAGGTAAAACCAAGGATATTTTCTGGGCTTCTTGAGTAAATTACAGTATAAGGCAGGGGTCTTCAAACTTGGCCCTTTTATGACTTGTAGACTTCAACTCCCAGAATTCTTCAGCCTGCGTGCCTGGTTGAGGAATTCTGGCAGTTGAAGTCTACAAGTCATAAAAGGGCCAAGTTTGAAGACCATTGGTATAAGGTAATACCAATGCAAAGCAGTCCTTATTTGCTTCTACAAAGGGGTTCGTGCTTCAGAGGTGACACAATTCACCTTGTAGGTTGTTTTACTCCCTCCTTCTTTGAGTTGAATGCCCAACTATTTGGAAGGTGCTTAATGTTGGAAATAACCATTATAAATTAAAGTAACCTTCCATAACCTGGAACTGCCCAGACATATTGGCCTTCTTCCCAGAATTATAGGAACTTGAGTCTAATGTACTTGAAGAATGTCAATTTAGAGGAGGCCTGATTAAAGGAAGAAAGACAGGACAAATAAGAGAGCAGCCGACACATTGTGTAGCTACTAGGCTTCTCCGTCTTACACCTTCAAACCTAACTTTGAGAAGATTAAGTAGATGTCAGGTGATCTTGTAGAACATCACAAAGCATCTTTATCCTCTTAAAAGACCCTTCCCCTTTAGTTCATTTTAAGAGAAAACCATTCTGCAGTAGGTGATAGCTGCCTTGTACTGGGATTGTCACTTTACACTTTAGCTCCTGTTGTGTGATAATTTCTAAGATTGTAAGAGGTAATAGCCCACCAAGAGCCATCATGTGATGACTGATTGAAGTCAAGCTATCAAGTGACAGCTGCAATTACTACATGCTTAACTATCTGTGAACTCACTCTGAGTGTAAGAGAATAATATAAAGTACAAGTTTGAGTCAGAATATTTCCTGGAGAACTTTTTTCTTTTTTAGCCCAGATAGTGAAAATTTAAAAAGACAAGCATCTTAAAAGCTCCTAATAGCCTAAAAAGCACAGGGTAAAATGTCTTAGCCTCACTAACTGCAGACTGACCTGTGTGCTGCTTCAAGTTAGTTTCTTACAACTCCTTTGTATCTTCTGGAGCCATTTCTCTTATTGTGTTCCCACAATTCCTTTAATGTTAAAGGGAAACCAGACTTTGCCTAGAAGAAACAGCCTAGGAAAAATGTAATATAGTATGTGACATCCTCACAAATTCCAATATAAAAATCAGTACTGATATATACAAATTCCACTGAGGTTGGATTCACACAACCATTTAATAGAGTGAAATGGGGCAGTAGTAGGCATCATGTGTATAATGGGATACCTGCCTAGATCGTGGCTCATACGTCTTAAAAGCAAATGAGTGGCACCAAGCACTGGTGATTCATTATCTGGACATGTGCTCTGTCATTCTATTGGACAAGTTTAGCTGATCATAATTCACTGAAATAGGCAAGTCAGGTTCATGTCAGATTGTCAGATTGTAATAGATGTTCCATGTGAATCGGCCCTTAACCACTGAAGGGTTTTTGCTGAGTACCTATGGCTGAAATTGTTTGAAAGTTGCTGGGAAAATAAACTATTTAATTCATTTTTTGCATCTGTCTTTACACAAAGGGAAAAAACAGTCCAACCTACCCAAACCAGTGCCATAAAAAACAGAATATAAACGCAAGTTAAGATAGGCAAGAAAATGGTAAGTGAGCACCTGTCCAGCCTAGACGAGTTCAAATCACCAGGCCCAGATGGATTACACCCCAAGGTTCTCAAGGAACTGGCAGACGTGATCTCAGAACCACTGAACTATATTTTTCAAAGATCCTGGAGCACTGGGGAACTACCAGAGGACTGGAAGAGAGCTGATGTAGTTCCCATCTTCAAAAAAGGGAAAAAAATAGATCCAGGAAACTACAGACCTATCAGCCTGACCTCAATACCTGGGAAGATTCTGGAAAAGATAATCAAACAACAAATCAGCGAACACCTTGATGCAAACAAAGTCATCACTAAAAGTCAACATGGGTGTGTCAAAAACAGATCATGCCAGACAAATCTTATTACATTCTTTGACCAAGTGACAAAACTAGTGGACCAGAGGAATGCTGTAGATATAATTTACTTGGACTTCAGTAAGGCATTTGATAAAGTAGATCACAACCTACTACTTGATAAGATAGAGAAATGTGGGTTAGATAGCATTACCACCAGATGGATTCGTAGCTGGCTGACAGGCCGTACTCAGCGTGTGGTCCTCAATGGAACCGCATCTACATGGAAGGAAGTGTGTAATGGGGTGCCCCAGGGCTGTGTTCTGGGCCCAGTGCTCTTCAATATCTTCATTAACGATTTGGATGAGGGGATAGATGGAGAACTCATCAAATTTGCAGATGACACCAAGCTGGCAGGAATAGCCAATACTCCAGAAGATAGGCTTAAGATACAGAAGGATCTGGACAGACTCGAACACTGGGCACTATCTAACAAAATGAAATTCAATGGTGAAAAAAGCAAGGTTCTACATTTAGGCATGAAAAATCAAATGCATAGGTATAGTATAGGTGGTACCTTGCTCAATAGTAGTAACTGTGAGAGGGATCTCAGAGTCTTAGTAGACAATCACTTCAATATGAGCCAGCAGTGTGCTGCAGCTGCCAAAAAAGCCAACACAGTGCTAGGCTGCATTAACAGAGGGATAGAATCAAGATCAAGTGAAGTACTAATACCACTTTGCAATGCTTTGGTAAGACCACACCTGG
Source organism: Vipera berus (assembly GCF_964194415.1). Taxonomy (NCBI): domain Eukaryota; kingdom Metazoa; phylum Chordata; class Lepidosauria; order Squamata; family Viperidae; genus Vipera; species Vipera berus. Next base: position 85,733,031 of record NC_138204.1, read on the forward strand.
AATACTGCATCCAGTTTTGGTCACCACGATGTAAAAAAGATGTCGAGACTCTAGAAAGAGTACAGAGAAGAGCAACAAAGATGATTAGGGGGCTGGAGGCTAAAACATATAGGGAATGGTTGCTGGAATTGGGTATGTGTAGTTTAATGAAGAGAAGGGTGAGGGGTGACATGATAGCAGTGTTCCAATATCTCAGGGGCTACCACAAAGAAGAGGGAGTCAAGCTATTCTCCAAAGTACCTGAAAGCAGGACAAGAAGCAACGGATGGAAACTAGTCAAGGAGAGAAGCAACCTAGAACTAAGGAGAAACTTCCTGACAGTTAGAACAATTAACCAGTGGAACAACCTGCCTCCAGAGGTGGTGAATGCTCCAACACTGGAGGTTTTTAAGAAGAGACTGGACAGCCATTTGCCTGAAATGGTATAAGGTTTCCTGCCTGAGCAGGGGGTTGGACTAGATGACCTCCAAGGTCCCTTCCAACTTTATTATTATTATTATTATTATTATTATTATTATTATTATTATTATTATTATTATTATTATTATTAAATATGATTGTAAATGGTTGGAATAAAAACCTCTGGAATCTGCATGTCTGAGAGCCTACAGCCAAATTACAGAAGGATGCAATTTATTCGATTTGAATAACATGGAAAGGGTGGATTGCTATCTGATGCTATGATTGGAAAACACATGGGGATTCAGATTGGTTGCGACTTCCAAACAAGCTACTGCAAGAGAGCAGAAGCATAATATCAAGGAAGAAGTAATCAAAATTTGTGATTTCCTTTGCTTTATGAATATAGTATTAATATAATATAAATATATTATATTAAATATATTATAGTCATGCCGGCCACATGACCACGGAGATGTCCTCGGACAAGCGCTGGCTCTTCGGCTTTGAAATGGAGATGAGCACCGGCCCCTAGAGTCGGAAACGACTAGCACGCATGTGCGGGGAAACCTTTACCTTTACCTTAATATAAATATATTGTCACATTAGCCTCACAATCAATACAGAAACTATGAGTGGTGCAAAGAGCCATGGAAAGATACAAGAATTACAAGACGAGATAGAAAGACATGTACATGGATTAGAAGAGGAGTCCCCAACCCCCGGTCCGTGGACTGGCAATGGGCCACGGCATGCCAAAAACCAGGCCACGCAAACAAAAGAAGAGCCCTGTCAACGGGATGCAGGCAGGACACAAAACCATGCCCCTTCTGTCCCACTGAAAAACCTCTCTTCAGGGAACTGGTCCCTGGTGTACAAAAAGTTGTTGGGGGGGGAACTGGATTAGAGAACAAACAAAAGTATATGATATCAAGAGAGTAAAAGAATTGAAATAGAAACGGACTGGTCACGTAGCAAGAAGAACTGATGGCAGTTGGACCAAGGGAGTCATAGAGTGAATTCCACTTGATAAAAAGCATCCATGAAAGAGACCTAAAACAAGATGGATTGGCGACATCAGCAAGTATTGCAGACCCAAATGGGAAAAGAAAGCTCAGGACCGTATTGGTTGGAAACGTGGAAGAAGCCTTCATCCTGTAGTGGATAGACAATGGCTAGAATAAATGCATCAATGAACACTGTCATTGCTTCTGGATGAGATGGGCAGCACACAAATGAAATAGACTATTATGTTGTATTATATGAATTATATTACATTATACGGCTATATGGCAAACATATGACGTTGGATATAGTTTCAGTCATAACATCAATCCCACTGATTTCAATAAGTCTATTGTGTGTAAGACTAAATCTGGACCCAACCCACAATCTACACGTTGCAACCTAGTATTCTTCTTTTCAACCACCGTGTTGTAGTTTCCATTATAGCTTATCATATACTAAGGCAGGAACCTAATACTTAGTGCGTGAATAATTTTATTAGCAAGTTGTAAAATCGAATGCTGGATTCCATACAAATAATGTATTCCAATATGTATTCAGAATAAGCATCTCCCATTTTTTAAAAAATAAAAAATAAAAAAAAAGTTGAGGTAAGCTGGAGATTAAAAGCATGTGTACGCAAACCAATGATGAGACTCTTCAATAGATTTTGAATAACAGTATTACCATATGCCATGTCTACCGTGAAATAAATCCTAAACACATATAATTAATAAACTTCAACTTGCTCCCTATTACGAATGCATTTATTATAGCTTGAACAGTTTTTATGAAACTTTTTGGAATAGGTTATGTTTTAGATCAGAGTTAGAATACATCCCATTTTACTTAAATTACAATGGGTTGAACTTTGTTATGGTAATGATCTTAGAAGAAATACTGCATTCCAAAGGTTAGCATTTCATGGTGATTATTTAATGAACAGTTTGATTACTTTTTTGGAGCTGCAGGAAAACTGAAGGCTAAAGGCAAAAGAAGGAGTAATTTGCTCAAGTCAAATAAATCTCGTCAAAATTGGTTTCCCCCACTCTTTTCTCCTCTTTCTTGTGACAATATGCTGCACCCATTACCAGAATACACAAAGACTTTTTAAAAATTCAAGTGCATAATTGGATCCATCTGGGGTTGAATCTTCCTTTGATAAATTCCAAGTAGTTTGCATGTTAGCGTGAAAATCAACCCAAATAAATTAAATTTTCTATAAGGAGAGTTATGATCTCTGATCTCCTGTTTCTCATCAAAATAATTCTTAAATTGGCAATGAGCAGCTGGGTGTACAGGGTGAGAGGTATTCTGTGGTAGGATACAAGTGAAATAAACAAATAAATAAATAAAAATGCAGACTTTGCCCAAATTGTGGGACCAGAATCTATTGTATGTCTCTCCTCTCTTTCTCTCTCTCTCCTGGTATGATGGTAAGGGTTAGAGTTCATACCTTCACAGAACAGCTAATATAGAGACTTGCTTTTCATCTGCAAATATGAAATTAAGTCATATTGTTGCCTGCCCCAATCTGCCTGATATATATACTGTATATATATATATTTATAAATACACACACGCACACACACACACACATAATTTTCTGCCACACCAATTTAAAAGAAAAATCTTAGTATACAAAAACAGCATACAATAAAAAGTATGCAATACATATATCAATAATCAAATTCACAATAATAATGACAATGTCATTAACAGTGCCTCTAATCATCCTCAGTACATATACTATCTACATCTCAGTTTTGAATGCCTGCTTAAACAATCCAACATTCCCTGCTAAATTAAATGCCCCAACAACTCCTACAAAAGATGCAATCCTTGCTGTAGAACTTCTTCTCTGCAAAAGTCTACATCCTGTTTATATTCTATAGGTTTGCTGATTTTTTCCAGGCCTTCGTGCTGAATACACAATTGGCTATTGTAGCTTTTTATTCTGGTTTTCTCCTATTACCAGTTCTATATTACTTCAGAGTTTATATATGTTGTCTTGTTGTTGCGCATATTAACTTTCTTGCAAATCTTCAGAGAATTTTCATTAGTGGGGAATATAGCTGTTCTTCATTTAAGCAGAAGAGCTGCAGATGCCATGTATTTCTTAAATGAACACAGAGATTTTAAATGGGATGAATTTTCATTTGGTGTACACAACCCTGACGAAATCCTTATTTTTATTCTCAGTGATGTAGTCAAGTGGATCTGTATTCTCCAGTTTAAAGAACTCGTTGTATTGAGCATATTGCATATAAGCCCAGATCCTCCCCCAATCCCCAGAATAGTGGCAATTCAAATAGCATTGAATTCCTATTGATGAACTTGAATCTTCCTAATGTCTGCAATAATAGCCTTTGTATTTAACATTGCTGGTGAAAGACCACTGTCATCTGAATGATATCAGTGGAGTAAGTCCATCTGGAGCACTCATCTGGGAAGTGTTATTAGGTCACCTGCAAGATTAGTTTATCATTATATTATCAACGCCTTCGTTCATCATCACTTTGATGATTCACTTTAGTTCATTATAGCTAAAGTAAATTATGGATCTGTAATTTTCCTTTATGCCATCTCTTCAAGGCAAGCCAGATCAGGCAACAGGTACCACAAGAACTATTAGAAGTTTATTGTTCTTGGTTATAATAACAACATCTTGAAATCCTGACAGGGTTTCTCCCTGTCGCCTCTTACATCAAAGATAGTATAGATAGGGTACTTTTGAGTTTCTTTCTTACTCCTTCCTCTTTCTCAGAGCTAAACTGGTGTTTATTATTCACGCCTGCATTCTTTCTTCAAGATTATCTCTGTGCTCATCTTCACTTTGCTTGCATATTTTCCCCCCTGCATTCTTGACCATTTTGTATCATACATTTATTATTATCCTTGATAAAGTCCATATCTGGTCCTGAAGCACTTATGCAATTTTTCCCAGAGTTGCAGCTTATTTAACAAGATGAAATGCACCTTCTTAAACTACATGACAAGGGACGCGGTGGCTCAGTGGGTTAGGATGCTGAGCTTGTCGATCAGAAGGTTGGCAGTTTGGCGGGTCGAATCCCGAGTGCCGCATAACAGAGTGAGCGCCTGTTACTCGTTCCCAGCTTCTGCCAACCTAGCAGTTCGAAAGCACGTAAAAATGCAAGTAGAAAAATAGGGACCACTATGGTGGGAAGGTAACAGCGTTCCGTGCGCCTTTGGTGTCTAGTCATGCCGGCCACATGACCACGGAAGACGTCCTCGGACAAACGATGGCTCTTCGGCTTTGAAACGGAGATGAGCACCAGCCCCTAGAGTTGGAAACGACTAGCACGCATGTGCGGGGGAACATTTACCTTTACCTTTAAACTACATGAAATTTGTTGTTTGCACTTTTATCAGTTTAGTTGGTGAGAGTTGAAATTTTTGAAAAATTACATAAATTAACTTTGGTAAATGTATAAATATATAGAAAGGGTACTATATTATTTGGGCCAACTTCAGTGTTTACATCTATGAATAACAACAGAGTTTTTCCAAGAACTTTTTCATAATCAGGAGGGGAAAATATCTTTTTCTCTCTCTTTGAATGCTCAGAATTCCACTGGTTAGGTTACTGCAATCCTTCCCTTACTGGCAATCCGAACTCACAACTTCCATATTATTGAAAAAAAGGACTTATTAAGGAAAAACATAATTCCTGGCAGTGGGCTCCTATGGCTCATCCGGACAACTGCTTTGAAGTACTTTCTTCTCATCATTGAGATTATGTGTCATTATTTGTATTATGTCAATATAAATTATGCTGTCCTCAAGTCCACCTTTATGGTGACTCTGCGATGGGATTGGGTAGTATTGCTGCCGACCCACCAGGTAATGTGGGATACTTTAAAAGCAGAGATTGGTGGATTCCCTGCCATCTATTCTTTCTTGTAACATCCCCTCTCAGCAAGACAACCAAGCACCAATCGCTCTCTTTAACTGTGGCAGGGTGGGGTTAGCTGTCAGGACCATTGCCAATCCATTTTTATTTATCCACACCTCTTGCATTCAGCCAACCAATGAGCTAATATTTGGGGAAAGATGAAAGAAAGAAAAGAAAGAAAAGAAAAGAAAAGAAAAGAAAGAGAAAGAAAGAAAGAAAGAAAGAAAGAAAGAAAGAAAGAAAGAAAGAAAGAAAGAAAACAATTCTTGTGGCATGCCTATCAATCTCTTTCTGACCTGCAGCAATCACATATGAAAACAGACTTTTACAACAAACCCAGCCTTTGTTTTTATTATTTATTTGTTTTATTTGTCATGGGAATATTGATCTGGAAAAATATGGAAAGTTGTGAAATCAATATTCTCATGAAAAAAGGCCAACAGATCAGTGGAATCAACACCTGAATTTCTCCAGAGGGTGCATGCAGAGAGAGGATGTGAAAAGACTCTGCCCAGTGAAGAATATTGTAGGAAGCTTTTGATTTTCTTGTCCCAGTATATAATTGGGTTTTTTTTATTGAATTAAAAAAGTAGAAGGGAGAGCCAGCTTTTAGGATGAAATACATTCTCATATACCATGTTATGTTTTTGGTCCACAGGGAACTGCAGCACAAAACAGGGTGAGTTGCCAGATTGATGCTCACTTCTGCTATCAGATTTCTGTCTTGCTTTCATTTTACTGTCAAGGATTTTGAGTATTTTTGTCTTTGCCTAACACCGGGTTTAGCTCTTTTAAGATTCTCTCCACACATTTTTTAAAAAAACAAACACTAACAACAAACCTTTCTGTGACTCAATTTCTGGGTAGCTGGTTGAGAATGATTTTCCAGCTACCAAGTTATTTTGATTATTCGTACTTAGACTGGTCATTGTGCACCGTTCAGTCCTGTCTCTAAATACATGATGGAAAAGTGGGCCGATAAATCTAAACAAAAGCTTAAATCCATCACAAGAAGAACAAACAAGTGTGCACATACGTGTGAACGTTTTAATGTGAATGTAAATTTGGTCATGAGAATATCAGTCTCCCAGATCTGTTATTTCTCTGTTCTTTCTTGCAATCAAAACTAAAATGGGCCTAGAGCAGGGGTCTTCAAACTCGGCCCTTTTATGACTCATGGACTTCAACTCCCAGGATTCCTCAGCCAGGCATGCTGGCTGAAGAATTCTGGGAGTTGAAGTCCATGAGTCATAAAAGGGCCGAGTTTGAAGACCCCTGGCCTAGAGTGACCATTTAGCAGACAACTGAGAGTGACTTACCAGAGGCAATAGTATTTGGGTAGTTCCCAGCCTCTGACCATTGTCATCCTAAGGCTGGTCTTCAAGTTCCTCTATATTGGCTACATGACAAACTTTGTGTCAAACGCTGAAAGAGAACATTGATGAGTTTCTAGGCTGCTTCAGCAGTGGGAGGAGGATGGGACAGAGGTGACTTCAAGAGGATGATTAGTAAGGTAACTATGTTGTGAAAAATGAGACCTGAAGATGAATCCTAGTTGCTGAGGAACATGAGATTTACGGAACGATCCTATTAGCATTATTTGCAGCCAAAGAAGCAATCTGTAGACTTTCTCCTGCTTAGGTTTGACCTCAACTTTTCCTCCTTCCAAATAACCAATGTTTTTGGTTCTTTGTTTCAAAATAAGGAAGGCAGCAACTTGGTGTGCTAAGTTAGGCAGATGGACTAGAGATAAACCTCAGTTTAAGCTAGACTCAATTTCAAGAGAATGGGACTAACTTAAAACAGGCAAGGGGAATTTCATACATGAGTATCCGCAGATGTGAGCGAGAAGACAAATGAACTTATGTAACGACACATCTTGAGACTTTTGTACTTTTGTACTTCCATGAAATATTAGAGAACATAAAGACAGGACCTGCTTTTTGCCATCCATGTGCATGTATCATCATTTGTCTGTGGCTTGTTGTGGATGTCTGTGTTCACATGTTGGGGTCCCTCACAGTCTCACATCATCTCTACTTTTAAACATAGAACCTGCATTCTTTATCATGTCCCATATTTTCTTGCAGTTCACACACAGAAGGGAAAACTTGTGTATTAGTGAAAAGGAGCATGTAGGATGCTGCTCCATGTCCTTCTTCACCCACTTTCACTAGGTGGTAAAATTGTCTATTTGATAAATATGAAAGGGATGGAAATATGGATTAAAAAGAAAAACAAAAACAAAACTCAGAGCTGGACTTCTAATGGTCTTGTACTATGCATATTTTAAGCAAGGCAAGGTAACTAAGAAGCTCAGTCAATGGCTCCTTAAACTTACACTAAGGTATTAATTTGCAGTTGAAAATTTAGTGCCACTATGGACCTTTTCAGTTCCCTAAAACAATTCCTGAAAATCAATGAATTGTTTTATGTGCTATCGTGTGCTATTATTCACTATAGTTTTATATTCATAATTAGAGTTGATATGGCACAAAATTCTTAGCTGTCATTCTCTCTCCCCCACTGCTGAACTCAAGTGCTATTCAACCATCCAGAAAATTATACTGGCATAAATTTTGCTATTCTGACGGCCGATCCCTCTCCTGCTTCTCTTGTGTGTGTTCTCTGTTCCACTGGTGAATGGTGGGGTCTTGATTATGCACCAATAAGTCACACTAAGCAAACCATTGTTTGCCTGGTGTCTATGGATATTCTCAGTCAGACAGGTCAGGGTTGCCCCAAAGGTGCTCTTTCCAAAAGGGAAATGGACTTTCTTGGTTTTTTTGTTTGCTTGTTCGTTTGAAAATATTTCACTTCTCATCCAAGATGCTTCTTCCATTCTAACTGTTTGGTGGGGAATGGAAGGGTTAATATTCTTTGCAGTCATCTGGTCCTTAGCACTCTGAGGGTTGGTCCTTAGCTGAGAATAATTGAGGCCACTTGGGGATTTATTTGTATTCTCAGAGTCATCTGAATCAGGCGTGGGACTGCTGAAAGGACTGTGTTGGAAATAGTAGATAGGTGGTGTCGTATCCTTCTCCCTCTGTTGAGGGAGAGCTGTTCAGTTTTGACATAGACAGCCTCTTTGACTCATCTTTCAAACCAATGGTCCTCTCTGTCCAGAATGGGAACCTTGCTGTCTTCAGAAGAGTGACCCATGTCTTTCAGATGTAGATGGACTGCTGAATCCTGGCCTAATGCGTTGATTCTCCTGTGTTGTGTCATGGGTTTGTGAAGTGGTGGTTTTGCTCAGCTTTGCTTCCTTGCTCCTTTCTATTGTCAACAATGGTAAAACACCCAGCCACCAGCAGATCGAAATGCAAAGGAGGTAGGAGCTAATGACTGCAGGTTTCTATGCTCTTTTGCTTGATGATTGGAGGCCAAATACTGAAAAATGAATGGGATCATGAAGGGAGATGATAAATCAAATACACCATGCATATGAATGTACGAAGAGCTTAGCAATTAGTAGAACTCTGCAGTTAACAAATGCCTGTTACACAGTAGTACCATTCCTTGCAGTCATTCTGCTGTCCTCACTGCACCCTCCCAGGGTATAAGAATACAAGAATATACAGTAGGATTCCCTGTGACTTCACAAATTTGGGAAACCAGTCACCTGGGCTTTTGGCCTGTGCTTTTTACACTAAGCTGCACTGCTGGCAAAACAACAACAACAACAACAACAACAACAACAACAACAACAACAACAAAATAATAATAATAATAATAATAATAATAATAATAATAATAATAATAATAATAATAATAATAATAATAATAATAAAATTGCACAGTCATCCAGATGTTTAGAATGGATCTGGCATTTTTATCCACTTACTGAGTCCTTCCCAAGGACCTGGAATAGGAAGATGTTGTTGTCTGATGCTGTTAAAAGGGTTGTTGCAGAATATAAGCTGTTCCAAGTAAAGCTGCCTTTTGCAATTGACTGAGGGCAATTTTTGTCAATGCAAATGGTGTTGTGCTCCAGTTGTTTTGGGATTGCACCCAAGGCACCTTTTACTATTGGTACTATCCTTTGCTTTCTTTTGCACAGTTGTTCTACTTCTATTTGTAGAAGAGAGCAAACCATCTCCATGCTGTTGCCAATAAATTATATAGACAAATAAGTCTAGGAAGTTCCAGAGAATTCAGCCTGATTTGATGGAACTTTTGTTTTTCTATGGATGCTGATAAATATCAAGCCAAACAGCTAAGAAGTGACCTTCAGATTTGGCAAATGTAAATAGAGGAAAAATGTATATTCCTGATGTTACAAAGTAGTTTCAAGAAATGGGTTCCTTAGCAGGTTTTGAAACACCTTTATACTGTAAAAATGAAAAGCCAGAGCTATATATTTCTATGTGATACAGCTTTGATATAGTAAAGGATTGAGCTACTTCTGTATTAATATTAATTCACACTTATGCATTAAGTTAATTTTTACAGTAGTATTGCTATCATATTATGCTTCTTCTGGTTACTATATTTCACAAATAAAGATTTTTTTAAAAAATGGAAATAACAGACAATAATTGTTGCTAATATAATACTGTTATCACTGTGTCGATCAAAGAGGATCACACTGCAGGCATTTGGAGTTGAACCAGAGAGAAAAAGCCAATTCCTCCTGATAGATTATCATTTTACCTAAAAGGAAAAAAAATGAGAGTGCAAAACTTTGGCAATGACCAGGATGATGACATATCAAGACACCAATATGTCTGAGGAATACTTGAAACTGCTGTGAATACTGTATATAACCTGGTCAAGAAAAATCAAGGACATATGGGGCCATAGGCTTAAGTTAGCTAAAAGGATGGTATAAGCAAATAATAAATACATTGTACTTAAATAGAACAATAAAATAACTCTGGTGTTTGATAATAGGTTAGATTATTTAGTTGGGCTCTCCTTGGCTTTTAAGAGTGATTGGATGACCAACTTCTGGGGTTACTATAAGTGCAATGTGAATTTCAGCTTGCAATGAATCAAACGTTGGAGAAAATAGCTTCTGAGCATCTCTCCTGTGCTTCTGTAATCTTCATGAAGTTGGTCAGAAAGCAATTAAGTTTGTGGAGTGGGCTAGCAAGATTATATATATCTGGAATGATCATTCTGCTACATGCCTAAGTCTGCTTCTACTTTTCGTAATATGAAAGAAAAGATATCTGGAGGCTTGTAATGAAACCTTAATGAGGTGGACAGAAGACACACTGTAGTTGGAAATTTCTTGGAAATTTGCAGCAGATGGGCGAGAATGTCTGGCTCCAACTTGTTTAATTATAGTGAGTACAATGGGAAAACATTCTCTGTTATGGCTGGCCTTTTGCTAATTGCTTCTTTATCCACCTCAGTGTAAGCAGCCTTTGCCCAGCAATATTGACCAAGTTTAAAAATGTGTGTTGGTATCCATGATACACAATTCGGATACACTATATGCAAGTTAATTCACACACCATACATGGCATGTAAGCAACTTTATACTGAATCAGATCATTGATCCACTGGGTTCAAAGTTGCCTAAACTTACCAGCAGTAGCTCTCCAGGTAGTCAGTCCAGAACCTTGCCTAACTTAGCTTTATCCTGCATCTTTCAGGTGCCTATCTAAAAAAAAAATTAAAATCTTCAGGACAGAAACTTGCTGTCAAAGATATAAAATACGCGGAACAATATAATTCTGCTTCAGTCTGAAGATCCAGGTAAGAGTTCCATAGCATGGGACATGCTCAAGAGACCCACTGTATCACAGTGTAGTAAATCTCTGAAAAATGCAACTCCTTAAGTAATTAAAGGTGACTTATGATGAAAAAAGTAAGCCTGTCTTGCTCTCTGGGTGATACCAAGTTTTCAGAAGAAGGAAAACAATTTTTCTCACCATCCCTAAAAAGCACAAGGAATTTGTTTTATCCCCATTGTTAGATCTCTAGGGTTATTTAATGAAAATGCATTTTTGATAGACGAGCTTTAACGGAATGATAAACTAGAAATGTAAATAATGCTACATTTCTAAGCCTGCTTACTTGAAAGTGAATTTCATCAAAATCAATAGGACCCCCTGCAGGGGAAAAAGTGAACTCGTGAAGCATTAATATGAAATACGCTACCTGTTTTTCTTTCAGAGATCAAAAAGATGGGGCCAAGCCGACTGTCCAGAAAATCTGCTTGCTGATTTGAATGCTTGTGATTTCTTTCAAATATTGTGTGTGTGTGTGTGTGTGCATGTGAATATATCACATCATAAATATATAACGAGGACTGCACAGTGGTGGGATTCAAATATGTGAACCAGCAGTTCTCTGTGTGCTTGCCGCTTCCAGATGTCCATTCTGGGCCTGGGCAACAAAACAATTAGCTACCGGTTCTGCCGAATTGGTGCGAATTGGCTGAATCCCACCACTGACTGTGGGGCTATAGATAGATTTGTATACACACATGCAAAGCCTTCTTGGAATCTCTGTTAGTGACCAAGTGAGCATCAGCTTTGGACCGCAGCTTCCAGGTTTTGCAAACCTATGACTGTCACCCCCATTTTACGTGCAACCTGCCTCCTCTCCAGCTGTGACATACGACACGATCTAAGAGGAGTCCAAATGCAAGCCTTGGAGAAATTCACTGTTGCCTCCAATGAGCCATGGGCACATGTCAAAATGAACACCGCAGCTGTTCAATAAGTTCAAGAAGGAAAAATGTAAAGTGAGAAGCCTTCGGCTTATTTCCCCAAAGTTCAGCTCCTGGCTTACTTGGTTTCCAATTGGCAGCTGGCTTTGCCAAAGAACAGGCCTGGTGCCTCTGGAAGATTAGTTCAGCAGATTGCATCTTGGCTGTTGCAAAGAATCCCAGGAAACAGGTGGCTGTCTTTTCAGACATGTGCAAGGACATCTGAAAACAAGAATGGGCTGCAATAGTCTACCAGATAATACTACTTTCCGAACTTCCGCTGCCTAGCTGGGCCAGGTGTAAAATATAGGCACTGAGGGGTCCATACCTCCACAATTACATTTTTTGTTCACAGCTGGTTTTCAACAAGCAGAGTCAATGGGGAAAGACAGATTTGCCTAACTGGGTGATTTGCTTAACAACTATAATTTGTTTCCAGCTGTAACAACTGCTTTGCTTAGCAATGGAAATCCTGGCTGTAAGTTGAAGATTACCTATATTTTTATACCAAGAAGTGAAAAGTTTCCTCCCCGCCTGCTTCTTCTACCACGCACATAATGTTGCACATCTGTTAATCCCTCATTTGTAATTGAAAACAGGAAGAATGATTGGATCTGGGATAGACCTGCCTTGAAATTTGGGCCAAAGAAGCAGCTGCAAATCCAAGGGACTGGACAAATGTCAAATGTGAAATATTGGCAAAGCATTGCTCCTGAAATCTCCTTCGCTTTTTGTACATGCAAACATTAAAAAAAAAGAAAGAAAGAAAGAGAGAAACCAGTGCAGACTGGCAAACATTTTTACCAAACAGCTTAACTGCAGGGAAGATGATAAAAAGAAGAAAAAAATGGCTTGTGCTTAATCTCCAGACCACCTGGGGTAGGCTCAGCAAATCAAGGAACCGGAACCAATGCTCTGTAATTCCAAATAGGTGAACAATCTGCCACAGAGTTCCCAAAACACCATGAAAAATGTACTTTATATCCCAACTTTAGAGACGGGGAAGAGCGTGAGGTACGCCAGCCTCTGCCGAGAAGACTCACAGACAGAGGGGAATCATAAAACAGACTGAGCTTCCTTTGTAAGCTTTCAGTGAACACCAATAGGCTGAAATAGGCTGGTGGCTGGAGGGCTGTTTTCTCACTGATGCCCCTAGTTAAAAATGTCCTGGAAATGATTTGGAAATTCAAGTAGTCCTTGACTTACGAGCACAGTTAGGACTAGAATTTCCCTTGCTAAGCAGGTTGGTTGAATCCAGCTTTCCCCATTGACTTTGCTGGTCAGAAGCCAGTGGAGAAGGTCACAAATGGTGATCACCTGACCCGCGGGATGCTGCAAGCATTGTAAATACATACCGGTTGCCAAGTTTTGCAGTTTTGATCAGAGGACTGTGGGATGCTACAAAGGCTTTAAGGGCAAGGGGCGTAAGTCACTTTGTTTCAGCCCTGTTGTAACTTTGTACGGTCACTAGATGAGTGTTTGTATGTTGAGGACTACCTGTTGGTCATTGTTTTTTTTTTTATTAAAGAGTTTTACAAAAACAAAATTTTACAATATATCCCCAAATCCCTCCCACCCCAAACCCACCCACTTCTCCCCCCCACTTCCCAGAGCTAAATACAGGATTATATTTACAATAATCATATTCTAAATAAAAATTAGGCATAATATACAATTAACCAAATTCATAATGTGCTTTAACTCCCCTTTAACATAACTACAAACAACGTACCAATAACAATATCCCACTAAAATCTACTCATAAGCTAAATGGAACTTTTTAGTCCCATATTCGTTCTGAATATAATTTATCCATCTCCTCCAAACTGAAATATATCTTTCCTGTGAATGATCTTTCAAATAAGCAGAAATCTTAGACATTTCTGCAAGATTTGAAACTTTAAACACCCATTCTTGGTCATTGTTGTGAATACACTGAGCACTCTGGTCAAGCAAAGACAATTGTATCTGGACTTCCCATGTTGTTGCCTTTATTGCTTCCCTGCCAACAGAAGGGAGGGGATGACCTCAGAGAGAAGATTTTGTTATGAGAATAGGTCTCCCTTCTCCCCTGATGGGAAAACCTTCCCTCCAATTGTCCCAAAGGTGCTTTCCCCGCCCCCAAGGAGGCAACTAGACTTTTTGTTTTTTTCTTTGAAGACATTTCACTTCTCATCCAAGCAGCCTCTTCAGCTCTGACTGGAATTGTGGGGAATGGAAGGATTTATATTCCTTGCAGACAGCTGGTCATTTGCATCCTTTTAGAGAGTCGTTGAAGCCATTTGGAGGTTTACCTTCTTGGCTCCACGCACATTTGCACTACTCAGGTGACCCTGAGGACACAGGTAAGCATCCAAATGGCTTCAAAGACTCTCTAAAAAGAATGCAAATGACCAGCTGTCTGCAAGGAATATACATCCTTCCATTCCCCACCATCTAGTCAGAGCTGAAGAAGCTTCTTGGATGAGAAGCAAAATGTCTTCAAAGAAAAAACAAGAAATCCTTTAAAAAAAAGCACCTTTGGGACAACCATGTCCTGGATAACTGAGAACCTTCATAGACGTCTTCCCTTCCCAATTGTGCCACAGTTTGGCTTTGAATCCTTAAATCAAGTTTTTCTTGTGTATGATTTCCTGAGTACCCTACTTGAAAGGATAACCACCAAATCATGAAAACCCTAATTAAAATAATGTATACATCGGAGCCCTGAAAGATTAATGTTAATAATTATACTATTTCTTTCCTGAGATATCAGTCTAACCTGCCAACCGCACAGCGTCTGATGGAGTCACCAAATGAGCTCTTGCACCCAGTACCCAATCGCTCATTAAGCAAACTGTGAGACCCAAGGACGGGTTTAGTATCTCTGACCACCTCTCCAGGCAATTCAGTGCTATTTTTCACTTGGCACAGGATCTGAGTAACCTCATGTTAAACTGGTGCTCTCCAGAGAGGTTGGACATACACATCCAAAACTCCCAGCTAGCAAGTCCAGCTAGCACATCTAGGGAGCATCAGTTTAGGAAAAAGAGCAGAAGCCTCATTGCTTGCGGTGATTTGGCCCTTGTGTCAATGGAAAAGATGGAGGATCTTTGGCAAGATTGTACCAGGCAGGTCCTTCATTTATAGCCTCAAACTTTAAAGCAAGAATAGCAATCTGTTATTCCATTACCATCACCTATCACAATCTGTATTAGTTCTCCTTCACTGGGGCTATTTAAGCAGAATCTGAGGTGTCTGCCAGAAATTCTTATCATTTGGGAGTCTTAGATTTGGCAGAAGTTTCTGCTAATCAAAAAGGATAAGAGAACATTTTAATTCCTTCCCTTTTCTAAATGCAACTTCTTTTTTCCAGGAGAACTTCCCCGTTGTTCTGGCAAGCATCCCAGGCTCTGCTTAAATAACCTTAGTGAAGGAGATCTTTTCATTTCTTGAGTTCCACTGGAGAATGTTTTCCTAGCTTTTCCAAAGATTTGGATGCAGTTTACTTCCCTATAATTCACACCCACAGATTCTAGCCCTCTGTATCAATAACAAATATTCCACTCAAAGTTTGCCATACTCTTGAACGTTACACTTTACTGGAAATATACTTATATATATATAAAGGTAAGGTAAAGGTTCCCCCGCACACGCATGCTAGAATACCTTGCTAGGCTGAAACAGGAAATAAGATTTGCCCTGTGTTTGGGGCCTAGCAAGGTATTCTAAATACTTAACAAACACTTAACACATATCTCCCTTGCTTCTCAGCTAACAAAGCGAGAAAGAGCCTGTGGCCTAAGGGTTAGAACAATTGCCTAATGTGCAATCAGCCCAGCTTCGAATCTCAGAAGGGTGTGGCTGACTGATGAGAACAAATAAGTTTGAAATAGCTATATCACACACACACACACACACATACATATACATATATATATTAACAAACAAATGAACACTGGGATAGAATTAAAAATTTTGTTTGTTAATTTTAACATGCCTGGGATTTGTATTTTTAATCTTATCAAGGAATATATATATATATATATATATATATATATATATATATATATATATATATATATATATATATATATATATATATATATATATATATATATATATATATATATATATATATATATATATATATATATATATATATATATATAATGTTTTCTGAGGTTTTTGCGGGTGTTTGTATGTGGATCTTTGGTCATTCGGGTTTTTCCCCGCGTAGAGTTGAAGGTGTAGGAGCAACGTTTCGACGGAATCCCATCCCAGCCTGAGGATGACGGATGGGATTCCATCGAAACGTTGCTCCTACACCTTCAACTCTACGCGGGGAAAAACCCGAATGACCAAAAATCCATATATATATATATATATATATATGTTTGTATGTAGATCTTTGGTTTTTTCCCATGTAAAATTTGAGGTATCAGGGCAACGTTTCGACGAAATCTCATCCGTCATCCTCAGGCTGGTGACTTCAGCTTCATTCTTCTGGGAGAAGTGTGTGATAGTGGCTGTTTTTTCTTTTTTAAACTGCCAGAGGGGGTGTGTTCTGTGGGTGGAGGCTTGGCTGTGTTCTGATGGGGTGGGGATGTGTTTTGAGTGGATGGGCTGGTCTCAGCTGCCAGCCTTAGACCTGAACTGGTGAGTTGTGCTGCTTTTGTTAGGCTCCGTGCTTGTGGTGGTGCCATGTTTTATAGTGGGTGTCAGTTTGCTTATTGTGTGGTTTGGAGGGGTTTAAACTGACACCCACTATAAAAACAGGGCACCACCACAAACACAGAGCCTAACAAAAGCAGCACAACTCACCAGTTCAGGTCTAAGGCTGGCAGCTGAGACCAGCCCATCCACTCAAAAGACATCCCCACCCAATCAGAACACAGCCCCCATTCAAAACACACTCCCACCCAATCAGAACACAGCTAAGCCCCCACCCAATCAGAGCACACCTCCACCCCATCAGAACACAGCCAAGCCTCCACCCGCAGAACACACCCCCTCTGGCAGTTTAAAAAAGAAAAAAAAACAGCCACTATCACACACTTCTCCTAGAAGAATGAAGCTGAAGTCACCAGCCTGAGGATGACGGATGAGATGTTGAAACGTTGCCCTGATACCTCAAATTTTACGTGGGGAAAAACCCGAATGACCAAAGATCTATCTGTCTGTCTGTCTGTCTGTCTGTCTGTCTGTCTGTCTGTCTGTCTGTCTCTCTCTGTGTGTGTTAAGTGTTTGTTAAGTATTTAGAATACCTTGCTAGGCCCCAAACATGGGACAAATCTTATTTCTTGTTTCAGCCTAACCCAAGGCCATCCACAGACAGTAGTTACAGCAGTGACAGCTCATATTTGTGTAAATTTTTTTGGATTGCTAACAAAGAATTAAAGGGAAATATATATATATTCCTGAGCCAGCTCAGGAATTCTGAGAGTTGAAGTCCATGAGTCATAAAAGAGCCAAGGATGCCTACCCCTGCCCTAGCATTTACCCTGATGACGCTGGCAGTGGACCAGCGAAAGCTAGGTTGTTTTAGGTTTGTAAGTAGTTGTTTTTATTGTTTTTACTATTTTAACAAGAAACAACTGTTTTATATTCTTCCTGGAGTTCAAGAACTTCATATTGCTACACACACACACACACACACACACACACAAACAAAGAGACACACCAGCAACAGTGGACATTCTCAGCTTTTTGTCAGTTCTTGTGTGCATCCAGGTTTCTACTATACCTCTCAAATTTCATCATTTTGATTGATAATTTAATTTCACTACTTTCATGACAGTCTGAGCGTAGTTATGAGTAACAAAGAAGCAAGATGTTAAGCTAGTGAAACAACATACTGCCAGTTAAACAGCATAGAAGATGAGGCTAATGTAAAACCAAATTTTATTTACGCAGGGGGGGAAAATGTGGCATCTGTTCTGATCAGTCTGATTGAAGAACTTTAAATCAGAAGGCATGCAGCCTGTTAATACTTGGCATGTTTGAACTCTGAAGTTCTTTTTGTTTGAGAAAACTGGGAACAAAAATACTCCAAAGTTGTTTGTAATGGCACATATGCCCCGAGGCAGGTGTTCCAAAATTATAAATTTTCAGACCGTACAATTTTGGAATTCTGTTCCTTTCTGGGCTCCACTCTTTTAGGAACGATTCAGACAAACTGGAAGGACAATGAGGATAAACCTTGGGTTACTTTATAATCTAAAATACAAAAATACAAAAGAAAATAATAAGGAAAAAAGTGGAGGAAAAAGGGAAGGGAAAAGTGTGGGGCAAGGGGAAAAAAAGAAAGAAAAGGCGTTGACTTCCTTCTCCCTTTGCTGCAATAGAATAAGATAATAACATCAAACCTCAACTTTTTACTTTTACATAATAATATAAATTAGCCATTTCTATAACAACAAACCTATTAATCGGTAAAACCCAAAATCAAAGTTTCATTTTTTTCTACCTCAAGTACAAAGTCCAGAAGCGGTTTCCAAGTAGAAACGAAAGTAATTGTCTTTTTTTCTTTGGACAAAACAGTCAATTTGGCCATCTCTGCTAACTCCATCGACATTTGCAACTATTCAGAAATTGTAGGAATCAAAGTGTACTTCCATTTTTGTGCATAAAGTAATCTTACTGCCATCAACATATGCAACATCAAAGTTCCAAAAAATTTTTCCAAGTCTTTTTCCATTAAAAGCAGAAGAAAAGTTTCTTTGTTTTATCTTTATATTCACTTTGAGAATCTTCTGTATTGAGATGTGAATCCTACTCCAATAATTCTTTGCTTTATCATATGTCCACCGTAAATGATAAAAGAACCCTTCTTTACAATTTGCATTTCCAACATTCATTTGAAATACCTTTAAACATTCTTGACAACCTATCTGGTATTAAATACCAATGATACATCGTTTTATAAAAGTTTTCTTTTAAATTGCAATTTAGTATAAATCTTAGACCTTTCATCCACTTATTCTTCCATTGTTGAAGGACGATGAGGATAGAGGAAATTAACTCCCATGGAGACTAAGAGAAATCATCACATTTAGTCTTTAAAAAAAGAGAAGGAGGGGCGAAGATTATACTCTTTAAGTGTCTGAAGGGACATCCCACTGAAGAGGACTAAGACATATTTTCTATTCTCCCAGAGGGCAGGATATGGAATAATTGATACATTACAGATTCTAGTTGGGGGTGGTGGTGTCAAAATCCCAACAGTTAAAATACTTTTGATAGTATAACAAGTTTTCCAGGTAATGGGTTGTGTTGATGTGTTCAAGCAGGTGTTGAATACCTATCTGTGGTGAAGTCTTCAATTTGGATTCTATCATGGAACAGAAATTTGATGGCCTAGAGGGCCACTTCCAACTCTATGATTCTATGACACTTTCTATCATTTAAAAATGTTTATTAATTAAAAAGAAGCAAGTCTCCACCCCGCCATCCCCTCCCCCCCAAAAAAGAGGAAAAAAGGAGGAAATGAATAGTATAAATACACACAAATACATACATAGCAGTGTAATCCATGTTGCATCTATATTGTTATTCTTTACTATTGTTGTATAAGCTTTACTCTCAGAGGAGAGTTGATAGTTCTTTTGGCCGTACCCAGTTCCTGCAACCATTCAGGAATCCATTCAGGTTCAGGGAAGTAAACTTTTAGCTTAGGAAATACCTCTGAATGTTTGCTTCATAATATTCTCAGCCGTGTAAAGAAATGACAGCTCACAAGTTATTTATTCAAGACAAATAAATTTAAGTCAAGCTTGTGCTGGTAATTACTAGGCTGATTAATGCATTTTGGAAGAAATAGAAAACAATATCACCAGGAAGGTGAGTGGCTTAGGTGCAAGAACTCCCCCCCCCACTTCACTGGTCAATTCAGTGGGAAATCCAATGAAAAAGTGCTGCACTTTTTACATGTCCATGCTATTATAAGAGTATCGATTGCCCATTAATTCTTGGAATCTAAGTTTCAGAAAGTTGTCATTTGGATAACTAGGCTACTGGGGAAGAAAAATGAATTCTATCTGGTGGTTTCTATTTACAAAAGGGTATCAGCATGACTTCCAATCCTCTAGAGGAAGTCCTCAACTTACAACAGTTCATTTATTTTATTTATTTATTTTTTATTTTAATTCCATTTATATCCCGCCCTTCTCCGAAGACTCAGGGCGGCTTACAGGCTTAGCAGTAGCCTTCATTCTATGTATATGCCTGCTTATTAGGGCTTTCACACACACACACCCCAAGCGGCATTATTACAAAGTCAGCTTAATTGCCCCCAACAATCTGGGTCCTCATTTTACCTACCTCGGAAGGATGGAAGGCTGAGTCAACCTTGAGCCTGGTGGGATGCGAACCTGCAGTAATTGCAGGCAGCTGGTGTTACTTAAGGAGGCATTAGCCCACTGCTCCACCAAGGTTCTTTTTAATGACCAAAGTTACAACAGCACTGAAAAAAGGGACTTATGTCTCTTTTTCACACTTACAACTGTTCCTGCATCCCTACGGTCACGTGATCAAAATTCAGACGCTTGGCAACGGACCCATATTTATGATAGTTGCAGTATCCCAGAATCACGTGATGATCTTCTGCGGCTTTCTGACAAGGAAAGTCAGTAGGGAAGCCAAATTCACTGAACGTGTTACTAACTTAACCATTGTGGGATTCACTTAACAAGTATGGCAAGAAAGGTTGCAAAATAGGCCAAATCTTATTTAATGTCTCACTTAACCACACGAATTTTGGGCTCAATTGTGATCGTAAGTCGAGGACTGCCTGTTCCCTGGCTAATTCCATGTCACCATTTCACTCCCAACACATATTTAATCCATGGTAATAAATATCTGAATGTTTACGCAAAGCATGGACAGGCAACTTTTTTCTATTACTGATCTCTCTCCTTTAGGGAAATCTGCTGGAATTCACATTTATTTTTTATTTTATTTTAATCCCATTTATATCCCGCCCTTCTCCGAAGACTCAGGGCGGCTTACAATTTTAAAGCACAAATCAATGTGCTTAGCAATGACATGACAAGGGGATCTGAACAGTGGTGGGATTCAGCCAATTTACACCAGTTTGGCAGAACCGTTAGCTAATTTTTTTGTTGCCCAGGCCCAGAATGGACTTCTGGAAGCGGCATCCACACAGGGAACTGGTTGTTCACATATTTGAATCCCACCACTGGATCTGAAGCTAAGAGTAGCTGGAGCAATAGACAAGGAGGTGAATCTGTATAGACCAAGGAGAGAAAAAAATTACAAGTTGTCATCAACGTACAACTATTTGTTTAGTGAACGCATGAACAAATAGCATCGAACAAAGTGACCTATTACCGCTCCTCACATTTACAACCGTCGCTGCATCCCCGTGATCAAAATTCAGGCGCCTGGCAACCAGCATTGGTGGCAGCAGCCCAGGGCCCTGTGATCATTGGCAACCTTCCTAGCTGCATTCTGACAAGCGACGTCAAGGCAGGAAGGCAGATTCGCCGAACAACCGGATGATTCACTTAACAACTGTGGTGAATAAAAGACATAAAATTATGCACGACTCGCTTAACAAACTGCCACCCTTAGCAACAGAAATTCTAGTCCCGGTTGCGATCCTAAGTCGAGGAGTACTTGTGTTACTATTGCAGACGGTAGGTTCTTTTTCTGTACAGCTGGTTATCAGTAATACTGAGTGCTCCAACACAGGAGATGTTTGTGTTTATCTAAAGATTAATGTGTAGGTCTAGATGAATATGAGGAGTTAGGGGAAGGTCAGTTCTCAGCCCATAGGATTCCTGCTAGGGTACCAATCAGCCCAGCTTACAGCTTTCGCTTTGGTTGGCATTTAAACCATGTGAATCTTAGAAAAAAAAAACAACAACCAAAAAACTGGGGGGGGGGGAAATAAAAATTAAAATGGCCTTGGGCCATTTTAACTTCTTCTACAACACATGCGGTACTTAACACCCTAGACTTCATTATTTTTAACATCATAGCTGGAGTTCTGTTTTCGCACATGAAATATTCTTGGATAGATTTCCCAGTGTTCTGAGTACTAAAATGATTTTTTAAAAATTTGTTTATTTTTTCTCCAACATGGAAACACATTTTCCCCCTACAGGGCATATTAGCTTTATCCACGGTATTAAAATCCTGACATTCACTAACACTAGAATGCCTCTATACTTCTTTTTCACAAATATCCTTAGGTCATGATTGTTTTCCTCACCATTGTTCTGCTTGGAGAAAGTGAGGCATGTTCAGAGTGTTGACTAAGTATAACACTCCTGAAGTCAATTTGTTGAATATGTGACATTTAAATTCTTTAAATTATAATACCATGTTGGTATATGTCACCAGATAAATTGTCTAAAATGTATCAAGGCACTTCAAATTTATGTTGGAAATGTGAACAACAAGAAGGGACATTTTATCAAGTTTGGTGAATGTGTAAAAAAAGCTAGCAAAGTCTGAATTCAAATACATACACTGATTTGGAATTTTAACAGAATAATATACAATTGAGATCAGAGGGTTTTTTTCATTTGGGATTGCTGGATGGTTTTTGTATCTTTTTTCTTTATTATTTTTCTTTTTTCTTTTTCTTGCACTCTTAGTTTTCTCTTTTCTTTCTTTTTCTTTCTTTCTTTCTTTCTTTCTTTCTTTTGGTTTATATTAGTTTTTATTAACATTTATCTTTCTTTAAAAATCACTAATAACAATTCTATAACATATATGCTTTAATTATAATAACTGAGGGACAGATAAGCAGACACACACACACACACACACACACACACAGAGAGAGAGAGAGAGAGAGAGAGAGAGAGAGAGAGAGAGAGAGAGAGAGAGAGAGAGAGAGAGAGAGAGAATAACATAATTTTCAACCAAGAGGTCACATTATTCAAGGATATCAAGTAAACTTCTGAAGGGTAATAGAATGGTGAAGGCTGCTAAAATCAGGAAAATAATATTTCAATAAGCATATATAAATTCTTATAAGATTTCTAAGTGCATAATTTTTATGAAGTATGCTTTCAATAAATTCAAACCCAATTATGTTTTACATAGGAATTTGTGTGCATGTGCACGTGTGTGTACTTGGGCTTCAACATATTGCCATTTTGATGTCCATGAAATCCAGTTCCTTCCATTCTAACCAATGGCCATGTTGGCTGGAGATTGTGAAAGAGCATAACCAATAAATGATAGAAAAATAGTAGAAAGATAGATAGGAATAGATCGATAGAGATGATAGTTAGATATAGTGTATAAATCAAATGAAATTACCCAAACTCCTAGTGGATATTATGGAGTCTTAAATAAAAGGTAGGCCTAGGGCAGATCCACTGAAGAATCACTTATAAGGAGATTTGACATTCTTGGAATACTTTTGAATCAGTAATAATAATGTGACCGTTACGGACATTGTGAACATCACCACCTCACATCTACAAATCCGTTTAGGTTTTAGTTCCCAGGACTAAAGGTGCAGCCCACCACACCTGGAACCTCCTGCTTAGAGAAAGGTGGGTCAAAACATTATCTGAATTCCATCAGGCATAAACATGAATATGTTAGAACTATTTTATTTATTAATCAAAATTCTACAGCACCCATCTCACCTAAGGGACTCTGGGTGGTTTACAAGTAAAAATCATAATTGGAAAAAACATTAAAAAGAATTAAAAGGTTAAGAACTACAAAAAGGTAAAAAGGTGGACGGGGACTCTTGGTGGTGGAGGGTTGCATGCCACTCTTAGACTCCATGCCAGTTGACAAAAGCTCCTCTGAATGCCAGAAGACTAGGGGCCTGCTTCACATCTAAGGATAAGTGTTCCATAGGACAGAAGCCCTAACAAAGACTAGTCCATGGAACTTTAGCAAACAATAGACTGGAACTCAAATATTTCAGATTGGCTTTTGATTATTAATATTTATATTCTCTTCTAAAGAGTCAAGTACATCTGCCTCTTCTTGGGGAGGAAATTATAGAATGACAAGCTCCACTGAAGGGAAATATGTGTCATTATGAAATGCAAGGGAATCAAGTCAGAGTTCTATTGTGCAGGCACATTTGCTTTAGGTAGTGAATTCTTGTAGTATGTACTATTTTAATGTGAAATGCATAGAATCGGAATATTAAAATGAAGGCCTTTATGAAAGTGAATTTAGAACAGAAGCTACCCTGTCATTAAAGATGATATGTGACAGTTGGGTAGAGATTGTTGTTGTCAGTATTGGCTTCCCAAACAATAAAAATGAATAGTATTAAAATGTGTTCACTGGTGTGTGTTACTTAGAGCGATGTCAAGATCAGAAAGGAAACGTCCTAACTTTTGCCTTCATTAAAAGAATATTCCTTTTGTATTAACTCCTACAGATATTTAATGAACACCCAAAATTGCAGAGATTTTTTAAAGACAAAAAATATATATTGTTTCACTACATTTCCTCCATATATGCCTAATACAGAGAACGCTGGAAGCAACTTGGTTAAAAATAAGAAGGAAAAGTGAGGCTGAGGCAAGCTAATTGTACCTGAACAGATACCAAGGATCTCACTACATAGAGACAGCCCGTGTGTGGGTGTATTCCGTTCTATACAGCCTCTTGGTTTACGTTATTTGCATTATTTCTGTTTGATGGTAAAACAGACAAAAGGGCCATTTAACAGACACTTCATAACAACAGATGACACTCTGAACAGAAGACTTTCCCTGGTGCTTTTTGCAATTATGATGCCATATTTAATTTCAAACTGAATTTGCATTAACACAGGCTCCGATCAGATGGAGAAGTCGAAGACACCCAAGTTGAAAACGTGATCTGATCACCATGGTTAGATTTTCCCCTCTACTGACCTAATTCTAATTAAAAGTTGGAAATAGACAAAACATAGGATATATTTCCAAACTTTTGACTCCCATTACAGCCCTGCAAAGCCAACCAGGGGGAGAAGTTGAGATTAAAGGGAGATTTATTCACTTTGGTGGATTATCAGGGCTGGGACTCAGCTTCTTTTTTTGTTTTTTGTTTTGTTTTTTAAAAAAGTCCTGTGACTTTTATAGGAAGTCAAGTTCACAGAAAGGAAACCAAGGCATCAAAAGAAGTTAAGGTGGTGTGGAAGCCTTACACGGACTTTTGGTTGAAAGAAAAAAGGACTAACCTGATGATTTATGGATTTGGGAATTAAATAGGGCTAAGGAGGTAGGGCAGGGGTAGGCAACCTCGGCTCTTTTATGACTCATGGACTTCAACTCCCAGAATTCCTGAGCCATCCACCTCAACTCCTCAATTCTGGGAGTTGAGGTCCATGAGTCATAAAAGAGCCAAGGTTGCCTACCCCTGAGGTAGGAGAAAGAGTAAGATGGCAATTACTTGATGGAAAGAAAGGTGGATTTGCTTATAGTTTTATTGAATTGAAAAATTGTAGTAAAAGTAGAGTTGTTTTTTTTAAGTGAAGATGGTAGCTGCAATGGCATATTTAAAGCTCAATCCCTAGAAGAAGTGAGATAAAAGAGGAGGGGCTTTGGGATGGGTAATTTGTCAATCATGTGCCACACTGTCTTCATGTTTTTGAACTCTGGAGTTCCCCTGAAAGGAAATTAATTTTGTCAGCAGTAACAAGCCCACAAATATAGCTACTACCCTCTTTGATTACCTGGTTAAAGTCTGTTTACCTATAAGTAATATTCTTGTAGATCTGACCTTGTCAGCATTTGCTGATTGCTGGATAAAATTCCTGAAGCCCTAGCAACTGTAAAAAGTAGAGGAAAGAACTACAAGGATGATCTGGGAAAGATCCAGGCCCACATGAACTATATTAGTCTAATAGTGAACCAGTGTTGACAGCAAAATCAGAAAGGCTTGCCAACAAACTACTGTAGTAATGAAGCAAGAAAGTACCACAGCATGAAATATTAACCACATGGCCATCTTAATAGGAAGAAAAATGGTCTAGATTAGTGTTTCTCAACCTTGACAGTTTAAGAATGGTGGACTTCAACTCCCTAACCCACATGGAGAAAGGCTAGGGAATTTTGGGAGTTGAAGTCCACCCATCTTTAAATTGCCAGGATTGAGAAACACTGCTCTACATACTTGGAAGATAAACTTGACTGGGCCTTGTGGTTTAAGAATGAAAGTCTTTAAAGAAAATGTCCTCCCAGTAGGAACTATCAAATCACACCCCACTTGAGATGCTAGGAAAAAAAAAACAGGAAAAGAAATGGAAAAAGGATAATCAGGATAAAAGATAATAAGTTTGAACTTGTTCAAATTTAAGGTGGTGGCAATACATCCAGTTGAAATCTCAGTGAGGAGTTATAGATGAAAGACCACACACCACATCATGCAAGATCTGGATGCCATGGGCAGAGATATAACAGTTAAGCTGAAAAAAAGAAATAATAAAAAAAACCACAGCCACATAATATGCAAGGTGAATTAAAAAGGACCTAGGATAGAATCTTTTTTTTTTATTAAAAAGTTTTAACATACAATTTTTCCCTTAAAAAAAATCCCCCCTCCCCCCCTTCTCCCTCCCCCCCTTCCTCTCCCCCCTCCCCCCCTCCCCCCCCCCGACTTCCCAGAGCTAAATACAAGGTATATATAAAAAAAACAATCATAAACAACCATATACTAACAACCATAAACTCTAAAATCTATCACTCTCTAGCTTATATAGGATAATACAAACCTTAGTAATATTAAATATATATAAATATATATAAAAAAACTAATATAGAAAAAAAATAAAGAAAGAAGACTTATTCAAATATAAAACTTCTTAACCCTATACTTATTCTGAGTAAACTCAAGCCATTTTCTCCCTTCCATAATATAGCGTTCCTGCAAGTAATCTTTCAAATAGGCCGAAATCTTCACCATTTCGACCAGGTCGGAAACCTTTAAAATCCACTCTTCTATGGTCGGCAGTTCCTCTTTCCAGTACTATCCTATCAAAAGTCTTGCTGCCGTAATTAAATTCAACATCAACTTAGTATATTCCATCAGACTTTTATCCAAAAAGCCTTAACCTTTTTACAAGTCTACCATATATGAAAATATAAAAATATATTACGTCTTTATCACCGCACCTCCAACATTTAGGCTAATAATTCAGATACATGCTTAGCTTTTTAAAATCTAAATACCATCTATAAAACATTTTGTAAAAATTCTCTCTTAGATTTCAAACTTATATAAATTTTACATTCCTCACCCAAATCTTTTCCCACCTCCCACTACTTGGCTGTAAGTACGTTGTGAAAGTTCCATAGACTTCTGCTGATCTTGTTCTTTTATCTTTTTTGATCGTTTTAAAGCAGCACGCGTCACCCTCTGTTCTCTGGGATCATCCAAAAGTGTTATAACTTGATCTCCTCCAACACCATTCTCCTCTGTCTGTCCATCTTCAGCCTCTTGATATTCTCCTTCTCCAGATCCCTTTGCAGCTTCCAGAAGTGTTAATGGGGTTGCTTTTAAAACATTATTGTAAAAATCACGCGCTTGCATCACAGTAACCAGACGGTACCTTTTACCTTCATGCATCACCATCAACCCAGCTGGAATCTCCCATCTGAACCTTATATCTCGTTGCTTGAGCTCTTGCACAAGAAATGTAAAATCCTTCCTTCTCCTTAAAATCTTTGGAGGAATTTCTTTTAGAACCAGAACTTCTTGATCAGCAATCACGACTTTAGTATCATAGGCAGCTTGTATAACTTCATCTCTAATTTCCTTTTTTGCAAAATAAACCACCACATCTCTAGGCAGCTTTCTCTGTCTAGCAATCCATGAGTTCACACGATACACTTTATCCATGCCTCCTTTTATTTCAGATGCTGGCTGATTCAATACCACTTCGAGAGCCTCAGAAACCAGCTGCTTTAGATCTTCCTTAATATTCTCCTTTAGACCTCTGATTCTAATGGCAAACTGCATCTGGAAATATTGAGCAAGACTCAATTCTCTATCCATTTTGTCTCTTAAATCTTCATTCTCCAATACTTTTGCTTCTAATATGGCATTCTTTTGAGTCAAATCTTTAACTTTTTCATCCAAATCTTCCACACATTCAGCCACTTTATACACTGAAGACAAAATGTCTACCTTCATCACGCTGAACTTCTGCTCCATCCTCTCTTCTATTCTCTCCTCCAATTTCTCCAATTTCTCCTCCATCTGTGCAAATTTATCACCCATTGATTGATTAATTGATTCCAAAAGTTTATCCAGAGCATCTCGTAAGTCCTTCGATGTCACTACATCAGGAGGATATAATGCCTGCAATGATGATTGTTGCACCGGGGAAGTTCCAGCACTCCGAAGAGTTTTAGGGGGAGGCTTAGCCGCCATCTTTTACTTTCAATTGTGACGCACTTTCACTTAGAGTTTAAAAAGTCCATCAAGCTCGAGAGTAGAATAAAATAATCCTCTTCACCTTTTCCTCTTGTACCGCTCTGCCTGCTCTTTTTATTCCATAGTCTTTCCTTCAGGCAGGGGTGGTCGCAGACGCCTGGCTCTGCTCCATAAAGTCAGGAGCAGAGGCGCTGGCCAGCTGGGAGCGACCCAGGCTACGGGGGAGTTCGATCCTTCGGCCGCCCAAGCTGCAAGCTCAGGCGGCCCCGGAGAACTCAACCCCTACCTGGGGCCTCACCCCCTCCTCTTCTCCCGAGGAGGGGGCTTCAAATTCGCCCGAACAGCTGATCCGCGCTGTTTCGGGCGAAAATCACTCAGCTGAGCCGCGGGCAGCCCGGGAAGGCTGTCTCCGTCGCCGCGCAGCCACCGGAAGTTCCGGACCTAGGATAGAATCTTGAGGAAGTGCTAACAATCTCTTCTGCGTGTTCAAAAAAGTATGATGAGAAATGTAGGGCTGAAACTATTGAGAAATAATTTTGTCAGTGCCTAGTGAACTGAGAGAAGATAGTAACATTTTGTAATCAGGCATCAAGTGTCATAGAAAAATCCTGTCACACCAGTACTGATCTTTGCTTGTTCATCATTCTGGAGATAGAACAATGAACTAAGTGAGATAGATAATATCAATACCAGAAGGTCAGTTGACTGACCAACCACAGTCAGTAACCCTATCAACATCTGTGTGGAGGGAAGTATGCAGTGGGATTTTTCAAGCTTTTGCCCTGGACCCAGTGCTCTTCAATATCTTTTCATAAATGCCCTAGATTAAGGGATTGAAGGAGCACTCATCTAATTTGTGGATGACACAAAGCTTGAAGAGGGGATTGCTAACTCTTTGGAAGAGAGACTCAAGATTCAGAAGGATCTTAACAGATTTGAGCATTGGGCTCCATTCAACAAAATGCAGTTCAGCAATGCGACAGGTAAGGTCCAGCACTTAGGCAGGAAAAATCAGATGCATAGATAAGAGATATCCAGTATCTGGCAAATAGTAGTCCCTGTGAGCAGGATCTAGGTGGACCATCACTTAAGTATGAGTTAACAGTGTGCTGCAGCTGCCCAGAAAGCCAACACAGTCTTGGGCTGCATGAACAGATAGCATTGTTGGAAGAAAATGCAGTTCAGAAGTAATTTTATTCATGGGCTCCCTGTGAACTCCTTTTAATCATCAACATGACCAGCCAGTACCTGATATTGCAAGCAAAGATAATACGATGTAGCAAAGTTCACTTAACTTTCAGCCAACAATTGACAGTTAGGCTGAAAGTGATTGAAAACCACACAACAAACAACAAACAGGCAGGAACCCTTCAAGATGGGCTTTCTTGAGCACATAAAAAGGTGCCCCAAAGTCAACACAAAACCACACATCAAAAGGAAGATCTGTAAATTTTACAGGATTGGATAAGGTCAGGTCCCCACAGGAGCTGCACATCCACCAAAATAAAAACTTCAAAGAATACATTCACACATCTCTCAAGGAACCACTTTTACTATAAATATCACCTACAGTACTACAAAACCCCAGTTTGTAGCTACCCTCAAGTGCTGTCCTTTATGCTTTCAAATAAAACTACTTTCTTTCCAAGCAGCATGTCCATTCTTACACAATCCTGGCATGGAACCAGACTTCATATTCTTCTAAACAGTATCAAGATTAAGAAAGTGATAGTACTGCTCTTATACCCACACTGGTGAGGTCATATTTAGAATACACCATCTACTTCCGGTCACCGCAATACAAAAAAGATGCTGAGACTCTAGAAAGAGTGCAGAGAACAGCAACAAAGATGATAAGGGGTCTGGAGGCTAAATGGCTAAAGGAACTAGGTAGGTTTAACTTAACAAAGAGAAGAATGAGGGAGACAGTATTCAGAGGAGCTGCTACAGGGGGAAGGGGGTTGATTTATTCTCCAAAGCACCTCAGAGGGAGATCCAACCTGAAAATAAGGAGGAACTTCCTAACAGTAAGACCTATTAAGCAGTGGAACAGCTTGCCTGTCAGAATTGTGGGTGCTCCATCATCAGAGGTTTTCAAGAAAAAAACTGGACAACCATTTGTCCAAGATGGTATGAGGACTTCTGCCTAGTACTGGAGGTTGGACAGAAGACCTCCAAAGTCCTTTCCAACCCTGTGATTCTATACTTCTATAATCTCATAGTTAATTAGTGGCAATTTTGTCTCCAAATTGCAACCGCAAAGAAGCAAGAACCATGTGGATTTCAGAAAGGCATGTTTAATGCTAATCTGGGGTAAAAATATAACACTGAAAATTATCATAGTAAATGCCTAGCTAGGCGTGTGTTGAGTTAATTAAGCTAGCCATCTCATTGAAACACTTCCTTCCCATGCCTCTCACATTTGTGGCTGTGTTACCTCTTCTAAACAGTGTTCCCCAAGCCTTACACCACCACCTATTCCTCCTTCCTTATTTTGCATATCCTGATCAGGATGACCTCCAATCACAATTCTATTTTTGTCTGCAAGTCAATGTCATTCCTGCCATGGATATGTAACATGAAAATCAAAAATTGAGAGGGGAAGAGCAATGGAAGTACAGAGACTTCCCTACTGACCATTGCTTTGATTTGCCACTTTTATGTTCTTGTTGTTTTAAGTCTTTTCTTTAAGTCACTCAATTTGTTTGAACAGGGTTGGGAAGCCTGAAGAATTCCATTGTTCTTTCTGCTTTGCTTTTTTTCTTTGATTGATTAAATTTATATCCTTTTCCCCAAAGAACTCACTTGAGCTGGCTTATTTTTATAGGCAGGGCAGCTGTCGGATGACTCTGCTTTATAGAAAATTGTGTCCAACCCTGAACAGTGACAACTTTGGATCTGTCACTTTTTATTTATTCATGTATTTAAGTTTTTCCTTCAAAAGCTCAAGGTGGCGTATTCAGTTCAGAGTATAAGGTTCTCCCCTGCCTCATTCTATTCTTGTGACAATTAGGTTGAGAGACAGGCTGAGTCCTCCCAGCGAGCACTGGCCAAGTGGAAATCTTAAAGTGATTCTCCCCAGGCCCGATCCAGAATTTTAACTGCTGCACCACATTGATTTGGCTAGTCAGTTGAACTCAGAGAGTTATTGGAAGGGTACCAACCCAATCTGTTGGATGTTACCTGGAGTAATTGAGGAGATCAGGATAGAAACAAATTACATCTTTTAAGATCTGTTGAGACTATCCCTACTGGCCAAGTGTTCTCCCTCCCTCTCCCTCCCTCTCCCTCCCTCTCTATCTCTCTCTCTCTCATCTATATTATCTGTCTGTCTATCTTCTCTCTCTCTCTCATCATCATCTATCTTGCTCTACAGATGATGCTATTTCTTCTATTCTCCATCTGAGCTTGGTGCGCTTAGAGGAAAGAAACACTCATGTGTGAATGTTGTTTGTCGACTTCAGTTCGGTACGTAATGCAATCATTCCTCAGCATCCAGTAGACAAACTGGGCCTTTTAGGCTTTAATATGCCTTTGGATTTTTGATTTTCTTATTGACAGGCCCCAGTATATGTGAGTTGGGAGTAATATTTCTAGCACCATTTTCTTGAGCAAAGGCTCTCCTCAGGGCTGTGTTCTAAGTCCGCTGTTGCTGACTCTGTTGACCCATGACTGTTGGGCTAGGTTTGCCACCAACCATATTGTGAAGTACGCAGATGATACAATAGTAGTGGGCCTTATTCAAGATTACAATGAGGGTGCTTACCCGCAAGGAAGTAGAAGGTTTGGTGAACTGGTGTAAGAAAAACAGCCTTGTCTTAAATGTAGGAAAAATTAAAGAGATCATTGTCAATTTCAGAAAAGGCAGGCACAGCCACACACCTCTGTGTATTAATGATTCACCTGTAGAGGTGGTTAGCAGCATCAAATTTCTGGGTGTGCAGCTAACGAGTAGACTAGCTTGGTTGCTCAACAGCAAGACACTGGTGAAGCAGGCACAGCAGTGCCTGCATGAGAAAAGCACATTTTCCTTCCCCTGTTCTTACCATTTTACCATTCTTACCATTTCTTACCTCTTTAAGGAAAAGGTGGAGGAGACAGGATCAGAAAAAGAAAAGGAGGTGAAGTTGTCATGCAAGAATACAAGTTAATTTGAGGGCTAATCCACATGGAGCTCCATTTCCATTTGTCCTGCTTGCCATCATTCGCTCCTTAGAGACTAAAATTGACCTTCTGAAACTTGAGCTGGCCACAAACAAGGAGTGTATATTAGAGGTAGTGACCCTTTGAGAGCTCTATGCAACAAAATTGTTATACATTCAAAGTGACTATTATTATTATTATTATTATTATTATTATTATTATTATTATTATTATTATTATTATTATTATTATTATTATTATTATTATTATTATTATTTCTATGTAGTGACGATCAAGACCATCCTGTCATACACTATCACAGTCTAGTTTGGAAGTATTACTGCTTCGGACAGGAAGGCGGTGCAGAGAGTGGTGAGGATGGCAGAAAAGATTATTGGTAGTTCACTTTCTTCTATCCAGGACATAGCATATAAGCAGTATTGACTGGGATGCTACACATCCTCTTCATGACCTGTTTTCTTTGTTACCTTCTTGGAGGAGGCTTTGTGGTATCTGAAGCAGGACATCCAGATTCAGTCACAGTTTTGTTCCATATAGCATTAAACTTGTGAACTTTCAAGCTCCCTCTTTCTGCTATGCATTCAAAATATAATATTCATGTGTGTGTATGTGTGTGTGTGTGTGTGGGGGGGGGGGGGTTGTTACTTATTTTGTCTTATTTTGTCTTATCTTGTCTTGCCTTGCCTTGCCTTGCCTTGCTTTACCTTACCTTACCTTACCTTATCTTATCTTAATCATCCTACCTTACCTTATCTTATTTTATCTTAATCTGTCTATGTCTCATTATATATCTCTATTTTCTCTATCTAAATTCATAAGCTGCCCAACTTCAATGATCTCTAAATTGGTGTCTTAGCAAATCATCTAAACCAAACTTGGGAAGTTCTCCATTACAGACCTGACTACCCACTGCAAACAAACATGATAGAAGACACAGGTGGTGAGAAATGTATACAGCCAAATAATAAAATTCAAGAATTCTTTAAGCACAAAGTGGCACAAACATAATTTTTTTTAAGGTTCATGGAAGTAAATCTTTTTGAAAAGCCTGGGATTCAGAGATTCGGAGAACTTGCTGATGCTGAATCCAACTTTCTTTTTTTTAGTAGGTTCTTAACATTCATGTAACAGGAGGGATAGTACAATGTGGTCCTCTTCATGGTACAAATTTACTTCATACAGATGTGCCAGAATTTTTTTGAATTCCTTCTTTGTTTTTTGTTTTTTTAGAAAAGTCATAACCTTCTTCCCAAATGTGATTGGGAAGCATCTTGACTGTAGCAGAAAAGAGAACTGGCAAATTTGTTCATCCTGATTTCTGAAGCTGCTGAATAGCAAATCCTACTTCAAGTTGTAAGTGTGGAATTGTATCGGTGACCTCTCCGTTCTATTAGAGAAATAACCTTGCAAATAAATGCTACTTACAGGTATCCATGCAGTCTTTTTCTGGATTGTTGCAGTAGTCCATTCAAACAATTTGTGATTTTTTTTGCCATTTCAGTTCCACAGTGTTCAAAGATCAGTGTCAAAACAGATACTTCAGACTAACACCTTTTTCTTCCTAACAAAACTGCCAGCTATTAGCCATGCAGGAACTGGGCAATTAATGGACAACGTCTTTGGTCATCAGGGAGACCAATTGAGAGGGAAAAATGCACCTGTTGAATTTCTGCTTTTTGTCTGATGGGGTTGAAAACAAGTTCACTTTGCACTGATGTCTTCTTTGCATGACATGGGTCTTCCTTCGATTAATTGAAGGGTGGTGGGGGGACATGGTGTTGATGAGAATATTTAATTCCAACAGGGTTTTAAAATGGGCACTGCTGCATGTTTGTTTGTTTGTTTTTAAAAAAGAAAACAACCTAAGCATAAACAAAGTGCCTTTTTTTTGTGTGTGCATTTTCTCTGGTCTTTTCCTCCAGGTGAGGTTTCTCTCTTCCAGCTTCTTTTTGCAATTCGGCTGGAAGCGTTGCACAAACAGCAAAGTGTGACACCGTCTCTCCAGTGCGATGTGTTGCCAAGCAATCAGGGCAGAAATAATTATCACATGAAAGTGGTCTCCTAGTATCCTGCTGAATGCAATTGGAAAGAGTTCAAATGAAAAGATTTCTGCGCTTTACCGCTTTCCGGGCTGCGCGCATAATGAACATTTGGAGAGGCGAAGGTTGCCAGGCTCCATTTTGGACAGCTCCTCTGTATTCACTCTAGAGCTTTTGTTATGAATTCCAAGTTGATTCCTACAATGGAGGAAATGTTTACTGCATTACCTATCCAGGTTTTTTGCCTGTGAGCAGCTACACCACCCACTGTTCTTGTTATCCAGAAACAATCTCTGGAAAGGACAGATAATGCTTCCATCATTATAAATCTTTAAAACAAAGGGTAGGCAATGCTCATATGACTGAGGGAAGGGGTGTGCAGGCCATAAAGCAGCTGAAGACCGAATAGACAAGGAAGAGGTGGGTTCCCTTTGATTACTCTGCCATCAAAACCTAACAAATGAACTCTGGTTTTGTACCCACAATGGAAAAATAACTTCGTGAAATAGATTGTGCTACAGGTAGTCCTCAACTTACAACATTCATTTAGTGACCTTTCGAAATTACAACAGGATTGAAAAAAAGTGACTTATGACCGTCTTTCTCGCTTACAACCATTGCGGCATCCCCGTGGTCACATGATCAAAATTCAAATGTTTGGAAATTGACTCATATTTATGATGGTTGCAGTGTCCCGGTGTGTGTGTGTGTGTGTGTGTCATGTGCTCACCTTCTGCGACCTTCTCGCAAGCAAAGTCAATGGGGAAGCCAGATTCACTTAACAACCGTGTTACGTACTTAACAATTTCAGTGATTCACTTAATAACAGTAGCAAGAAAAGTCGCAAAGTGGGGCAAAACTCACTTAACAAAAGTTTCACTTAGCAGCAGAAACATTGGGCTCTATTTAGGTCGTAAGTCGAGGACTACCTGGTATTTAGCAGGGGAGATACACAAGATGTGAATACTTTCATGTGGAAAGAAACTCCCCTCAAAGTGAAGTCCAACCTCATCAACAAGAGGGATTCTCAAGGTCTCTTCCTCATCGTTCTAGTTTCCGAACCTCAGGAAGATTAATTTGTTTGTGCATTAGATGGATACTTTTTAAATGTCAGATGATATTGAAAGCAATATTTTTCCACCTGCAGCCTGAAACAATGCAGCCTGTTCCAGCACCATTAAACATTACCGCCTCATTCTGTTACCTAAGGTTGTATGTAACTCTGCTGAATAGTTAGGGGTGCCAAACAAGCAGGAGGAAAATTGATTTGGCTTATTCTTACACCCTTAATGAAGTGGCTGCTCTGCTGGCCTCCAGATGAGGCTGTTAGGGATGTTGGACCAGTTGTGGGTCTTTCTAACCAGAAGGAAAATTCAGAATAAGTAGTAACACAAACCTATGGGTTAGCCGAAACCGTCTCAAGCTACTTGTTCCTTATAATTTTACACTTGAAAATTATTTTTCAATCAATTCTGTTTCACAGACTGGCCTAAAACAGAATAAAAGCTGCAAAGATTATAGCTATCCCACTGATACCTGTCAAACCTATGAGATACTACACACACACACACACACACACACACACACACACACACACACACATATGGACGCGGTGGCTCAGTGGGTTAGGACGCTGAGCTTGTTGATCAGAAGGTCGGCAGTTTGGCGGGTCGAATCCCGAGTGCCGCGTAGCAGAGTGAGCGCCTGTTACTCGTCCCAGCTTCTGCCAACCTAGCAGTTCGGAAGCATGTAAAAATGCAAGTAGAAAAATAGGGACCACTACAGTGGGAAGGTAACAGCGTTCCGTGCGCCTTTGGTGTCTAGTCATGCCAGCCACACACACAGACACACACAGACACACACAGAGACAGACACACACACACACACACATATATATATTCCTTTCTTTGTGTATTTCTTAATTTTGTGTCTGAAGCTGCCCACTTGCAAATTCACTCTACAGCAGGCTCAGAGTCACAAGGGCTCCACTGTTCCAAGGTCAGGAGTTTCCTACAGTTTGCCGTCCTTCCTTCATTTTCAGATTTAGAATTAATCAGACTTCTACGATTAATTCCAAGCAGTTCAACAAGAAGGGAAGCTTTTAAACAATCTGTGATAACTCTAGTTCTGTTTGTGATGATAGGGCATTATTGCAACTTGAACCACTAACAAAAATGTGCACATTTTAAAATTAATTGTCAACTGTCCCGTTCAGTCATCTAGCAAAGAAAGACCCCTGGCCCACTGTTTCACCAGGAGTATACTTTACTAAAACTTAAGTGGTTACAGAAGTAGCGAAGACAGAAACAATACAATTAACTTTTCTTTTTCCCTGACCATCCCCTGTGTTATCAAGTAATGTCCAATTGGGTGCTTGGATATTGTTTGGGTAATGGACCCTCCATTTGTGGGCTTTCCAGCTCTCCATACCGATAGTGACCTTGGGCTGGCTGGTGTTTCTCAGGCTTCAGGCCAGCACAGTTTGGTTTCCATCCCTCCCCTAATTCCTCCTTACATTCCAATCCTATCTTCTCTCCACCCCCATTGCTAATGTCAGGCTGTCAGCTTGCTAGGGTTGGCTAGCAGAATGGCAACTATGACATGTTCCTCCTCTGGAAAAAAAAAGGATTAGTCCTACAAAAAACAAAACACAGAAATAGTAACAAATTGTAACAGACAGTTCATTTGGGATTGTTTGGGTACCTAACATGGAACTTCCAGGTGAGTTGGGGGAGCGCACATGGGGTGCATAATAATAATAATAATAATAATAATAATAATAATAATAATAATAATAATAATAATAATAATAATAATAATAATAATAATAATAATAATAATAATAATAATAATAATAATAATAATAATAATAATAA
Organism: Vipera berus; assembly: GCF_964194415.1. Taxonomy (NCBI): domain Eukaryota; kingdom Metazoa; phylum Chordata; class Lepidosauria; order Squamata; family Viperidae; genus Vipera; species Vipera berus. The sequence continues at coordinate 85,770,447 of NC_138204.1, forward strand.
TAATAATAATAATAATAATAATAATAATAATAATAATAATTTTATTTATATACCGCCCTTCTCCTGAAGGACTCAGGGCGGTGAACAGGGCAGACATATAAAAATACAAAAATACAAAAGTTAAAAAGAATTAAACATATGTCCAAGCTAAAAACAGTAAATACATATATTAAAAATGACAATAAAACCCAACCCATCCCCCATCAGGCCAAGCCGGCTTGTTCAAATAAATGTGTCTTCAGATCGCGACGGAAGGAGCGAAGGTCGGGCGCCATCCGGAGCTCAACCGGCAACCAATTCCATAGTTCCGGGGCGCCCACAGAGAAGGACCTCCCCCTGGGGGCCACCAACCGACATTCTCTGACCGGTGGCACCCTGAGGAGGCCCTCTCTGTGGGAGCGTACAGGGCGGAGGGAAGTTGATGCCGGCAGCAGGTGCTCCCTAAGGTACTCCGGCCCCATGCCATGTAGGGCCTTAAACACCATTACCAGTACCTTGAATCTCACCCGGAAGACAACTGGTAACCAATGCAGCTCACGGAGCAGAGGTGTAACATGGGAGTATCGGGAGACTCCCAACACAACTCTCGTGGCTGCATTCTGTACCAGTTGGAGCCTCCGAGTGGTCCTCAAGGGCATCAACCCATTCAGTGTCTGAGGAGGGAAAGTCCTTCCACAAGAATTAAGTATTGCAATTTTCCCTTATGAAGACAAGAATCAAGGATTTCCTTGACCTCGAAATGTTGCTCCCCTTCTATTAAGATGGGTGTGTGTGTGTGTGTGTGTGTGTGTGTGTGTGTGTGTGGCTTCGTGGCAGGACACAAGGGTGAGCCAGTGACAGCTTTTAAGGGACAATAATGCAACACTGGGCAGCCATGTTATTAACTCTGGAAACATCACTTTCCAGGTAACTCATGTCCTTTTCTTTCACTATAGTCCTGGATGTTAAAGCAGGCTAACTCTGCCACAATTGTACCAATCTACCCTCAACTTGTGCCCAACAAATGAGTGAAACAATCTGAAGTTATCATTAGGTGGACCCATTCTAAAGTGGTATTTCCCCCCCTTAAGTTACCCCACCATACCTTCAAACTGTGTAAAATCTGAAACATATACAACTCGGTTTCAAACGTAAGAGCAAGGGATTTGGGCATGTGAGTTGTGCACAGTGGAGGCGCAGGGATGCCCCTTTCTCTCTAATTATTAGGCAACATTCACCTCTGCCTTTTCTATCCCAGCCTTTGCTCTTTTCTAAGCTCTTCATTTTCTGCATTCCTTTCCTAACCATCATTATCTATCTCTTGGTTATGATGCCAGCTTCTCTCTGCTTTCCCACATGGATAAAGAAAGGAAAGCAGAGCTCCGGTTTTTTAGCCTGGGAGAAGAAGAGGATGAGGGGGCGTTCTGCACTATTGCACTTTAATTATATTTGAAAATGTATCTTTACCTTTTAGATGCAGCTGCCCTGTGTCTTCCTCATTGCCACGTCCAAGAATAATGAGGGAAGTTGAACTGAGCTTTTTGGTTTATTTACGAGCTTCTCTGTAGACATCAGATTCAATTACTCCTATCTTTCTCCCTATGAAGTAAGACAGTGGTTGCCCAGTGGCTAGTCATTTTTAGTTCTCCTGCTTTAGGGAACCTGGTTAATTGCACAATACTGGTAGGGTCTGCTTCCTCTTTCTCTGGGGCTGTTTCTGTATCCTTCCTTATATTTCTTTATATCTTTTTACTTTTACCTTGAAGAATGCCCAAATGGGGAATGAGAGGAGGAGGAAACCATGAGATTAGGGAAAAGAAGCTCTAATCCTAAAGTCAGACGCACCCCGATAACCTCTGCTTTGCTTTAATTGGGCCCAGCAATGTACTGAAATCACACTGTATATAATGTCCTAAAGGTGCTGTTCAAAAGGCAACTGGACTTCCTTTGAGTTGCTTTTTGCCTTTTGAACAGCATCTTTGGGACAACCATGAATTGGATGATTGAGAATCTTCATAGACATTATATATAATGGTTGGCACACTCACCAATGAGGACCACATCATTAGGTAGTCCCCTGAAAGAACATGTGCCAGAGACAGCACAGGGGTTGGCAGTGGGGAGAGTAATGTTTCTGCCAACTTTGTTTTCTGCTGATTCAAGAATAGGTAGATGGAATTTGTGAGGAAAGGCCCATTGTATGGTCTTCCACTGTTTTCTCCCTTCACTCCATCACAATAGCAATAGCACTTAGACTTATATACTGCTTCGTAGTGCTTTACAGCCCTCCCTAAGCAGTTTACAAAGTTAGCATATTGCCCCCAACAATCTGGGTCCAATTTTGCCAACCTCGGAAGGATGGAAGGCTGAGTCAACCTGAACCACTCAGAATCGAACTTCTGGAGTGAGCACTGAATTAGCCTTCCGTAATAGAATAGAATAGAATAGAATAGAATAGAATAGAATAGAATAGAATAGAATAGAATAGAATAGAATAGAATAGAGTAGAGTAGAGTAGAGTAGAGTAGAGTAGAGTAGAGTAGAGTAGAGTAGAGTAGAGTAGAGTAGAATAGAGGGTGGAAGGGACCTTGGAGTTCTTCTAGTCTAGCCCCCTGCTCAAGCAGGAGATCCTATATCATCTCAGACAGGTGATTGTCCAGTCTCTTCTTAAAAATTTCCAGTGATGGAGCGCCCATGATTTCTGGGGGTAAGCTGTTCCACTGGTTGATTGTCCTCACCTCAGGAAGTTTCTCCTTAATTCCAGGTTGCTTCTCTCTTTGATCAGTTTCCAACCATTGTTTCTCATCCTTCCCTCTGGTGCTGCAGTGAACCACTTGACTCCCTCTGCCTTGTGGCAGCCCCTCAGATACTGGAATGCTGCTATCGTGTCTCCCCTATTTCTACTTTTCTTTAGACTGGCCAAACCCAAGTTCCGCAGCTGTTCTTCATATCTCCAGGCCTTTGATCATCTTAGTTGCTCTTCTCTGAATTTTTTCCAAACTCTCAACATCTTTTTTGTGATATGATGCCACCACAGCTCTTACAGATGTGAGAGCCACCATTCTTTTTGTCTCCTTACTTGATGAAAGCACCAGACTTTCCATGAGGTCCCAATGACCTCATGGAATAAAGGGCATGTTGTAAAATAGCTAGATACTGTATTTTCCCCCTTGACCAGTGAGATAGGTTATGCCAAGCTCCGAACCCCTGGTGTAATATGAGATGCTATCACAGTTAATACCCAGTTGTAATGTACTGTCCAAATAAGTGTGTTACAACAAGGTGACAAAACTGATAAGGTTTCTGTCCAGCCTCTTGGTTTCCTTCATTTAAGAGTGGAAAATAATAGCTGAGTAGAGATTCTGAAAAGGGAAGACACCACTGTAACTCACCATCATTTATCCACTGAAGCTAGACTATAACATTAGTAGCTTATGATGGAAAATTTAGTGGGGCAACGTTATAGTGCATTTGGGGAGCTGTGTGTTTTGTGTGGGATGGGGGACAGAATCCAAAAAAGGGAGGTAAAATAAGATGATGACAAACACAAAACATAGGAGCACCTCCTTTTGCATTCATGGTTTTAAAATGAGCAACTGCAGAAGCTCCTTTGGGGAGAAAAAGAGGGTGACCCTTTTCGAAATCTCCAGAAATGCTGTTCTCTCAGCCTCTCTCTGCTAGAAATCTGAAGTCTATGTGGGATGTATTTCAGCTTGAACATTCCCAAATTGTTGCAGGTTGGCAAGAAAACAAGTTGTCAACATGACTTTAATATACCTACTACAATATGCAACTAGACTACTTCGGCTGAATAGGTGTCTACTTGAGTCAAGAAATGTACTTGTACCGAAGCAAAAAATAGATTCAGTCACTCGGTTAACACTTTTGCAGAATACAGGAAACCAATGATGAGTTATGTAAATGAGTTATATAACACACTGTTCATGACTAGGGACACAATACCATTGCCGTGAAGTCCATTAAGTGTGGAATTCGAGAAGGAGGGAAGGATACTGAAAATTCTGGGATGCTCCTATAATAGAAAGCTATTATAGAAAGCTTCTATAATAGCACGAATGAGGCCACAGGTGGAGTACTGCACAAAGCTCTGGTTATCCTGATAGAAAAAAAGATGCCGAGACCCTAGCAAGTGTGCAGAGAAAAGCAACAAAGATGATAAAAGGGTCTGGGGGCTAAATCGTAGGATGAGTGGTTGAGGGAGCTAGGTACAGTATATCTAACCTAGAAGAAGAGAAGAACTGGGGGAGGGACATGATAACAATCTTTCAATATCATCGCCACTGTCACAGAGAAAGGGGGACTGACCTATTCTCCAAAGCAGCCAAGGGCAGGACAAGAAGCAATGGGTAGAAGCTTGTAAAAGAGAAATCCGGCCTAGAAATAAGGAGAAATTTTTCTGGTAGTGAGAACAATTAATCAGTGGTACAGCTTGCCTCTCAGAGTTGTGGATGCTCCATCACTAGAGGTTTTCAAAAAGAGATGAGACCACCATTTGGCCAGGATGATATTAGATCTCTTGCCTTGAGCAGGGAGCTGGAGTAGAAGACCTCCAAGATCCCTTCCAGCCTTATGATCCTATGTCTTTCTTTAAACGTTGCTTATGCATTCCTTTGAATCAATTAGGAGAGCTGAATTACCTGCATTTTCCCAAGCAACAAGTAAGAATCTCAAGGCAAAGGCCACATGTAATTGCCATCAGCCTCCATCATACTATCTCTGATGAATAAGGAGGTGTGAATTTAGATAAATAGCAGAGATAAGGAGCCACGTCAGCCTCTCTGCTAAGCGTCCTGGGTGGGAAGAGAAAGATAATTTTCACTCTGCGAATAGATGGCATTTGTTGAATGCAAAGTTCATTGCAAATATTTGATCTGGTTCTGAAAAATCTTGCTTTGATCTTTCCAACTGCAGTGATTGGCAGACATAAAGGACAGCAATCTCATAATAGAAATGGGACAAAATAAGGGATACCCATTCCTCTGGATTTTGTTTTCTGAAATGCCATGGGTCAGCTCAAGTCTTTAGGTTGGGATTATCTTAAAGCTGTCACACAGTGCAGAATAATTAGTTATACCTACTGAGAATGATACTTTCCTAAAATATATTGCTTACAATAGTGGAATATTAGACTTCACCTGGAGCAACCTGAATTCAAATCACGATTCATCCAGCCTGAGAGCCTTGTGGGGAAACTTTCAATCAGTTACCATCTTAAATTAATTTCATAGATTTCTGCAAGGATAACATAGGATGACCTCAATAGAAGAGGGGAATATTATGCTACAGATGTGGATGAAAGAGAAAGATAACTCTTGCATCCTCTGTCCACTTGTAATAATAAATGTGCCCTTTTGAGCTTGAGTGCCGAAGTCAGCATTTGCAGAAGATCAGATGAAGAAATGCTGCTGTGAGAAATTTAAGAATCATCCCACATTTGTAATTCACTATTCACTATTGTAAAGGCAAAAATAAAAATAAAAAAAAATGAACCAACCAACTTTGATTAAGTCATCCTACTTAATGCAAAACTTAATAAGCTCCGGGTTTGCTGAACCAAAGCTTCCATCATCTCTCAACATGGTCAAGGCCATAGGAGAAGACATATGCAATAAGGTAATGATACTATCTGAAATAGCACAGTTGAGAGAGCCCACTAGAGCAGAGGTCCCCAACCTTTTGGGCACCAGAGACTGGTTCCGTGGAGAGAGATTTTTCCGCAGACCAGAGGGGGCGAGGTTTTGTGTGCTGCCTGCATCCCACGGATGGGGCTTTGCTTATTTGTGCAGACCGGTTGCTGTCATGCCATGGCCTGGTACTGGTCCACAAACCAGGGGTTGGGGACCCCTGCACTAGAGTGTTGTGGTTAATGCAGCACTTTGAGTATGTTCCTGGAAATCTAGCCTGATCAAAAATTAATAAAGCAGTATTTTGTGCATTTAATAGAAGTAAATTATTACATGAAATATATAGGGGTGGGCATGGGGGGGCATATAAAAAGCCTAACCTCTTGCTAACAACATCCTAAGCGTAATGGAAAGACAAAATCAAGAAGGACACATTTTGAGATGAGCAACGTCTCAAAGAATGGGCATGGTGAAAGATAAAAGATGGCTAAAGAGGGGAAAGTCCTGAACTCCCTGTATCCTTTAATGTCAGTAGGTTGAAGATTCAGTCCACTGAAAATCACGTGTCCAATAGTTAAAGAGCTGGACTCAAGCTGGGGAGATGAAGGTTTGGGTTTGATTGTGAAGCTCAATGGGTAACTTAGAGCTGAAGGAGATTAGCATGATGATCTGGTGCACAAACTAGAAATATACCCTAAGAAAAGCCACAACATTCAGGAATCAGCAGCTTTTAAGAACCATTCTTTTTGTTCAAGGGTTTATAAAGTAATTTGAGGCAATCTTGATAATTTTTAAGAAGAAAATTGCACACCCATGCTTTTTCCAACACAGCTTCCTGGTGTCTTTCATTTTACAAATAAAGAGATGAACACTTTTGAAACAATAAAAACTCAGTTCATGTTCTTTAGAACTACAAGTTAAAGCTTTGGTTAGTTTAACCGACTATCACTAATATTGGCCTATTCAGAATTTCAGATGGCATTTTCAATTGTTGTACTGAGATGTCAGGAACTGGGACACTTTTTATGCAAAAAGATGTCCTACCTTGAGCCTTGGTGGAGCAGTGGGCTAATGCCTCCTTAAGTAACACCAGCTGCCTGCAATGATTGCAGGTTCGCATCCCACCAGGCTCAAGGTTGACTCAGCCTTCCATCCTTCCGAGGTAGGTAAAATGAGGACCCAGATTGTTGGGGGCAATTAAGCTGACTTTGTAATAATGCCGCTTGGGGTGTGTGTGAAAGCCCTAATAAGCAGGCATATACATAGAATGAAGGCTACTGCTAAGTTTGTAAGCCGCCCTGAGTCTTCGGAGAAGGGCGGGATATAAATGGAATTAAAATAAAAAATAAAAAAAATACCTATTAGACAGTCAACATTTTTTTTTGGTCCAGCACAGTAATTTTCTCCTGAGCATTTGACAAATTAATCCCAAGATGATAGTTTAGGGTTAGGTTCATTTAAATTTAAATGTCCATTTAAATGTTCATTTAGAAGATCTTCTAAAAAAATCTTTTAGAATTCAACAATTCTCTGTTGAATCTGACTTCTATGATGATAGAACATTGAAAATATCTATCCTCATCACTGTGGCAGTTAGTGGAACGTAATCAAAAGACATCAAAATGTGGGTACAGGTGGTCCTCAATTTATGACCATAATTGAGCCTGGAATTATGGTTACAAGTCATGCCAGCCATTAAGTGGGTTGCCATGTGACCATATCTGATTTTACAACCTTTTTTGTGGTGGTTGTTGTTAAACAAACACCGTGGTTGCAAAGCGAACACAGCAATTAATAAGCAAACGTTGTGGTTGTTAAACAAAAAAAATGTTGTAAATTGCAGTCACGTGACTGTGTGATGCTGAAAAAGACCATAAATGTGAGCCAATGGCTAAGGGTTCCAAATGTGACCATGTGGGGGAGCAACCATCAGAACTTTGAATCTGGCTTGTAAGTAGTTCTGAGGACATGTGTCATAACTGTGAACAGTTGCTAGCACCTGGTCATAAGTCAAGGACTACCTGTAAAAAAACCCCTTATGATCATCTAATCCACAGGTGTCAAACCCGCCACGTCACGTGACGTGTCGCAGCATATCGCGATTCTTTTTGCATTGCCAGCAAAGGAGTGGGCGCGGCTTCTGTATGATGAAACCGGCCCATGGGCCAGCAGTTTGACACCCCTGGACTCTAGTCCAATCTGCTGCTCAATTCAGAATAGATCTACCTTTTCCTTGAATGAGTGATGTCCATTCTCTGTTCAAAAGCCTTCACAAAGGACCATCATTATTTCATGGAATCCTTTGCCAAACTGATCCTTTTACAACGGCTCTTATCATTTAAGAGGGTTTTCATTATGTTAACTTGCAATTTACAGTATATCCTTGGTTCTAGTCTTGCTGCTGAGACTCAAGCAAAAATATACCCACCAACTGCTTAGGAACTCTTCAGACACCTGAAAATACGTAGCTATCAGGAGGATTCACCTTAAATCTTTTTCTTCTCTAGATTAAGAGTATTTCCAGTTTTTTCCCCCAGCCATTCCTCAAAGGACTTTGTTCTCTGATCCTTTGTTGTCTGAGATACGTTGTATACAGTTCTGCAGTAGATGAGAAAGCATTTCTTCTGTATGTCCATGAAGTGCTGCTGATGTCCATCTCCAAATGAAATAAAATTTCCTTTGCAAAAGTGTATCTTTTATTATGCATCATTTTTTTTAAAAAAATAAAATCCTAGTGAAATTTGACTTGATGAAATTAACCAGTGCTACGAGGCAGAGGAGGAAGGAGAAACCTTAGCTGCTAATTAAAGGCAAGTCATTTGGAATAACAACAGAAAATAAATTTCTGGGAGGCTACTGAAAAATTAAGCAACCCGAATATCAATATTCATAATCATGTCCGTTTCCCTTTTGATCAAAGCATATTCTAAAGTGTTCATTTGGTATAATGGCTGGTGAGAAGCACAAAGGTTAGGTTAAAGCTTCCTTTTTATAATGATTTGGCTCAGCGCACCCAGCAGTGTAATGTATTTTATGAGCAAGGGAAATGATATTGGTTGGAGAGTTCTCATGTAACAGTCATATCCTGTTCAAATGTAATTTTGAAAACAATCAGACCCATTATGACCCACACAGAAAAGAAAGATAAAGACAGATAGCTGTATATGGGTTTTTAATAAGTAATTCACCCTGGGTCTTGAAACATCAGATTGCCAAGTAATATTATTAATGTATAAGCATGTTGGTAGACCCTTGCTATTCTTCTCCATTGGCTGAATATATAGATACGATTTTGATGCAAATATATTATAAGTATACTGAACCCACGTTATGTAAATAGAGTGGGAAATGCATCCATCAAGTATTTTCCTTCATTATTCCACACCCTCAAGAGCCTTGAGTAGCATCAATCCACATTCTGTTTAAGTAGAACATTTTTCATTTGGTATTATGCATTATTTTGCTCTGAATTATACACCGTTTGACGGAGCTATCACTCATCATCATGGGATCCTCCTGAACTTTGCAACTTTGCTTAGGATCCTAGAAGCCAGAAAAGGAGGGGAAAAAGAAACCTAGGATTGATTCAACATATTTTTCTTCTCTACTTGAAGGACCCCAAAGTCCCTCACTATAGTTTCATTTGGTCATTCCAAGTACAAAAGCAGTGCACTGAAAAGATAATCTTCTATCGCATCTGAAAAGAATAGGCTACCTTTGGGAGTGACCTGACCTGTTTATAACCTTGTTCCCACCGCCTGGTTTCTGCCACTCTGCCTAATGAGAGAGAGATTCCTGAGAAACAAAACAAATGAAGAACATTGAATTCCTCACTTCTCCCTCAATTGAGATACAGTTGCAGGTGGTGCTCTATAATTCTAGTGCAATGGAGAAAATCTCTTTTCCTTGCCAACCTGTAGGGATGGAATGGCGGAGTTAGAAGAGGGATCAGCCTAGAATCTCTACATAGCCACAAGCAATCCAAATACAAACACTCTTGAGTGCTGTTGATCCTTGCCTAATTCTGAGCAAGTGCTAATTATAAGCGGAGAAGATTCATGTGCATAAGCACATGAATTTAATTGGACGTTTAGGTATAGACATGATCTTTCCTGCTTGACAGCCAGAAGAATCCCACAGCCAAACAACAACTGTAAGAAAAGAGGTTGAAGGGAGAGGGACAAAGGGATTGAGTTCTCCCACAGTACTTTATTTAATGGATTACCCATGTAAGGTAATACCTTCTATCCAAGGCCAAACGTTTAGCACTTGCCTATCCTCTGAAGACTATACCCATATATGCAACTGTTAGTTCATTACACTGCAAATGTTAGAGTCAGAAACGAGCATTGGGCTGATTCTATGATAGTGGCATGTGGTCCTAAGGACTTGAAATCCTGGAATGCACGTCTTTGGCATGAAGCCAAAGCTCAGGAAAGCCTCATATTCCAACATCAAGGGCTCAAAGGCCAGTGTTCCCCTACCTATCTATGGCAGGTGAATGTGTGATCATCTTCTGCTGATGTGTGCTTATATACCAGCTATTTCTAGTAGTTCCCCAGCTGACTGATTGAGAAGATTATATGAATAGCTCTCGAAGAAACTAATGACAAAATTGTATTCATAATAAAGTCTTATACTGCCCTCAAATTGGTAGATTTAATCCTCCATTAAAAAATTGCTTTGGTTTTGCACAAAGTTTACATGGCAGTATCATATCTACACCCCCTCCCCCTGGCAATTAACTGACTGTACCACCAACAAAAAGGTTGGTGAGGCACACTGGATTTGCAACTATGTTGGGATAAGGTCAAAAACCTACTTTAACATCATTTAAACATAATAAAAGAATGACGGGTATCAGATGAAGGCAGCCTCATGAGGACACAGCAGAAAAATAAAGTTGCTGGGGCATGTTTGTATCACAATTAAGTGCAAGTGAGGAACGGTTCAATTAAATGTCAAATTCATCTGGCCACAAGAGTCCAAAAAAGGATGAAAGCAATTAACCCTTTGAACATATATTTCTGCTAAAGCAGCTGGCTTGGGTGGTTGATCTACAATAGATTGCAAGAACATTGGGAACATGAGGCTCCATTGTCTGTATGTGTCTGTTTTGTCAAACATTCAAGCATTGAAAGAAGTGTTCCATGTTTCTCAATTATCATTATGGTATGACTCACCATCAACTTTCTTTCTTCAGTAAATAAAATATAATGATATATGGCAGTGGTGACAAAACTATGGCATGCGTGCCAGAGGTGGCACTCAGAGCCCTCTCTCTGGGCACGCACACCACTGCCACTAGCAGCTCGTACAGGTCCCTTAGACCACCACTGCTGCCACCCAGAGCAGAAGCCCCACCCAGCACAAAGCAGGCAAAATGGCCGGCTAGCAAGCTCGAGTAGAGGTGTTAGAGCATTGAGGTGGCCACGCCTACCTGGCCACACCACCCAGTCTGCTGTGATCACCCTGGCCACACCCACCCAGTGGGCCACACACCCCACCCTCCCTGAGGGAACCACAATACTGATGCGGCCCTGGCACTTTGCAATAAATAAGTGGGTTTTGGGTTGCGGTTTGGGCACTCGGTCTCTAAAAGGTTCGCCCTCACTGATGTAGGGTAATTTATAAGATTAAATTTTAAGTAGCATCTATGGAATGGTGTTTTTGCAATATCAGTATATATAGTGATAATGATGGTTGTAGATAGATAGATAGATGATAGATAGATAGATAGATAGATAGAGAGAGAGAGAGAGAGAGAGAGAGAGAGAGGAGAGAGAGAGAGAGATAATTGATATTGGCATAGATACATGGCTGTATATATGTACATGTGTGTGTGTGACCTGTTTTGCATTCAGGTCATGCCCAAATATAATTTAATAGTCTTAAAAATAAAACTATCTTTATACCACAGGTTAATTTAGGAAAATCCAACAGATTAAAATCAACTTTCTTTATCTGTTAGAAAGTAAACACCATTAAACACAACAGAGCTTACTTTTGAGTAAACATAAATGGGAGTAGCTTTCTGCTTTGGTCCAGATAATCTCCTGGGTATGAGATTTTATAGGTCATTCTCAGGCATTGTATTTATTTTATTTGCCATGAAGACAATGAAAAAAAATATAGAACATCAAATGCCTGTAAGAAGGAAGGGGAAAGAAGCTGTTTCCTAATTGTATTGCTTTGGCAATTGTTCTACTTACCTGAACTCTTGCTGGCTTCAAATATAATCTGTTTGTATTTCATTCATCATAAACCACCAACCTCTAATGCTTTTTCCCTTCTCATAATATCCCACAAGATCCAGGCTCTTCTCTCTGTCTAGGCTGCCAGAATTCTTAGCCAGGCTCTTATCTAACATTTCTCAGCTACTGTAATCTCCACTTCTCGGTTTTGACTACTTCAATCTTGTCACAGCAATCCCATTCTCCTGCAAATATTTGCTTCCTTATCCATCACAATGATTGCAAGATTTGTCAGCCTGAGGTCTTCTGGCAGCCAGCCAGCCAGCCTTGAAAAAGAGGTCAGGAGAGATGCCAGCAGACACAGGATGGATCAGAAGCCCAATTGAAGCTCGGTCCTTACACAGCAGGCAGTATTTACTATGTTCTTCTATCTTTCATACATTCTAATACACATTAGTTAATTTCAGATGATTTGATTACACTGATGGAGCAGACCCAGACCTTTGCATATTCATTCACTGCTAAAGTTCTTTACTCCCCCGCCCTCCACATGTTCCTAGTAAAATTTCCCTGCTGATGAATCAGTGGAAGCAACTCTGCTTGACTTTCCTCTATTTGGTATCAGTGAGGAACTCAAATCTTTGTAGAAAATGGTTTTTGTCTTTGCCTGAAGTCATGGGCACTGTTGGGAACTTGCTGAAACATTTACTGTGCTAGAAGAGCCAGAATCAATTACTGGAGAGGCTTCATCTTGTAAATCATATTGCTGCCTTCTCTGTCATGTCTGAAAAAAGTTGAGGGAAGCAAGACCAATAACTTCCATGTCTTATCCTTAGGATGGCCATGGGAAGCATGGTACTTCATGACCTTTATTTTTTTAAAAAAAAACAACAACTGGAAACTTGGCATATTTTCAGATGTATACATATACGGAATGTGTCATACTACAAAACACCCTAAGAAGCATCCACGCCAAACTGTGATGATGCAAAAATGATGACATGGGCCACTGTGAGGTCATCCTGTAAATACTGAGAAGGTGTACTTACAACACAACCCCTGGTGCAAGTACATAAATTGTAGCATTTGTACAATGGCACGATTGTGCGTATTTTGGCATTCATTTGTCTCCCCTTGACTGTAAACCTTACTTCTGGGGAATGCCTGTGCCCCAGAAGTATTTTGAGTTACTGAAAAAGAGGAGAAGAAGTAGGAGAAAGCATGTCAAACAGACAAGGAGAAGAAAAGGAAGATAACATTGATGCAGACACATCCATTCTGTGTCCAACAGAAAGTTCTCCCCAGTGAAATTCAGCTTAGGAATTGAGTTAAAAATGATCACATATAAATCTGCCAGGATTGAGCTACAATTGGTACAAGTCCTCTATTACTATGAGTTATTGGACTGTATTTAGTAGCAAGTGAAGATGAACTGCATGGTTTTTGACTGAAACATCTGGCTGCATTGTACCCACTTATTGTCAAGCAATAACAACATACAGCAAGAAGAAGATAATGAAGATTGGTTGAAATCGGGCAAAACCTACCTGAGAATGAAAGAATGAACAAAAGGGACAGAATCAAGTAACTACAGGGCAAGTACTGCATATCAACAATTTTCAAACTGCTAATTGGTGGGCGCTGATGCCCTCCAACAGTATCTAGTTGAAAACAAAGCTCTTCCCATCTGAGCAGTAAGGGAACCACCCAATCAGCAGAGGAACAAAAATCAACCCCTAACTAATGAGATGATTTTGGAAAACTGCAAGAGAAGGAAGATTAACTTGAATGTGATTTGGATTGATTACAAGAAGGCATTCAACTCCCTGCCACATGATAGGATAATCAAGTGATTAGAAATAACAGAAGTCAGTAGCTTTATGCAAAGATTAATGGCCCAATGGAAGACACAGTTGTTGGTCAATAGTAATAGACTGAGAAAGGGTAACATCAAGAGAGGAATCTTTCAAAGAGCTTCACTATCACCGCTACTGTTTCTCATTGCACTGATTCCTCTGTCAAAAATACTAAACAAATCAGATCATGGCTATCAAATATAAAAGCTATCTGTGGTGTATTGCACCTCCATTACATGGATGATTAAAACAGTATGGAAAAACACCATTTGAAAAGGAATTGCTTATCAAACTAACTGAATATACAGCTAAGATACTGCAGTGGAGTTTGGACTAGACAAATATGCTGCCCTTGCCATTGATAGGAAGGAAGTAGTAAAAATTGAAGGAATCAAGATTCCTATGGAAAAGACTGGATGAAGAAGATCACAACAAATCTCTAGGCATCCTTGAAGCTGACAACATCTGTAAAGATATTGAAGAAACAGTGGATAACCTAATTAGTTTCTGCAAGAAGATCATACAAACTGACTACAAAATAATGACATGAGAAACTAGCAATAATGGTGCATTGGAAGAAATCTGCAAGAAATAACATTTACTTGCAAGCAAAAATAGATGGGACCTCAAAATAGACAAAATAATGGAAAATGAAGACTAAATTCTCTGGGACTTGAGAATTCAAACAGACAATTACCTGCTACATAATACCTCAAACTTAAGTATTGTTGATAAGAAAGACCAAAAAAAGTCTGGGTACAGGTCATTGCAATACCTGGAGACAGCAGAATAGAAGAAAAAGAACTGGGGGAAAAATCACAAACTACAAAGACCTGCAAATAAAAGTAGAACAATTGTGGTAAAATAAAGCAAAGATAGTACCAATAAGGATAGGTGCCTTGGGTGTAATCCCAAAGCAACTGGGGTACCACTTGAAAAAAAATGGCATTAGCAAAATCACCATCAGTGAATTGTAAAAGGCAGTGTTACTTGGAACAGATCCTTGTGTGATAATACCTTTGACACCATCCAAGAACAACATCTCCCTAACCCAGGTCCTTGGGAAGGACTTGATAAGTGAATAAAATGCCACAGTCAAAACATCTGACTGTTTGGCCAATCATGGTGATGATCATGATCAAGGTGATAATGCTGATCATCATCACCACCATCAACTTTTGTTTTAGCAAAACCATTACTCTACCAGTGATGGGACACATTTAGAGTTGTTACACATGAAGTGCACATGAAATGTCCCTGAACACATTCCTGGTGGTGTTAGACACATAGTGACTATCTTTAAATAGTTTTGTGAAGTAAAGAGAGACTTCTCTTTTTCATAAAGCATAATTCTACGATAAGTTTTTTTTTAAAAGGCAAGGATTGCAAAAGTAGGTTAGCAGAGCAGAGCATTCATCTATGCAAAACACTAATATATTTTTATAGCAAGGGTCATAAATTAACTCCTAGCAGCTATATCTCTGAGGTGCAAACAAGAGGGAATGAACTGCTCTTTTTGGATATCTCTGATTCTGCCTAACTTTGTTTTCATTTTTTTTCTAATCTAATTTCATAATAAGTCCTGTTTCATGTTTGGCCAATAGTTATAGGTGGGTAACCTAATACTAGGTGCTTTATCAAATCATAATATATTCTCGTGTGAAGCATAAATCTTGTATGTATCTTGGAAGGCAAATTAACATGGATAAAACCATGCAACCCAAATGTGAGATCTCATTCCCCCCCCCCCACAACTTTCTTGCTTTCTGAAAAGCTGATCCTAAGAAACACACAATGCATTAATGAGACTTTTCCCTCAAGTGAAGTGCTGAGCCATGATGGTGAATCATCCCATCTGAAATGACTTGCTACATAGAATAATTATGGGTTGTCTTTGATTGTGTAATGTTTTTGTTTCATATTTTGTCTTTTTACTGAATTTAGTCCAATGTAACCCACCCAAAATTGCAGTTTGAAAGTTGAGAGACCATGTTAATTGGTTGATTGATTGATGTCTTTCCTAGCCCTGTTGGCACTGAAATGGTATAATCACCCACCATACAAAGACATGTAAAATCTCCCTCCACCCCTCTCTCACACACACACCCTTTTCCTGCATTTCCTTCAACTTTCTGCATTTCCTTCAACTTTCTACCTAAATGACCAAATGCTACTTCTTTGAAGATACGCTCTTTATCAATATGCTCTTCCTCTTTATATAGTGTCACTTCATGAGCTCTTCCCTCTCCTCTTCCTCATTCAGTAGACATCTTACTAAGTTATATAAGGAGGTGGAAGACAGCAGACCATGTTAATAAGTTGCATGTTTATACATTTTGAGTTGGCATGATTATTCAATAATGCTACTGGAGCTAAACTTTGTGTCCAGGTCCCAGTAGCTAAGTGGATTCCAAATGACCTCTGAAATGATTTATTTATCAAATTTAGGCACCACCCAGTTCACTATCTAAGTTATGAGATGAGGTAGAGCAGTAAGAAATAAGTTGGGCTGGACTGATACTGGTCATCCTTGGCCTACTAAAACACAACAGCAATTGTCATGTGATCTTTTTTTAAACCCCTTCCGTTTATGTTCTTAAAACTTTTTATAGCTCCAGAAAAGGTAGCCATTCTAATGATAGAACAGAATAAAAAATAACACAGATAGGCATTCTGAATGGACAATTCAGGTTGATTCAGAGAATTGACTTGAATCAGCTTGATTTGATTTGATTTTCCCGATCCATTTAAAATACAATCCAGTTCATTCAAAGGCATCTGATATGACTTGACAGTTTGATCTAAATGATTGAACTGATTTAAAAAGTGGACTGGATTCAGACAGCACTCCCTTCAAAGAAAATCAAAGAAAAAAATTGGAAGCTTTGCAGAACCCCATCATTCTTCTTCTCTTGAAAGTATTTTTTCCCCTAAAAGAAAATTGTGATTCTCCAGGAAGACATATGGTGACTAAATAGAAATGGGCTTAGAACTTTAAGTTTAGGAGCTAAAATTCCCCGCCTGCACCACTGATATCACTCTATTATAAAGATGTGTTGCTCAGCAGTCTTCAATCATTTGGCCAGGATCAGTTCAAGACCATCACAAAGCAGCTGCCATTCCATCAAGAGATACTTATACTCTCCACTTCTGACCATGTTCTCATAATCTGGAATTAACACATGACAGGAATGCTTTACTGACCCATTCTTAATGGAATATGTTGCAGTTCAGAATCTCTTAACGGCCCATGGTTAGTGTTAATGGTGTAAAAGATAGCATCTCTTGATGCTAACTTTACATTTTTGCTCCTTTATTATTTTATACCTGCTAGTCACACATGTGAAATAATATACTTTTTCCTGGGAAGTTTGGGAAGTGTGTGAAGCATATATCTGAGGTTGAATTGTTGCTTATTCATCATACAAAAATAAGATTAAAAATAACAGGGAATATAATTTGAAAAATTTAAACATTTATGGATACAGATGGTTAGATGTCCATCTGCAATTCTGTACAGAGAAATACAAAAAAACCCCACTATACTATCACAGCAAACAGAATTTATGCTAATATGTTTACAAAAATGATACTGGGAGAATTGTGAAAGACTCAATGAGATCTTGGCTAATTCTTTAAAGCAAAAGAAAAAAAGGGCAATGATTCCAATCATCAGAGGTGAAAGGGATGAAATATATAAACTTCAAGGGATATAAATTGTCATTAATATATATATATTTATATATTCAGAATTATGTAGCCAAACCAGAAAATGTATCAAATGAAGATATAAAAGCTTTAAGATATAAAAACGTTAACCTACCACAGCTAAATATACAAAAACAACTTTTATTTGCTCCTCTATAAATTAAACAAACAATTTTAAAAATGGTAAGTGATGAACCACCAGGATTGGATGGATTCTCTATTGAGTGGTACAAAACATTTATAGAACTTTTGGTGCCAAAACATCATCAGATATTTGATAAGGGAATCTTACCAACAACATTTATTCAGGCTGATATTTTAATTATAGCAAAAGCAGGTAAAAGTCACAATCAATGTGTTAATTATTGTCCAATCTCATTGACTGATGTTGATACAAAGATAGTAACAGTAATGTTAGCAAATAGATTACAGCAATGACCAAGCAGAATTTATATGTATTAGGTAAGCAGCAGACAATATTAGTTTAGTTGTAGAGGTAATAGACTTGAATAAAGATCAATTTGTAATTTTAGTATTAAATGCTGAAAAAAATCTTTGACAAATGTAGAAACAGTATATATTTGCGGTACCAAACACATTTGAATTTTCTTTGGAATTCATAAAATGAATTGAGATATTATATGAACTACCCACATCTAAAATAAAGGTTAATGGCATGTTTTCTCCTTCTCTCCCACTATTTAGAGAAATTAGCATGCCCAATTTCATCCTTGCTTTTTAATATCTGCTTGGAATTCTTGGCTTGTAGTATTAGACAACATAGGGAGATTAACGAAGTAATACATAACTCACTTGAGCACAAATGGGTTTTATTTGCCGATGACATTCTTTTGTTCATTTCTATGCTTCACACTACTATTCCAGTATTGATGCAAATAATAGATGTCTTTAGAAAATAGCAGGTTACTCTATTAATGGGTCCAAATTGGAATTGATGCCAACAGTGAAAATTTGTTTTCGATCCATTTAAGGAATATCAGTTCTGTATTTGTATCAAATCCATTAAATATTTTAGATACTTGTATACCAAAAGGTATAACTCAAGAGCATGTAACATAAATGAAATATATAGAATTCTTCAGCTATTGATAGGTAGGAGTCATCGTTTCACCCCTTGGGGAGAGGCAAATGCTTTGAAAAATGAATATTATTCCCAGATAAATTTATATTTGAAATTCCAGTTCATATATCTGGGAAATATTTTCAGAAAATAAATTCTTTGTTTAGAAATTTTTTTATAGGATTCTTCAATTCAGAGAATATCTTTTACAGAAAATGCAAATAGCAATTGATGAGGAAGGATTTGTTTTTCTGAATCTGGAGCTATCTCACCATGCTTACTTATTGTCAAGTATTAAAAATTGAAAGACAACAATTGGTGTTAATTTCCCAATTTGGGCAACTTGGGAATATACATATATAGCATGTTATTGTTTGCACCACTGCATTTTGAACAAGCTGTATCATCTGGACAGGTTTTGAGCCATAGCTGGAAGCTGTAGCTTCTGGATGGTAGACCCGTGTACAGCATACGGCAGTAGATCAGTCATTAGGTGACCAGTGAGTGACCATTTGGAAATGCCTTCAGGTCAAGAAATGGAGACAACTGGCACAAAGATGAACTGCCTGACTACAGTTGCCACCTGCTTTTCATGCATTAATACAGATAAAGCATTGATTAAAAATAGAGTAGTAATATACAAACACAGAGACTAAGGTATGGAAGCACACAGCAAGGATATTAACTAATATTAACAATTCCAACAACTTAAGAGAAACAGCATGTTTGGAACAAGGAATCTAATCCAGATGTCCTTCTCAGTTTCTGAAAATGATTTACCCTGAGGAACAGCCAAATATTTCATCATAACTTCAGTTTAACACATCAGTAATTTGTGGCAATGTCAGGAGTTCATGCTCTGGGCAATCATAACAATTACTTAGGTTGTATGTGTGCAAGATGTGCATGTTTGGCGGGGTGATGGTCACAAAACAGCAGTGCACCTTGTCTATTGACTAGGGTCATGCTCCATCTGCACAGGCGTATTTAAGTGTTAGCTCTCTGTTCAGAGTTGCCTCAACCAAAATTATAATTAATATTTGAGTATGACAGCTGAACTTCTTCAACTTGTCACCGATGCTGCTAATAACACCATTATAAATTGTATATCTTTTATCTCTCCTTGCTCATGCTGGCATAACTCTTGGAGGGAGTATACCTCTACAAGAAAGGAGGAAGTGAATGGATGGATGGATGGATGGATGGATGGATGAATGAATGAGAAAAGAAAATCAGTCCTGTAAATCGGTGCATCTCATGTTGACTTCTGTGAACAGATTCCTGAAAGTGGCAACCATCAAGCTAAAGCTTAATAAGATGAAATGAAATCTGGAAAATATAGAGGTATTTTTGGTGATAGTTAAGGTGGATGCAGATTTGGCTGCTTAGTCAACTCTCATTGGAATTGCTTTCTGTCTCAGTCTGTAAGTACACAGTTTAAGGATGTTCCTTGACTGACCTTCATTGATGGATGCTCAGATGATTGCTGTGACACCATCTGTAGCTGTTTCTGGAACATGGTGACCTTATGAGAATGAGTCACACCTTATCATTTCTTAATAAGGTTACTGTAATATTCTCCATGTGGGGTTGCATTTGAAGATCCTTTAGAGCCTCATAGTTGATATAGGTAGAGTTTTGACTATCTCTAAAACAGGGGTGTCAAACTTGCAATGTCATGTGACGTATCATGATGTATCGTGACTTTTTTTCCATTGCCGGCAATGGGATGGTTGTAGTTGTGGCATGATGCATCCGGGCCGTGGGCCGGCAGTTTGACACTCCTGCTCTAAAAGATCAGACTGCTTTTATCCAGTTGTTTTGGTTACCAGTTCACTTCTATGGACACTTTGAGGTGCTGGACTTGACCTATTCATCTCTAAATGGTCGAGACCAGAGTACCTGGGAAATGCCCATATTTCCATGAATTTGCCAAGCCAAAGAGAATTTTTTTAAAAAAATTCCCACACCTCAGAAACCAGAATAATCTTCATATGAATGTAGATCTGTTTGATAATTGCTCCCATTTTGTAAATTTGCTCCCATTTAGCTCCACTGAAGGCTGACCTTTTCCCTTTGTTTGGTTTCTTTTAATAATCAGTTTTCACCTTTCTAATTGTCTGATTTAGAAGCAATTCAATCAAAATACATACCCTTTTAAAAAAACTGAATTAACTGTTGATTATCCATTTAATTGTGATTTAATTACCTAGTTGGTTGATTTGAATGCTTTTAAAGGAGAAAAGCAGGATAAAAATGGTGGAAGGAAAGAATGAAAGAACATTTGGGAACAAGCTTAATAGTACATTTTAAAACACACCCACACAGGGAGAAAGGGAGAGAGAGAGAGGCCAGTTCTATTTAAATTTGAAGCAATAACAGAGGAACTCTGTAAACAGCTTGTTGATGACAAGAGTGAATTATTCTTTGCTTAGAAAGGGATGATGCCATGGCTGGTGCCTCACCCATAGCTAGCCCAAGGGAGCCATTTCTAACAATACCCTGAAACAGGCACTTTAATGGAACTGAGATAAGGAGAATATTCTGAATACTTGGAAACAAGGACTTTGAAGGAGAAAAGATAACCATCTCTCTCAAACTGAACTTGAGATATCTGTAAGGAGAAAAACAGAAGGAGAAAAAAAAATTAAATGCTTTCTTCATCTCATTATTCAGGCACTACAGCCATGTCCTCCAAAGCTCTGAAACAAATAATTGAAATGATGTTTGGAAATACGTATGCATCATATCTCTTTTTTCACAAATGCCCATTTGAGAAAGATAGCAAAGGGTCTAAAAGAAAACTTAGGTCAAGGTTACGTTTGGTAGCATTCTACTTCTAGGCCACACACACGCACATACTACTGTTAACATTAAAATGAGGATTAGCAGGAAACAAGGCCATGTCTAATGCATCTATTGTACAGCCTTACCTCCCTCAGTGACTCTTCTGTTTTGCTCTTTAGGAAGCAAAATCAGCATGGTATTCAGCTTTTGGTAGCCCATCATACCTTGGGAACTGCATTTAGTTTAATAGTCCATACGTTGTGTGGACCTGATTAATACCACCAAGTGTTCTACAAGCAGAAAATACTGAGTTATACTAAATAGCAGTCCCAATCTTTAGAACAGTTCCAAAAAAACCTCAGGTTTAAAATGATTTTGTTACAAAAACACATTGGAAAGTGAAAATGTATTTCTCTAAATCAGTGTTACCTATTCCAGTTAGGCTTTTGAAAAGTTCTCCTACTATATGATGTTAAAGATTGAATCTGGATGCTTCTACATGTTGGAGGCATATTCTGCATTTCTAAAAAGCCTCTTCCGCTTTTTACAATCAAATTCATTTTTAAAAAATTACAATCCACCCCTAACTGCGGGCTTAATTTCAATTCTGCTTGCCTAGGACAAGCTGTTCTTGAAGGGATGGGTGCTTGGTTGGGCCCGGCCCAGATTATGGCTTGTTATGACAGGAGTTGCCACCAGCTTTGAAATATACATTACTTCTAATCCTGGACTAGCCTTATTTCTGTTTTGGGAAGTTGAGAAGATGCTGGGGTATACGTTTCATAGGGCTCTGGAAGAATGAATTATCTTGAGTCATTTCATTCAGGGTTAAAACCTCTGACAGTCTCTCATGCCCTCGTCACCTAACATCTGAATCACTGTAATTTGCTGTACATGGGATTGCCCTTGAAGACAGTCAGGAACCTTGATTGCAGCTTCTTGCAGACAATGAAAAAGTCTGTCACACTCACATAACACCTACGTAGTGGGAACAACTCGGGTTGATGATTTGTTTCTGAATGCCATTCAACATGCTGGTCATGATCTATAAAGTTCTAAAGGGCTTGGGTGGTGACTCCCTCGGATGCTTCCTTAGATACCTCTTCAGATGTCAGCTCAGGGGAGGATGAACCAGTTCCTGGAACATCAGGAGGGGAGTTGATCAATGGCTCCAAGCAGAGCTGCAGCAGGACAGCCCTGATGAGTCAGATGGGAAAGCATACAGCTGCAGCCACTCAAGGATGAGGAAGAGGAATTACCTTCTGCACTTGATCCAAGAACACATAGGGCAGAGAAGGCAGGAGCAGCAAAGGTCAGCCAGGTTACTTGCGAGGAGAAAGCCCCACCCTTCTTGATGGGCTGCATCAGAAGCTGGCTATTTAGCACAGATGGAGGTGATGCTGGGAACAATGTGTTCATTTTCTAGCTGTGTTTTCTGGTCATTGTGATTCCTGCCTCACTTTGGACTGACACCTTGACTTTGTATCAAGCCTTGTGAACCCTCTTATATTGTGGATTTAGTTTTGTCTGGTGGCTTTATTTTGATTGGGAAACTTTCAGGTGCCTTGTGGACTCACTGGGCATTGCTCTGTGGACTAGCATTGGTCTGCTTGTGGCTGGACTTAATTGGTACAGTTCTGGGTTTTTGATGAAGGGAATTGCTGAGGAATATTAATAAACCCACTAAACCACAGTTACATGTGCATGTGAGTGAGTGGGACAGCACAGCTTAGAGGTGGGCTAGTTTTGAGATTGTCAACTGCAGGTAGACTATGCTAATCTATGACATACATGCAGAAATATGTTTTAAAAATCTCCATCCATCCACCCATGATCCATCCATCCATCATCCCACCCATAAGATGTAGCATGTGAGAACTCAGTTGTAAGTTTGGGCTCCCTTTCTATGGAACATTTTACTCCATTTCTGAAATAGGAAAAACTCTTGTCTCCTTAATATTTCACAAGTTAGTAAAGAGCTGGATGTTCCATAAAACCTTTGGTCTTAAGAAACTACTAATGTTTTCCTGGGCTAAGGGATGAGCACTTTGAGTGTTAGGCTATCTTCATTATTGTTGATATATATTATTATAATTAAAATAATACTTTTTGGTGGGGATAGTTAGTGTTTGATATTTTTGCTTGCATTGTGGGACTCTGTAAACTGCTATGATGGTAAGGGTTAGGGTTCATAACTTCATAGAACAGCTAATACAGACACTTGCTTTTTATCTGCAAATATGAAATGAAGTCATATTGATCTCTGCCCCAATCTGTCTGTCTATTTATCTATCTAATCTCCCTCCCTCTCTTTCACATCTTCTATCATATGTATCATAGCTAGTATATACTTTCCCAGCAAATATTCCATCCATATACAGAGTCTGATGGAGTTCTTCAGAAGAAACTTCTAAGTCACCACTTAAACGATCCTGTCCTTCCTTGCTAATGATGTAAGTCAAGGAATGTGTTATGGGACTCAGATGATTGAATATATTGTGGATGTGAGCACAATTTATTTTATTGTGAATAAACCAATCCATTTTTTTCTCATTTGGATGCCAGTTATTGCAAAAAGGGTCTAGACCAGCTTTGCTGGCTGAGGAATTCTGTCCACAAGTCATAAAGTTGTCAAGGTTGAGGACCCCTGGTCTAGACTGAACTGTCATTCATATCTCGGGCTTTTAAAAAACTCCTTTGGAGCAAGTTGATCTTTTGATGACTGCTTAGATATGTCCATGCAGTTTTCTTGGCCAAAAAAAAAATACAAGTGGTTTTTTATTGCCTTCCTTTGAGATATCTGTTCAGCTATCCAGAATGTCAGACTAAGAAGTCACTGCAGTTGCTCCTTGCTAAACTTTTGAGGCTATGCTTGTGTATCTGCTGAGACACATGCAATCCAATTATCATAACTCATCCTCCACCACCTTCTTCACACCTCCAGCCTTAATACTTCCAAACAAGCTAAGGAAGTTGAAATATCATCCTGAAATGGATCAAGGTAGAACATAGACCCAAAATTTGCTAGTTTTGAAGTACTGTGGGAAGTCAGCTCCCCAGAGAGGGAAATATTGAAAGGGCAGAGAAGATATATTTCCTCAAAGGATCTTGAAGAGGCAGGAAAACATGCCCAGTTTTTCTTGATGGCCCCGGGTCTCCTTTCTCCAAGCAGAAACCAGTTCTGTACAAATGCAGATGTAAACCATCAGGAAGGTTGGAGCTAGGAGATTAAGAAGACAAAGACCTAAAATCTACATACCCCATCCAAAGAGTCATCAGCCCAGCCCCAGGGAAGCAGGACATGACCTTTGGACATAATGGGATTAGCCCATCACCATCAGAGTGCCAGAGGGGTACACTCAGACTCAGGTCAGGGGTTCATGACACAGGAGGTGGCCTCAAACAGGAGCAGGAGGCAGCTCCAGGCAGGGGGCTCCAGAGGGTGTGGAAACCCACTCCCTTCCTGTGTTCAGCCCTTCTTTTTTCTGCCAGACCATCTTCCTGTCTGGCTCACCTCTTCAATAATCTACAACCTTCTTCCTAAAATCAGTCACCATGTTTATTCCCAGCTTGGATGGGACCATGATGAAGACTTTTCTTCCAACGATTTCTTAGTTTCACACATCCTAGTCATTTCCACCATAAAACTCAGTTAATTCAAATTAGGGAAGGTGCAAATCTTAAACATACCATGTGGTTGCAGAGAGAGAGAGAGAGAGAGAAAGAGAGAATCACTATTTCTTATTTTCCTTTTACGTACCTTTCTTTAGCCAAATTGGCTTCCCAGCAAAGCCCTGAGCAAAGCCCATTTCTTACATATTTCTCTTGCTCTTCGCCTCAAGCAAACCTCCTAGGGGAGTCCTAATTGTCACCTTTGAACTGCCGCTTCCCATATTCCCTCTCAGATGTGGGGTCACTGGCTCAGTCAGGTACAAAAAGGAAAGAAAAAAAACACTTCGCGGGTTTTTTGGAAAAAATAGAGCATCCAGGAGGACTCCGGTTCTGAGTTGGAGTACCTTCACCTCCCTTTTGGGAACTCCAGGTTTTTGGACAAAAAAAGGCATCCAGGAGGACGCCAGTTCCCAGACAGACTACCCTCACCTCCTTGTTTTGGGAACGTTTCCGGACTCTTCATTAGTCCCCGCTGCCTATGCGGGAAAGACAGGCACTCCTCCCTGCTGCCTTACAGGGATTACAGGCAGTTTCCAGGCACTTTCCTGAGCCAGGCTTTGCTTACAGGGCCTTACCAGCTGGTTGCCCAAACCCAATTCTCTCATTCACTCATTCCATTCCATTTTCACACAGCCTCTCCCTTTTCCCTAACAAAAAGTCCTGCGCTCTGGCCAAACCCCCAGGCTTTCCAGGGTCTGCCACTTGAACAGATCCTTTCTGCGGTTAGGAAAGACCAGAGGGAGCAAAATCCAACTGTAATTGGGTAAAGGGTCTTCTCACTCTTACACACAGACATACACACATTTCCTTTGTTCCCCTGGGCTTTAAAGTTAAAATTTAGAGGTACTCACCTTCACCTTCTTTCCAAAGCAGCCCTTGAGCTCAAACCCCAAAATCCCTTTACTACCCTGGCTCCACATAGGCAGGGCCTGGGAAACCCATCCACAGACACAAGATGGGGCTTACCAGTCTCAGTCCATTGGAGAGGTTAGCTTGGAGTCCCATTCTGATGTGCCAAATTGTTGGAAGAAAAGTCTTCATCATGGTCCCATCCAAGCTGGGAGTAAACATGGTGGCTGATTTAGGAAGAAGGTTGTAGATTATTGAAGAGGTGAGCCAGACAGGAAGATGGTCTGACAGAAAAAAGAAGGGCTGAACACAGGCAGGGAGTGGGTTTCCACACCCTCTGGAGCCCCTTGCCTGGAGCTGCCTCCTGCTCCTGTTTGAGGCCACCTCCTGTGTCATGAACCCCTGACCTGAGTCTGAGCGTGCCCCTCTGGCACTCTGATGGTGATGGGCTAATCCCATTATGTCCAAAGGTCATGTCCTGCTTCCCTGGGGCTGGGTTGATGACTCTTTGGATGGGGTATGTAGATTTTAGGTCTTTGTTTTCTTAATCTCCTAGCTCCAACTTTCCTGATGGTTTACATCTGCATTTGTACAGAACTGGTTTCTGCTTAGGGAAGGGAGACCCGGGGCCATCAAGAAAAACTGGGCATGTTTTCCCGCCTCTTCAAGATCCTTTGAGGAAATATATCTTCTCTGCCCTTTCAATATTTCCCTCTCTGGGGAGCTGACTTCCCACAGTACCTAGTGGCTTTTGATATTTAAACGGAAAATTAAAGAGAATAGGAAATATGACTCGCATGGCAACTCCTTCTTCCCAAGCTTATTTAAAACCATTTTGTCTCTTGAGAGAGTAAAAGATTTTGCTTCCCAGGGATTACATTTGAAATCAGTCGAAATCGGTTTCAAACACTGCAAACAAGCAATTTTTGTGTTACTGATTTTTCTCTCTCTCCATAGGATGAATATGCTTCCCACTGATGATCTCTCCAAATCCAAACACGAAACCTGAAGAAGACAGAACAAGCATCTTAAATTATTAATAGAGGAACAGCAAATTGAGTAAACCTGTGGCTCAGACTTCAACACTATACTGAAATAAACTGTGATGCTGTTTAGATTTTTGTTGATGTTAACCTATTCATACATAGATAAGGAAAAAAAATCCATAAGATGGCAAAAATTAAACAACAGATGAACAGAAGTATAGGTAGTCCTAGGATAAATTAGAACTTTTAAAAACATTTAATACATTTTAACCATTTTGAGGGGCAGGTTACAGCTATAAAACCAACAAACCGTTTGCTTTGTGTATTTATCTGAAAGTATTTATACCTTCCCTATAACGTATATGAAGTGCAATAAAATTACCTTTCCCTTAAAGGTAAAGGTAAAGGTTCCCCCGCACATGCGTGCTAGTCGTTTCCGACTCTAGGGGTTGGTGCTCATCTCCATTTCAAAGCCGAAGAGCAAGCACTTGTCCGAGGACGTCTCCGTGATCATGTGGCCGGCATGACTAGACGCCAAAGGCGCACGGAACGCTGTTACCTTCCCACCGTAGTGGTCCCTATTTTTCTACTTGCATTTTTACGTGCTTTCGAACTGCTAGGTTGGCAGAAGCTGGGACGAGTAACAGGCGCTCACTCTGCTACACGGCACCCGGGATTCGACCCGCCAAACTGCCGACCTTCTGATCGACAAGCTCAGCGTCCTAACCCACTGAGCCACCGTGTCCCTTTCACCTTTCCCTTACTATATTGTAAAAAGAGCAACACAGAGAAACACATTCAGACAAAGAGGAGAGACAGAGAGAACACAAGATAAGAACCCACTATCACAACACAAGGACTATCAAATGAATACATTCTACGTGATCTTCATGTTATGAATAAAATATTTTGGGGTACACAAACTTGAGTTTCTAGAGCCACAGGAAGACCCCAAAAACTTTGGCACAGCCTGGAATGCCACAAAAGTGCTGCCAATTATAATTTATAATGAGCTAGTAAGGGCCAGAGATTAGATATACATGTTAATTTTAATTAAGTTAATTGTAATTTTAATTAGATTTACATTCAATCAAATTCCGTTTTTGTCCTATCACTATCTCTTTGTTCTGACCCCATAGATTTTTTTTCTGTGTCTCTCCAGAATACTACTCAAAAGTGAAGAATTGTTTTTAGGACCTTTCCTCATTATTGAGTAGCGCTGTTGTTTTCTGCCAATCCTTGAATTAGCGGGAAAGGACCATACAATAATAGAATATAAGAGATGGAAAAAATCTTGAAAATTATGTAATCATCTTCCTACCCAGGCAGGAATCCACTTCTTTATTATTCCCATCGATGGTCATATAGACTCTGTTTAAGCCTTCCTGAAGAGTCTGTACCTAATGATGTAATCTCTTTCATTGTTGAACTCCTCTAATTATTAAGAAATTCACCCAAAGAAATCTATTTCCTTTTAGTTTGAAACCTATGTCAAATTTCCTGGATCTTAGAATAGAATAGAGCTGGAAGGGACCTTGTAGGACTTCTAGTCCAGCTTCCTGCTCAAGCAGGAAAACCTATGCTATTTCAGACAAGTGATTGTCTACTCTAGTCTCTTCTTAAAAGCCTTCACTGATGGAGCACCCACGATTTCTGAAGGCAAGCTTTTCCACTGGTTAATTGTCTTCACTGTTAGGAAGTTTCTCCTTAATTCCAGGTTGCTTTGATTAGTTTCCAACCATTGTTTCTTGTCCTGCCGTCTGGTGCTTTCGAGAATAATTTGACCCCCTCTTCTTTGTGGCAGCCCCTCAAATACTGGAATACCTATTTCTTCTTTTCTTTAGACTAAAGGTAAAGGTAAAGGTTCCCCCGCACATGCATGCTAGTCGTTTCCGACTCTAGGGGCCAGTGCTCATCTCCGTTTCAAAGCCGAAGTGCCAGCGCTTGTCCGAGGACGTCTCTGTGGTCATGTGGCTGGCATGACTAGACACCAAAGGCGCACGGAACGCTGTTACCTTCCCACCTTAGTGGTCCCTATTTTTCTACTTGCATTTTTTACGTGCTTTCGAACTGCTAGGTTGGCAGAAGCTGGGACGAGTAACAGGCGCTCACTCTGTTACGCGGCACTCGGGATTCGACCCGCCAAACTGCCGACCTTCTGATCGACAAGCTCAGCCAAACCCAAGTCCTGCAGCCGTTCTTCATCTGTTTTAGTCTCCAGGCCTTTGATTATCTTAGTTGCTCTTCTCTTAACTTTTTCCAAAGTCTCAACATCTTTTTTGTAGTATGGTGACCAAAATTGGTTGCAGTATTCCAGGTGCGGTCTTACTAGGGTTTTATAAAACAGTATTAATACTTCACATGATCTGGATCAACAATAAATAAATCTAATCCATATTTTATTATTCCTCCCTACAGTCTTCTCATCTCCATGGTAAAAATACCCACTATGTCCAACCACTCCTCATAATATTTTTCCTCAGTCTTGGATGCCCTCCTTTGGACATGGTCATTCATCTTGCAAAAATATGATTGGTAACCATATTTTCTAACCCATCATACAAATCATTTATAAACAGAATGATTTATATGACTTTGAATGGATTTCTGCTATGTTCCACTTGATTTTTCCTGATGAACCTGTAGCTATTCATACACATTCGTTGGGCATAATTGTTCAGCCAGCTTCACATCCAATTAATTGTAACAAAACCTTACATTCTTCCATCTTGTCTACTAGGTTTCCTTGATTTGCACAACGGTACTGATCCCATTGCTAATCCTTATCCTGCATCAATCGCTTTGTTTTAAGTGAGCACAGTCCTTCCATGTTAAAGAAGACAAAGCCTAAGAGATTTTGTATACAGCTAGACTTTGTTTAAAGACTGTCCTACTTAGTGACCATTCAAAGTTATGATGGGGTTGAAAAAGGAACTTTATGATAGGTCCTCACATTGACGACTATTGTAGCATCTCCATGGTCACGTGATCACCATTTATGTGCTTCCGACAAGCAGAGTCAATGGAAAAGCTGGCAGTAAAATCACAAGTCACAGCCCTGTGATGTTGTGTCACGGTTATGTAATATTTTGCTTATTTGATTGTGTTGCTTTGTGATGGAGTTCCATGTCCTGATTGTGGTCATTAAGTGAGGACTGATACCTTGAAACTCTCATTGGATGGTGCCAGAGCAAAGGTAGAAATATGGTTTTAAACTCAATACCATTAAGGACAACTCAAGATTGTCTGACTCATGAATTTGGGAAGAGATAAAGGCACTTTCGTGGGAATATGGGAGGGTGGGGGAAGCAGTTAGGTAGAGGTGGGGAAGAGTTCTGCACTAATCTGTGTAGCTCTACACCAGTCCATATCTCAAGAACTTCCTTCTTTTGTTGGCATCTCCCTAGAAACTGCAGCATTGCTTAGTGCTTGAAAGACAATAACAGTACCCATTGGAGAGCCTTTTAAATGCTCTCCTCCCAAAGTGATATCCACATTTCTGTGAGCACAACTCAAAACCAGACTAAGGATCTCAATGTCTAAATAACCTAACTGCACAGAAACACCTAATTTTGGGTCTTTCCCTTTGACTGTTCT
The DNA here is from genome assembly GCF_964194415.1 of Vipera berus. Classification (NCBI taxonomy): domain Eukaryota; kingdom Metazoa; phylum Chordata; class Lepidosauria; order Squamata; family Viperidae; genus Vipera; species Vipera berus. The sequence goes on from NC_138204.1 coordinate 85,800,801, forward strand.
GTGTTCTGACGGCATGAGAATAGAATCCTCACAAAGTTCCATGCTACAGATACATGCATAATATGGGCTTAAAAAGTAAAGGTTCCCCCGCACATGCGTGCTAGTCGTTTCCAACTCTAGCGGCCAGTGCTCATCTCCGTTTCAAAGCAGAAGAGCCAGCACTTGTCCGAGAATGTCTCCGTGGTCATGTGGCCGGGGTGACTAGACGCCAAAGGCGCACGGAACAGTGTTACCTTCCCACCGTAGTGGTCCCTATTTTTCTACTTACATTTTTCCGTGGTTTTGAACTGCTAGGCTGGCAGAAGCTGGGACGAGTAACAGGCGCTCACTCTTTTACGCGGCACTTGGGATTTGACCCGCCAAACTGCCGACCTTCTGATCGACAAGGTCAGTGTCCTAACCCACTGAGCCACCGCGTCCCTAATATGGGCTTACAAGTATGCAATTCTTTTTAAAAAAACACACACACACCACTAAATCAAAAAGAACTTAGCCTCAACTCTGTGTGTCTCTCCAGTCTTCTCTGAACAGGATCCTCCAGATATAAATGGAAGCTGCAGCCCCAACATCTGGAGGACTAGATTGAGGCACACCGGGTTAAGCTATCAAAGTCTCCCTAATTTCTCCCTGCTGTGTGGAGAACGGTAAAATGAAAACTGATCTGGAAAAGGAGGAGGGGGGAAAAAAGCAAAGTACACTAAAAAAAAACTGCAAATGCAAATATGGAGTGAAACTCAATTTGTCATTTTCTGAAACCTAGCATATGTTGCTCAACAGATTGGAGAGTATTTATTGCACATATATTTTAATCAACCAGTGTGGATGATGACCCTTTTCATTAATCTTTTCTTCCCACTTTCTCTTTCTCTTCCTGGTATAAAGTACTTGGGATTTCCGCTTAATCTGATCATTTTACTTTTAACTTTTCAAAAAATGTGTCTTTGAGTTCAGTGTTTATAATGCACGGTGTGTTGCCTGCTATTTGTCTGAACGAGAGCTGGTCCCCAGCCCTTCAGATCTCATACTGATGGTAAAATAATCACAAAGAATTCTGGAAATCAGGCTTTCTAGCATTGTACAATTAAAATGTCTGCCAGAGCTGCAAGATTCTTACGCATTTTCATTTGGGCAAACTGCCCAATGCCTTATTAGTGTCATACGTTAACTGACCAGATAGCACAAAGATAGTTGTAAGAGATGCTTTCCATTGTGACATCCAGGGCTTTTTTTCTCACAGAACGCTCAGAACGGAGTTCTGGCACCTTTTTTGGATAGAACCTTGTAGGGTAGGCAAGGTGGGTTGTATGACATGTGTGAGTTCTGGCACCTTTTTCTTTTACAAAAAAAGCACTGGTGACATTAGACGGTCTGTGAAGGGGGAGAGAGGGAGAGGGAGCAGGAGAGGAGAGAGAGGAAGAGAGAAAGAGAGAGGGGGGGAGAGAGGGAGAGGAGAGAGAGAGAGAAAAGATCCCAGAGAGGGAGGGGAGAGAGAAAAGATCCTTCTCTGAAAGCCATTTATTTTATGCTTTTTTTAAAAAAGCTTTGCTATCTCTGGTGTATATTGATCCTACAGATGTTGTGGCTTGTAGTGTTGCATTTAGAATTTAGTTCTGCTTTAAGGATGGGATTCAACAGATGAAGCTGATCCGACAGGCTTCTGGGGGGTGGGTTTAGAAGGATGGGGGAGAGGCAGAGGCAGAGGAAAGCTTTCTCATACAAAGCAAAGCAGCTGGTTCCAGGAAGAAAGAACTATTATCATACATTAGCACAAGGTTCCCTTATGCCCAGCAGCTAAGATTAGCAAGAATGCAGCTGCCAGACCACCAGCAATGGGGAAAGGGGGTGGGAGGTGGGAGGAAGTCACCTTTTCATCTAGGCAAGAACCAGAGAAGCTGGGCTTCCATTTCAAAATTTACATATATTTTTTCCCCTAGTCTAATTAATGTAGAATAAACACCAGTTGGCCCCGCAAGCTAGGAAAGTTGGAGGTTGTAATATAACACATCTGGAGGGCATAAAGCCAGGAAAGACCGCATTTATGTTGGCTCTCCAGATATTACTGTCTGTATCTTCCCTTGGCTTCCCCCTCCCCCCCCCGTGTGGCCATTTGCCAGGAGTGATGGATGTTGTAGTCCAACAATGCCCCACCTCATTCATTGAACGAACAGAAAGTTCCAATCCAGAAAAAAAAGTACTTTTACCTTTGGGTAATACTGCTCAGTGAAATTACAGCCACTTTGTCATCTACAGTGCTTGTTTCCAGACATTGCTTCTCTTCCACTTTTGCTCTGCTTGCTGAAGGAAAGAATAGGAATAGTAGGAATACTTTCCCCCACAAGAGCAGTGGAGGTGTGGGTAGGAAAGAAGAAACAGCAGCATCTGGAAAGAAACAAGGTGCTAGTGTGCTATCTCCGTTCCAAACATTGAAAATCTCTATTACTTCTTCTTTTTCAGACCACAGAAAGGACCTACAAGATAAGCCTTTAAAGTGCAACTGTGTTAATTAACCCTTTTTGCAGAATTCAGCAAAAAAAACAACCCACCACAAACCAATCTTTTAATACTGATTACAGGCTATCCCACTGGGGCTTCAAAAATCCAGACAGCCAACAGATGGCAGTAAAGATGCTTGCATCTCCTGGTCTTCATCTCCTGGTCCCTGGATTTTTGCAGACCAGATATACCTTTATACCTTTCACGGCTACCAGCCTGGGAATGCTGAGAAAATTACAAGGCAATCGTGAACCAATCAGTGCTATCCAAATAATGCAAATTAGCGTAGAATGAGTGTGGTGCCTTTTCCCCTATTTGTTGGTTTTTTTTTTAAATTAAGTCACCTGTCTTCCTCATGGAGGGACTCTGGATGATGCACAGATAAAATGTCAAACCACAAAAGAAGTATAAGGTAAAGGTAAAGGTTCCCCCGCACATGTGTGCTAGTCGTTTCCGACTCTAGGGGCCGGTGCTCATCTCCGTTTCAAAGCCGAAGAGCCAGCGCTTGTCCAAGGACATCTCCGTGGTCATGTGGCCGGCATGACTAGACACCAAAGGCGCACGGAACGCTGTTACCTTCCCACCGTAGTGGTCCCTATTTTTCTACTTGCATTTTTACGTGCTTTCGAACTGCTAGGTTGGCAGAAGCTGGGACGAGTAACAGGCGCTCACTCTGTTACGCGGCACCCGGGATTCGACCCGCCAAACTGCCGACCTTCTGATCGACAAGCTCAGCATCCTAACCCACTGAGCCACCGTGTCAAACCACAAAAGAAGTATATAAAATGTAAAAGGCAAGAGTGAATTAAAAACCCATTTTTTAAAAAAAAAAAGTCGCTGTGAACATTAATTAAAAGGTGAGAGGAGGCTTTCAGGGCACTGACCAGTCCCATGGCTGCATGCTGCTATTCGAGCCCCCAAGCAAGGCTGCAAAATCATGTCCAAGAGAGTGGGGGCCTGCCTTACTTTGGAAGTTGGGGGTGGAGAGTGTTCCACAAGGCAGGGGCAAAGGCAGAAAAGATTCTGGACCCTTGGAAGGTTCTGGATTCCAATTGGAATTCTGATGAGATCTGCAACATATTTTTTCCCTTTCTTGATTGGGTGGCATAGGCTAATGTAAAACTTCCACACTGCATGAATTCCACCCCCCACCCCCACCCCTCACCCAGCAAATCCAAGGAGTTCCTCTAATGAAGGCTCTTCAAGCCACTATCTCTGACCTACTTTAAATTCCACTGAAATCATAAGGGAGGATGCTACATTTCAGCTTGGGTAGAAACTGAACTGGTGACCCTGGGCAGATGGTAAGGATTGGATGGAGTGTCAGCTTCTAGTAGGGATAGGAAAACACAAGATGAAAAAAAGTTAATTGGTGTAATGGCCATAATTGGATCAACTACAAGATAATTAGAGGATAAATGACTCTTTGTACACTAGCCATATTCTTTCAAGGATGAAAAAAAAAGAGAACAAAATGTTGTTTTTCTGTTTCATGGAAATTTATACAATTTATACCAACAAGCTTTTTACCTTTGCTGTCTGGATGGTACAGGAACACCTAGGAGGGTTGGTGTAGTAGAAGGAATGGCAGAATCGAGGGGAGGGAGTGAAAAGGGGGATCAGCCTAGAATCCCTACATAGCCACAAGCAAACTAAATCCAGACCCTGATCCCCCCTACTTGAGTGCCATTGACATTTATCTAGCTTTAACCAAGTGCTGACTGTTATTTGAGAAGGTTCAGCTTACTTGAACCTTCACATATGGACCTGGTCTTTTATGCTTGACAGATCGTCATGATTATGCATTGAAACCTCCACACATTTTTTTAGGCCTGTTGCCTGCATGGTAAATGTAAAAAACAGGCTGAGCTTCAGCCATGCAGTTCTGGCCCACATCTTTACTTAAAAAAAACCCTCCCTTTTTATTATTTTTTTAAAGGCCATCCCTGTCCAGGTTATATGCTATTGGTGAAACAGATGGGAAATAACCCTTGAACAGAACTTGACTGTCACTCAAGTTACAGTTGTGGTTCACGGTGAGGAGCAAAAGGAAAATTTGCTGCACAGTTTTAATGCTATCAGAAATGGGAGACCAATGGTTTATTAGGATGTACTGAATCTCATATGATTAAAGTCAATCCATTTTCAGTTATTATCTCTTTTTTCCCTTACAGGGCAAAATCTGCAAACGTCTCAAGGTCTGCAGGGTTTCTGCATAAAAAAGGGGGAAAACCTAGTTATCCCAGAGATTTTTCTAATCTTGTTCCAGAAGCCAAAACCTTGCTTCTGCTAGCTGAGGTTTAGCCTCTCTATTTTCTATCAGCATCCCAGTAATTCAAGTAATGAGCTTATTTATGAGTCATACACAAGAGCTTGCTTGGTTAACAATTCATTCTTCTTTCTCGTCTTTTTTTTCCAGTGCGACCTTCTCCAAATGGATTTATGACTGCAGTGCTGAAAAGAAGGGAAAGGTAACTTGTTTCTAAATGCTTCCATCAGTGACGTGGTGATGATGGTAACATGCGCATCCATCATCCAATTTTCACTAATTCTAAAACCTAAATTAGGAACTTCATGACTAAGATAAAGGGCTTTATCCAGGAACATCTATACTAGTATATCACTGTATGTCTCTTGATCTGTTAACCATGTTGGTTAAGGGTGATAAGTTTGAAGTCCAAAACAGTTAAAGTACCATGTCATCTTTTTTGGGTGGGTGGGAGCATTCAACTACATAGGCAAGAACATGCAGTTTTCTTGGCAAGATTTTTTTTGGAAGCGGTTTCCTATTGCTTCCTTCCTAGAGCTGAGAGACTAAACCCATATGGCAGGGGTCTTCAAACTTGGCATGCCTGGGGCATGCCTGGCTGAGGAATTCTGGGAGTTGAAGTCCACAAGCCATAAAAGGGCCTAGTTTGAAGACTTCAAGCCTAAAGTGAGACTAAAACTCATGGTTGCTGGGGCTTTTGGTCTGTCCCTTTAACTATTACACCAAAATCATTCTCTATCCTGCTACCTCTCCTTGTTCTAATCTAACGAGGTATTTGAGAAGCTATAAACTGAGAATCTTAGAGAAGATTCAAGATTCAGCAGAATACAGATGAGCCTTATCAAATCCCAGGGACATTTCCAGAAAAATCTCTTAATCAGGTGTTGGCAAGTGAATAGCAAATGGAACCATAAATCAGGAGCAAACTTCTGATGCTTGCCATCTGTGACAAAGAACTGGAGGATAAATTTGGGTGTTAGGAAATATTTCAGGGATATACTTACTGACTTTACCTATCTGTGAAGCCACGACGGAATGTAAGATTGTATGACTTTAGACTGCATGATTCCTCGCATTTGGTTTAGTATTAATATTAGGTGTTTAGCCATCTGGGCTTCTGAAGAGTTGTCTCATCGTTGCCAAATTCAAAAGAGCTTTCTGAGTTCCACACATAGATAGGAGCTGGGTAACACAACACCAGAGAGAACCATTTGTGTGACTATGCCTAAGCACAGCAGAGTCCCTTAGCTAAGGAAGTAAATGCATTCTATCTTGTATAATTTTGTTTCTCTTCCCATGGATTTCCTTTTTTTTAAAGGCTTTTGACCTACTCAGCTCAATAGAATGGGATGCCCTTAATTTAAGCAGGGGTGTCAAACTGGAAGCTGCGCCCACCCCATTGCCAGCAATGGCAAAACAATCCCGATATATCACACAATGTCATGTGATGTCGTGAATTTGACATGTCTGAGTTAGCGGAACAGTTATTTAAAAGCTGGCACATGATGCTTTGAATTGCACTAGAAAAATCCTACATACTCAAAATACCCAGAACCTTCATTGCCTTTAAGAATCATGGGAGAAGTAACAAAGCCTTAAGCATGCTCAAAAATATTAATTTCTAATACTGATTAATTGATTATCCATTTATTCATTCTGCAAATGTGAGGAATAGTTCAGGAATGACAGAAAGCTGGTCAATCAAGATAACAAACTTGTGACTTTCTTTCAGGAAAAATTTTTATCTCTGAAATGACTCAAATTGAATCCTTTACTCCAGTGCTTCTCCAATTTGGCAAGTTTAAGATGGGTGGACGTCAACTCCCAGAATTCCTCGAGCCAGCAAGCTGGTTAGGGGAATTCTGGGAGCTGAAGTCCACCCAACTTAAATTTGCCAAGCTGAAGAAACATTGCTTTACTGTCTCACTTTATTTGTTTTTCTTTGTGTGTTTGTTTTTCCAGCAGTGCAGAGATAGTCATCTTTTGAACTTTTCAACTGGAGTAGTTGTCCCAGCTCTAATTAAATGTGCATCGAAAGGTGGCTTGTGGGGCAGAAATTCAATTACCTTGGAGCCTGCTTTGTTAGGGAATGGCATTTTCCTCCCCACATTTCATATAGAAAGACCAGGATCTTTTAAATTCAATAACTGATGGCCGTGAAAAGTAGAACTGGCAACACACACGCATGTGCACACAAACATACACACACACACACACACAGAGACTGGAGCCCAAATTCAGACACCTTATTAAAAGTTTATAAAGTGTGCACAGAAGCAGAAAGTGCATGCACAAAGACACACAATACCCCTCTGTATCTTCCTTGTGAAACTTCCTGCTAATTAAGCCTCTATATTTGCCTAGGAAAAAAAAGGAAATTTATGCACCAGTTTAAAACAAGCTCAGAAATGTGCACTTGTAACTGATGCCCCTGTAAGAATAAGGACAACTGAATTGTGTAACTGATACATTTACCTTGTTATCCCGAGAATGGGCTCTGCCATATAGAATTTAATACTAGCTAGGACTGAACCAAATAAACGCAGCATTTCATGAATATTTTGATAGATTGGATGAGTAGGTGGGTGGTTTAAAGCATTCCATTGTGATGCCTGTGAAATGAGGGCTAATTCCTTTATATTACCATTTCATTCTATTGCCTTCCCTGAAATCCTCAAATTTTAGATATACAATAGAGCCAAGAGACCATGAGTTCTAATCACACCTTATGCAATAAAACCAGCTGGGTGACTTTGGTCCAGCCACTCTCCCTCAGCCCAACCCACCTCACAAGTTGTTGTGGTGGAGAAAATAAGAGCAGGAAGGAGTATTATCTATGTTAGCCACCTTGAGTTACTAGTAAAGGCAGGATTTTAAAAAAATCTAATACTGTAAATAAATAAATATATCTAAAATGTGATCTCTAGTTGGCCAGGATTGTCTACAGGACTAAAGAATGCTGTTTTTTTTTGTTTGCTTTTTATCTACTGTGCCTATGATGCCATTTTTCCTCCTCTTCACCATATTTCTGTCTCAGTAATGTGGACCATCCTGGCTTAGTGGAGATCAAAGACTGAATCCTGCTGCCTATCTCAAATGGAAGTGACAGGTTTGGGATAGCCATCCTAGCCACCTTTGAAATCTAAGCTGCACTGTGTGATAAAAAAAACATGTTCCCTAATACATTCACAATGTCAACTTTAAATATCTTGCAGAGTTTTCGTATGAAAGTCACTCCACAGCCTTTCCCAGTAACTGATAACTCAAGGGAAAATGTCTGTATATCTGTGCATGCAAGCACACACACAGAGAGAGAGTATTGGATGAATGATAAAAACCAGTAGCAGGTTTATGAATCACTATCTTGAGTAGGAGTTTGCTATTTCCATTGACCCTCCTAACCCCCTGCTGTACACTTTTTACAGATGGTTACTATTCTTGCCATGGCAAAGAGACTCACAGCGCAGGATGCTTCAGTTAGTTTATATTAGGAGGTCGTATTTTAAGTACTGTGTATATTTTTCCTCCTCTTTTCAACAATAGGTTAGCTCTAGCGTAAACATGCCTGGGCAATAGAGCCAAAGCAGACTGACTCCACAGGTGAAATCTATATTAGCAATTAGTTACAGGCAATCTGCTCAAGCATTTAATGCCAATATAAAGTTACAAAGGATTATGACAACCCCAATCAATCCTGTTTTGTAGAACAGCTAATGTATTGATAAAGAAAAGTTTGTTGGCTAAACAGGGAGCATTTTTTTCTATCAATGCTACTGAATTGTCGATAAAGCCTTGGTTTTTTTTTCTTCTTCTAAAGAGGCGTCTATTTCAATCCAATTAAATACCACATCTTGCCAATAAAAGGCACATAAGGATGTTATAGAGTTATAAAGATTTCACAGTGAAAACATATTTCATATCAGATGTGTGGAACATCTTCCTATTCTGAACAGAAGAAATACTTCAGGTTTCAAAATACTGAGATGTGGAGCCCTTGTCCAAGTCAATAAATTGTTCTCCCTCCCTTACTCAAGAGTCCTACATAGTTAATCAGATAGAAAATTGTATGTTGATGTCAAGGTGAACATCTGCAGAAGGTCCAAGTCTAAGCAAGAAGTTGAACTAAGTACCCTATAAGATCTCTTCAAGGGATAATTCAATGGTTTAAATCAAACCAAGGAAATTGCTCTCTGCTTTCCCTCCCCAAGCAATGGTGATCCATTTTCTCACCTACTCTAATACTCTAATACTCCTACATACTCTCACACATACCCTCACAGAAAACACAGCTTTGTTTTAAATCTCAGAGTTCACATTTTCCTGAAAATGCAGCTTTCTTCCTGGAAACCCACCTGCAGCAAAATTGCAGTCATATCTCCCAACAATCTTACCACTGGCTCATAATTTTCCACCAAATATTTCCATTTTGAGAAGGCATTTCTCAACTTATTCACATTCCCTGCCAATCTATAGTATTTGCTATGCATTGTCATTTGCATGTATTGGAATCAATGGGTGGTCTGTTTTCAAAGGGTTGCACCCTTTGGATTTGGGAGGTTTCAACTAAGAGCTTAGCTGTTTCGTGGCTACAGAAATATATTATTTATCTATGGATATATTGTAATTTCTTGATAGTAGATGTTGTTTGCTTTTTTTTTCCAGATAGAATTATGATGCCATAACATTTGATATTGTTACACTCAATATCAATCAGTCCGACAGCAGGCCTCATAGACAACTTTTCAGTCAATGTTACTGACATGCTGGAATATCTGAAATACGGGAACTGGGTGACGTGTCATTTGGATGGAAACAGCTGTTGAAAGAAATAAGGAATGAACAGAAGGGTTCATATTCCTCACTACAGGTTTTTTTGGAACAGGAATAAAGTGATATATTTGCTGTCCTTGAGAACTGTAAAAATAGATCTGGCTGTAGATGTTGCCATAGCTGGGTACCTTTCAAGAACTCGAGGTTTCAGAGGGCCAATCGTAATCCTCCAAACACTAATGCAGTGTCTCACAACCTTGGCCACTTTAAGACATTGGACTTCAACTCCCACAATTCCCCAGCCAGAATTCCCCTGAGGCTTCTATGGTCATGTGTGCAGATAGGGAACAATGTACTCTGAAAGTCTATAGCGACTTAAAGCGGTAACCTCATTAGATAGCCAAGTCATTCATTCACTTACCAGAATGTGGTAAGCCTGTATTTTGCCTGTATTTAGAGACCTTCCTGCTCATCCTATATGATGGGACCCTGACCTTTAAGACACATTGCCCCAGTCAAATGCCTGTTGCAATCTGGCTCATGAATAATTCATTATGAGAACTGTAGACTTTATGGATGTGCCAATGATCACTTTTAGCACTGATACTTCTATTGTCAAAGTACATCTATCACCGGGCTTCATCAAACCCAGTATCAAAACCATGAGTCCATCTTGTCTAAAACAGCCTGACTGATGAAGTTCTACTGAGTTCTCCAGCCTTATCGGCTCCCATGCACGAAGCCTGGCAGATTGTTTTTCAGATTAAGTCACATTAAAATGTCCAGAGGTATCAAGACTTGAGCCCATAATAAGTCTTGAATGTGGCAGCTAAGAGGCTTAAAGCTAAATGCTGCTATTGATCTCTAGTTGAGCAAAGGCAATCCGTATTAGCTAAGGAAGGTTTCTTAACCAATAGCCTAGAAAAAGACTACAGATATTTCCTGAAACCTACTACTACAACTTCCAGGTCATTTAAGGGACTTAGCTACCTGGAGATGATTTCTTGCTGCTCTGGCTTTCTTTTTTGCCAATGTTGTCTCCCATCCTATGTGCCGTGTTCTGGATGCCTAAGTCTATTAAGAATCCCATAACCATCTGGGCAGATCTGCTTGGCATCCTTCTGAGGGAATGGCACAAGTTAGGTCAAGAACACCCATTCATTCTTGTGGCTAGGAAGTGCATACAACACCACAGTGTATGGCTGAATGAGAAGTGACTTGGTGTGTATGTATCAAATGCAGGAAAATTGGAAACCTGGTGCCTATGTTGCTGCGATGCTCTCATGCAAATTGCTATAATCCCAGAACCCATTCCCTCGCCGAACTCTTCGAGAAGCAACTATGCAAATAGTTCAGCCAAGCAGTAATCAGAAATGTGGCTCCCCTGTTCACACATCCATTGAGAATAGCATTGTATACACTTCCACAAAGCATAACAGGTCTGAAAACTGTGAGACAGATTTGTTCCCCACATCAGCTCATCTAAGTCTTAAATAATTGACCAATTTCTTACCAGATGCGTGCTACACAGCTAATTTGTAGAGCTTAAAATGACTGAACAGACCAAGAATCCAGATGTTAAGAGGCTGCAGCCAGGCATTTCATCCCTAAAAAAAATGCTACTGATGTCCATAGCTGCAACTGTGGGGTAATAATATCCTTGCAAAGTTGGCATTTTTTTTTCATACTGTAAGTTTTAGAATCTGGCCATTCTAATTACATTCAAAGCTGCGTGCATATTCGAAAGCACACAGATGCAATAAAAGTATGTGGATTTGCCCAAGCGTATTTTTACAATGCTGGAGATAGAGTGTCTTTATGAAGGAATTTTACATCTCCTCCCCCCACCCCCCACCCCACATATAATACATGGAAGGGTCCTAAGAAAATGACACTCTGGCATGCCTTGGTATTTCTCCACTTAGTGGAGAGGAGCCAAATTGCACATTCAGGGATCTATCTTATAATACAATCCTCTTGGGACTACACCATTTCAGAGTCACGTGGTTGAATGCTCTTCCCACTCATAAAAGATCTCTGCTACAGAAAACAGAGATTGGAGCCTCAAGGAGGACTTAAAGGCAATTTCCCTTTTAAGGACATAGTCACTGAATATATTCCTCTTTTTTCTCCACAGCAACTTTCCAGGTAGACATCTGGTAACTTTCATTTCTCCTTGTTTAAAAGTGGCAGGAGATGATAAACCCTGTAAGACAAACTAACTTTAGATGACCTCTTAACACAACCACCACTTTTGCCAGTTTTCATTCCAATAATAATAATAATAATAATAATAATAATAATAATAATAATAATAATAATAATAATAATAATAATAATAATAATAATAATAATAATAATAATAATAATAATTTTATTTGTATACCGCCCTTCTCCCGAAGGACTCAGGGCAGTGAACAGGGCAAACATATAAAAATACAAAAATACAAATATTAAAAGAGATTAAACAAGGTGCCCAGAAACTAACAACAATAGGTTAAAATACATTAAAACAATATTAAAATCCAAACCCATCACCCATCTGGCCAGGCCAGCTTGTTCGAACAAGTAGGTCTTCAGATCGCGTTGGAAGGAGCGAAGGTCGGGCGCCATCTGGAGCTCAACCGGCAAACGGTTCCACAAATCCGGCGCGCTCACAGAGAAGGACCTCCCCTTGGGGGCCACCAGACGACATTCTCTGACCGGTGGCACCCTGAGGAGGCCCTCTCTGTGGGAGCGCACAGGGCGGAGGGAAGTTGATGCCGGCAGCAGGTGATCCCTAAGGTACGCCGGACCCATGCCATGTAGGGCTTTAAAGACCATTACCAGCACCTTGAATCTCACCCGGAAGACAACTGGGAGCCAATGCAGCTCACGGAGCAGAGGTGTGCCTAATGACCATTTGAAGTTACAATGGTGCTGAAAAAAGTGACTCACAACCAGTTCTTGCCCTTAACAACAGTCACAACATCCCCACAGGTGCCTGATCAAAATTTGGGCATGTAAGCTGGCATGCATTTATGATTCCTAGAGTCATGCTGCTTGCCATTTGTGACCTTCCCTTTTGGCTTCGGGATAAGCCAAGTCAGTGGAGGAAGCTGGTTTTGTTTACCATTTGCATGATGACTCACTTAACAACTGCAGCAATTCACTTAGAACCCATGGCCAAAAATGTGAAATTGGGTGTGACTCGCTCAACAGTGGCCTTGTGTAGCAATGAAAATTCTGGTACCAGTTGTGGCGTACGTTGAGGACTACCTGTACTTACAATTCAATACACACTAAAGAACCAAAATAGGGAACAGAATAGACATAGCTAGCTTCACAATGATCCAGAGATGTATTCTTTGAGAACCGTGAAGTCCATGTGAAGTTTCCAAATGAGAACTGTTTTCCGTTTCAAAACAAACAGTCCACTTTAAACCCTCGGCCCTATCAAAGCTGCCTTAGAGACAGAATGGAGCCATGATCTAGCAGCTGTGGGGCAGAATTTAAGGCCAAAGAATATGACCCCAAATACCCAGAATCAGAACTGATGATGCTTCAGTGCATCTCTGAGGAGAGTTTAATTCCAGTTCCCAAGATATTCTGGAAAAGGAAGCAATCACATCCACTTGGAATAGTAGATTCATGACTTGCCATCCAGATGCTGTGCAGTTCTTAATCGTTTAATTCTGGGCCATATTATAAACAATACGAGGCAGATCTCATTCTGAATAAATAAAAATTCCAAGGTGACTCTTGCTACAGCCGAATTGCTGGCCGGGGCTGTTAAACAAAAGATACAACTTGTGTATTAATTAGGAAAGCGTGAATTATGTTTCTCAATACATTATTAGCAATGTATCATTGTTGAATATTTTATGGTTATTGCTAACTAGGCTTGTGTAATATTTATATTTTGCAGTGTTTTACATTTGGGACTTTTGACTCTAATGAACTTAGTAACAGATAAATCTTTTAACTATCCACTACTGTAATGGATTAAGCAACAGCTCATTGCAGATCAATTTTGCAGTCAAGGATTATGGGATTTCCAGTATGGATTTAAAGTGTTTGATAGCCTATTCAGACTCCGTAGGATCTGACAATTTTGTCAAAACAATTAAATGAGTGAGATGCCAGAGGCTCCACCCCTTTCATTTATGCATGAGTGTTACTATGCGTGTTTAAAGGGAGCAGAACCTATAGTATGACATTCAGTTTATCATTCCCTTTACTCTCTTTGCAATTTATTTATTTATTTATTTATTTATTTATTTATTTTTTATTAATTTTATTTGTATACCGCCCTTCTCCCGAAGGACTCAGGGCGGTGAACAGGGCAATACATGTTAAAAGACAAGATACAAAAATTAAAAGAGATTACAACAAAATGCCCACAACTCTTACAATAGGTTCAAACACATTAAAAGTAATAAAAAAAATTGCCTTTTGGGGAAATAAGAAGAATTGTGCTAAATCAGGCCAAAGGTCTATCTAGTCTGGGTCTAACAGATGTCCTTGGGATGTTTATAAGCAGGAAGTGATTACTTAAAGGTAGTCAAGGATGTTGTCAAAAAGGGCAAGATCTCCACCATAGTAGTATGACTGAAGCTCTACCTAAAGTTTATCCATGTATGACATCCATTAAAAAAATGTGGAGCCCCAATTCTGTGCCTTTATAGGAATATTGTCTGTATACATACTAGTCATCCCAGCAAATGAGAGAAATGGGCTGAAAATAACAAGCTGAAATTTAAGAAAGAAATGCAAAGTTCTTCACTTAAGAATCAGTAATCAGATACATAGATGATACTAAGTGGGTGATACCTGGTTTTATAATAGTGCTTGTCAATCTGGGAATGGTAATTACAAGTCAGCAGTGTGTTATCATTACAGAAACAGAAAGTTCAGTGTTAGGCTGACTCAACAGAAGCATTGTTTCCTGATGGGGTTCACCACCCTTTAAGAAGGGTTCAGTCAAACAGAAACAGTGAGGTGGCTAAAAATTAAATTCTAGAAGAAAGAAGAAAGCAGCCTATGAAGAAAGGATTGAAGAAAGAAGAAAGCAGCCTATGGAATAGAATAGAATAGAATAGAATAGAATAGAATAGAATAGAATAGAATAGAATAGAATAGAATAGGATAGGATAGGATAGGATAGGATAGGATAGGATAGGATAGGATAGGATAGGATAGGATAGGATAGGATAGGATAGGATAGGATAGGATAGGATAGGAATAGGATAGGATAAGAATAGAATAGAATAGAATAGAATAGAATAGAATAGAATAGAATAGAATAGAATAGAATAGAATAGAATAGAATAGAATAGAATAGAATAGAATAGAATAGAATAGAATAGAATAGAATAGAATAGAATATACACTAGACTAGGAATAGAACAGAACAGAACAGAATATGGATAAGGCAGCACTCTATAAATACTTGAAAGTTAGTCACCCAGAAGGAAAAGATAGCATCTCTGAACAGTATATTAAGTAATGGATTCTGGTGACAGGAAGGTAGATCCAATTGAATATTAGGGGGAAAATTAAATAAACAATGGAATCAATCACCTATGGAGTTGGTAATCTTCCCTTATCATCCCTTCCTTGGATGTTAGCTAGCTGTTAGTCAGGGGTAGTTGATTCTTGCACTGAGAGTGCAGTTGGACCTGGTTTGAATGGTCTCTTCCAACTCTACAATTCTATAATGCCCAGATTTACCCATAATAAGTCTACATAATCTCCTTTTAAAGCTGTCCAATGTGGCAGCTGTCACTATATCTTTTCCTAGCAAATTCATAATTTAGCTATTTGCTGCTGCTTTTTTAAATTAATGTAATCCATACTGTACATGACTGATCTGAAAGTTCTAGTTTTTAATGAAGGAAGAAAAAGAAATCTTCCTTAGTTATTTTTTTTCCATACAATACCTAATCTTACCCAGCTGCAACATAACTTCCCCTCATCAGTTTCTGAAGCTGTGGAATCACTAAATTTCTTCCACAAGTTTCTTTCACAAGAAGTTGCTCTAGCCTAGCCTCTTCAGAATATTCTTTGCTCTGCATATTTATTTATTTTTATTTTATTTTAATTCCATTTATATCCCGCCCTTCTCCGAAGACTCAGGGCGGCTTACAAGCTTAGCAGTAGCCTTCATTCTATGTATATGCCTGCTTATTAGGGCTTTCACACACACACCAAGCGGCATTATTACAAAGTCAGCTTAATTGCCCCCAACAATCTGGGTCCTCATTTTACCTACCTCGGAAGGATGGAAGGCTGAGTCAACCTTGAGCCTGGTGGGATGCGAACCTGCACTAATTGCAGGCAGCTGGTGTTACTTAAGGAGGCATTAGCCCACTGCTCCACCAAGGCTCTTTCAGCATCACTTCAGAAGTAACCAGAATTCCAACAGTGATGTCCTTATCAATTGGTATAAATGTTATTATATTGACACCTCTGTTTTCTTAAAGATCCCCAACATGACATTTGTCCTTTTGCTTTTATCTTTATTATCTGTAAAGTATTTGATATATATTAGCAGGAGACAATTTTGGAAAGTCAAAGTAAGACTAAGATCAATCTCTCTTTTGAAGGGGGACGCCTCCTTTCCTCACAAAACACTGCTTTATTCATCCATATGGCAAGGTAGTCATTATTTACAGACTGGTGAGACATGTTGACATTTGGGGAGGGTCAAAGGCTGGAGTGGGCAAAGTGATAATGCCAAATGTGTAGGTTCCTCCTCCCCCACTACCCAGATTTGATTAAAAATTCAGTTTTTCTTTTCCAGATTTATTTTTAAAAAATACTGTTAGACTCATTTTAGATTTCCCACTACAGTTTTTATGCAATTTCCATCTCAGGGTAGTAGAAAATAGTCTGGGGCATTAGACTTTTCAACCATTGCTTAATCACCAGCCTGTCCCACCATGAGGAAGCTAAAGGTAGCAAGGATTGGCTTCCATGTGTTGGCCATTTCACCTTCAGCTAGGTTTTAGCTTCATTTTAATCACACTGTTATCAATATCAGTCATCTCTGAGAGCATGAAAGAGTATGAGAGGAACTTTGCATTAATAGGGTTGTTCACCCAGTCAGCCAAATGTTTAGACTGGATTTGGCATTTTTATCTACCTATCGAGTGTTTCCCAAGGACCTGGGATAGGCAAACATTGTTTGAGGGAGTTAAAAGTATTGTCGCAAGATGCAAGCTATTCCAACTAAAGCTGCAATTGTCAATGCTCAAGTAGTACTCCAGTTGTTTTGGGATTGCACTCAAGGTGGTTTTATCTTTGCTTTCTTTTGCCACACTCATTCTATTTCTACTTCTATTTTCAGGTCTTTGTATTTTTGTGATTTTCCCAATTCATTATTTCCTATTCTGTTTTTTCCAGTTACTGTCATGTCCACTATCCACTTTTTTGGTCTATCTTACCAAAAATTGTTAAGTCTAAGGTTTCATATGGCACCTATTTGTCTGTTGGAATACTAAAGTCCCAGAGCACTTTAGCTTCTTCCTTTTCTATTACTTTGTCTATTTTGTGGTCCCACCAGTTCTTCCTTGCAGACAAATGGCATTTGTGTTCTAGCTTCAGAATATCTTCACTGTCCTTCAGATATTCTTTCAATTTTTTTCTTCTTCTTTAGCTATCCGGTGTACTTGCAACCTTCCATGTCCATCTATGCTCCACTGTAATTAGAGTCTGTCAACATAGCTGTGTAGATGTAGGATATGATTAATTGCATTATTTTGTAATCTTCCTATCCAGGGCTTTTAGTTTTGTTTGAATCCAGTCCACTGTTACAGCCATGTATCTAATGATTGGAATTGCTTGGGTGATAATTTCCTTAATTACATCTCCTCAACTGAGTTTGGACTTTAAGATATTCTTCACTTCTGTGATGTATTTTTCTTGACTTCAGTGTGCTTGTCAGCTTGAAGGATGCCCAGGTATTTGTAGTCACTGTTTTCAGCCAGACTCTTGATATTATTTCCATAGGACATTTTGATTCCTTCAGTTTTCACTAGTCTTGCATCATTGTCCAATATCCTCATTGGACTTCATTTGTAATAACAGAACATTATTTCTTTGTTTTTAAACTTCAGATATATGCGACAGGTTGACAAATTTTTCTAATAGTTTTGCAGCTGCTGAGTCGGTTTGCTTAGCCAATAGATCTGAGTCGTATGTAGCCCATTGTCACAAGATGTTCATAACACTTAGGGCAGTCCTTGTTGACCCAAGTGACAACCAAACTGGTATGGGTTTCTGTAAATTACATCTCACTACATTGTTTATGGAAGAGAGACTCTTTGTTTGACTCCTCTGATGAGGCCTGTCCAGTACGCTTGACCCTCTGGCATAGCTCTCATCTTCCTCAGAGCACACAAGCTCCACAACCATGTCAAAGTTATGACTTACTGCAGGATGAAGATGGTGCTGATAACATTGATGACAATTAGGGTACTTTCGTGTGAAAACTTGGCATAACTTTAGAATTAGCTCCAGCTCATTCTGATATTAGAATTCAGCTCTTTTGTTAAGAATAGTCAATCTTCGTTTGGTCTTGGTTACAGTTTATTTGTGATCCCAGAAAAACTGGTCTCCCCCCCCCTTCTAGCCTCTATCGTACAGGCAACTGTATTCCATTAATAAAAATGTTTGTTTTATTGTAATTACCGACTTCAGGGATTGAGCCACCATTATTCTCTCTCTTTTTTTTTCCTGGGCAAAAAAAAACAGGCTCCTCATCATGTTTAAAAAAATTCTGTGTACTCTTTAGAATTTAGACCTTAGAATTTATCTCTCTGTCTTTTCCCTTCAATCACTGAAGAGTTAAAATATTTGGACAAAACAGATGGTTCCAAATGGTTCCATCATGCTATCATTTCATCTTCATAATTGGAATTATAGCATAGCAGCTGGGAAACTTTCCCTAATATCAACAGCTCCTTTCTTTCTATATCACCACACACATGCAGAGTACATGCACTAAAAGAAGTGTTTTATGTTCAGACACTTTTATTTAAATTACAATTTTCAAACTGTGGGTAAATTTTTCTATTGGTTCATGGACAAAAAAAAATGATATTAACACTTTGGATCAATTCTTTGTGAATCAACCTTTTAAAGCATCTGATATTTTGTAAAAACAAGATTTTGGATTACTCAAATAGCTGAATGGCAGCATTTCTTTTGTTTTTTTTAAAAAAACCTTTTAACTTTACAATTTGGATCTGATGTATTAGCGGTGCCTGAAACCCCTAAATCGTCAATATCATTGAAAAACGGTTGGGAGATTCTGTGGACAATTGGAATGAAGACTTGGGCTAGGCCACAGGTCTGCAACCCGTGGCTCCGGAGCCACATGCGGCTCTTTCAGCCGTCTCCTGCGGCTCCCAGTCTTCTGCCATGTGCAGTCCAAAAAAAAAAAAAAAAGTGGGACTAAAAAAGTTCAACCAATCAATTCAAATATGCAGGGTAGGTGCATCTCTCGCCTTGGCTCCACTCTTCAGTCAAACCCTGTTCTGCACATGCGCGCATGTACGCGCATGCGCACACATTTTTTTGCAGCTCCCAGTTTTTTCTTTTGTGAGGGAACCGGTTCCGAGTGGCTCTTTCACTGTTTCAGGTTGCTGAACCCTGGGCTAGGCTGTTCTAACAAATCAATCAGTTGGAATTTTTAAGAATGTTAATGTTTTATGATGTTAAAATGTTGATAGGACATATGATGTATAGATGATGGGTAGTAAGAATGGAGTTTCAAGCATTTGCATGTTGGAAATACAGTACCGTACTGTATGTGGGGATAGAGTGGGGAACAACAATTCCTATCTTTTGCGATTATTGTACCATGGTACAGTTTGGCTTTATATGACAGTTAGTGTTATGCTAGGAAAAGAAATATGAGCTAATAAAGGTGTAACTCTGATATTAGACTACATTCCCACCCTTTGGAAAGTATAACTTTCGTTTTGTCGCATGTGGAAGGAAGACACATGCTCAGTTTCTGTGTAGGAATTGTCTTCTATCACTATCTTGGAAAGTCCAAATCAATATTGCATAGTATGATTAAGTTTAAGTATTTATTTTTTAAGAACTACATTTTTTTGTTTTTCATATATTTATTCCAGCATGTATTTTCCCTCCATCTTCATTGGTTTTTGTGCTTTTTTTTTAATAATTCCCCTTTCCCCTTTTTTCCTAATTTTGTTCAAGGAATAAGTAATTCTTCTTCTTTCTTTTTTTTTTTAGGAAAGAGTTTTACAAATTTTTTTTTACAATACATATCCCCAAAACCCACATGCCCCCACCCCCCTTCCCCCCAACTTCCCAGAGCTGAATACAGGGTCAGATATAATAATCATATTCTAACTAAAATTATCCATTATAAAATTAACCAAATTCATAATGTGCTTTAACTCCCTTTTAACATTGATACATTCAAATGATTAAAAACATAATAATAATAACTTAAACAAAAATATAATCAATACTAATACTAAAATTAATAACAATCTAAAATCTACTCATAAGCTAAATGGAACTTTTTAGTCCCATATTTGTTTTGAATATAATTTATCCATCTCCTCCAAACTGAAATATATCTTTCTTGCGAGTGATCCTTCAAATAAGCAGAAATTTTAGACATTTCTGCAAGATTTGATACCTTATGTACCCATTCTTCTATAGTAGGCAAACTATCCTTCTTCCAATATTGTCCCACCAGTAACCGTGCTGCTGTTATCAAGTTCAACATCAAATTGATTTCTGTAGTATCACAATCTACAACAATACCCAATAAAAACAATTGTGGAGAGAACTTTATCTTTCTCTTAAAAATCTTTTGAATGTTCCACCAAATTTTAATCCAAAAAGCTTTTATATTTCTACAAGTCCACCACATATGAAAATAAGTAGCATCTAAACTACCACATCTCCAGCATTTAGACTGTAAGTTAGGATACATGTTAGACAACATTTTGGGATCCAAATGCCATCTATAAAACATTTTATAAAAAATTTCTCTTAAATTTTGAGCCTGAGTAAATTTAACATTTCTGACCCAGATTACCTCCCAAGTATCTAACGGAATTGGTTCTTGTATGTTTTGTGCCCACTTTATCATACAATCTTTAACTAATTCCGTTTCCGAGTCCAATTCAATTAAAACATTATATATCCTCTTTATATGTGCACGATTTAAATCTCTAATTTGTTTTACTAAGTTTTCATCTGTAATTGTAATGCCAACATTCTGATCCAGCTTCCACCTAGCTTTCAATTGGGTGTATTGGAACCAAGAGTAACTTATGTTTTCTTGTTTTAACTCATCTAATGATTTAAGTTGCCAATTATTCCCTTCCAATCTAAGTAATTCCTTATAGGAAAACATATCCAAACTCACTCCCATAGATACACCTTCTATTGCGTGTCCGGGAATTCCCCAAATCGGTATTTTATAATTTAACTTATAATAATACTTTTCCCAGACATGCAGCAAGGCACTTCTAAGAATATGAGATTTAAAAGCCCTATCTACCTTTTTATCATAAAGCAAATATGCATGCCATCCATAAACCAAATCCCAACCCTCAAGGTGAAGTATTCTTTTATTAGTTAAGTTAAGCCAATCGCTAACCCATGTCATGACCACCGCATCATAATACAATTTCAAGTTAGGCGCCTTGAGTAAGTAATTCTTCTTAAAATGTACTAAAAACAAATATACATATGAAATTTCTTTATCTTTATCAGGAATTTGGTGGTGGCTGCTTTGGTTGTGAGCTAACTACTGAGCATCAATCACAGCCTATTATTGATCAATTAAAGCATGAAAACTGATTGGCTTATTGTTCCCTTTGTTTCAAGATCAAAAGGAGGAAAAATGACCAGTCAACAAGTTCAGATGGATGGAGAGAAAATGGAAACCCAGAAGGTGCGGAAATGCCCAAGGAATTCATGTTACACTTGCTCAAAAACCAAACCTAAACATTATACCATTCATCTCATTCTCCCTATGGAAATCCA
This sequence comes from Vipera berus, assembly GCF_964194415.1. Taxonomy (NCBI): domain Eukaryota; kingdom Metazoa; phylum Chordata; class Lepidosauria; order Squamata; family Viperidae; genus Vipera; species Vipera berus. Next base: position 85,822,357 of record NC_138204.1, read on the forward strand.
CTATTGCACTAGGCACTAAATTCAGCCAGCAAGACCTAAACTATATATTGTAGGATATATGTCTAATATGAATAATAAGTATTCAGGTTTTTTCAGAATTGAAATAAAATCATGCAAAGACTTGAGTGAATTATGCAAACATATGTATATCAATGCTACTATTTCTTGGTGCTCCAGTATTTTTACATTTAAAAAACCCTTCTTTAGAATTTTGCAGTATTGTATTGTCTCTATTAAAGTATTTCCCGGGCAGGTACACACACACACACACACACACACACACACACACACACACACACACCAGCATTCTTGGAGAAGGACATTCCTGCCTCTTATGCATAAAACATGTATGCATATTCATCTAAAACATTTGGAAAAAAATGTACCAGTTATAATTAGCATGTTTTGTGCATCTATTTTCTTTGCTATTAAATAACAAATGTGTAGTAACCATAGCAACAGAAACCATCACATGGTACTGGTGCTATTTTGGGGATAACATAAGTACCTTTCTTAAAGAAGCATTCACACCTCTGAGCTATGAATTTTAATAATTTTTAAGAAGAATATATGGTGCGAACAGTTTTATTCTTTTTGCATCTTGGTAATTTACTTACCTGGAAGTAAATGCCCTTGATTTTAGTAGCACTTACTTCTGAGTAGACATATATAATATGCTGTGTTATGAAAACTGCATTCAGGGATGCTGTTATGTATTTCCCCTTCTTGTCCATCAACGCCTTCTACCTTCTTGCTTTTAATTTATTTTTAAGGAGATTGAGAGAGGAGAGAGGATACAAAAGAAGAAAGTGAAAAATACTTTTGAGAAACACAAAAATGTTTGTGTGTGCATGTGTGTGTGTGTGTGTGTGTGCATGTGTGTGTGCGTGTGCATGTCTTTAAATCATGCTTTGTAGCAATGCAATTACCAGTTGGTTGCATGGATACAGGCAGAGGCAGAAATTCTTGGGCCATATTAAAAGGGCAAAATTAACTGACAGGCTTTACATAATTAAATAGTTTGCTGTACGCCATTTGCATAATCTGCATATCTCTTTAAAATAGTAGGATGGAGAAGTTCTGCAAGAAAACAGGAACAATCAACTCAATGGTGAACAACGTGGCTCAACATTTCAATACCAAGAGCTGGAAGTTTTAATAGGTATATAATCAGAGTTTGAGGCAAAGGAGAAGGAGAAAGTGAAGAAGACCTATCTACACATCATTTAAAGGGTCCTAACTATTTAGAAAGTTGTTCAGCCTAGATGGAATTCCAAACGTGAATAGAAACCATGCATTTCCTTTGCTCATAGATGTACAGGACTTGGAGCTGTGGAGGTGCAATGGTTAGAATGCAGTGTTGCAGGATAACTCTGCCCACAGCCAGGAGTTTGATTCTGATGAGGCTCAAGGTTGACTCAGCCTTCCATCCTTCCAAGGTCAGTAAAATGAGGACCCAGATTGTTGGGGGCAATATTCTGGTATTTGTAAACCACTCAGAGAGTGCTGTAAAGCACTATAGAGTGATATGTAAGACTAAGTGCTATTGCTGTTGGAATGCACCAAAGAACACTGTGGAAGGGGGGGAATTAAACCAGAGCTACAGTAACATTCAAATTCTCCTCAACTTTGCATCATATCTTTTGAATCAACAGAACTCAGATACTGATCTCTCTGCAAAATAGGTAAGTTAACAATAAAAGTAACAGCAATCCAAACAGTGTTTTTAAAACAATAATCATACATATGGTACTCTATTTCTAGAAGACAATATCTGGTCTACAAAATGAGTTGAATATTTGTTGAGCAGTCTTGGTTGAATGAAATGGCCCTCCTTGACTAAATCATCTTCAGTGCCACCATTGTGTATATCACCAATGTCAAACTTCTATTGAATGAATAATACACATCGATTTTTTGTAAAAATAAATTTTCTAAGTGATGGTAGCTTCTAATTAACTGCTTCTGACATTTGCTTAGATTCATCAAAAGTGATCTCTAGAAAATCTTTTATTTCTGTGCTGTCCTTCAGAAAAAGTGTTAGGCTAGCTTATAAATAGTAAGAAAAGTAAATATATTTCTGATAACAAATATGAAAAAAGATAAAATAGCAGAAAGCAATAATTAAAGAACTTTATAGTTCACATTATTGACTGGGTTGTTCTCGTAATGCTATGAACAATCAGATTTGGCTACATTATGTTATTAATGACAGCAAATATATTTAATTGAGGTTGATGGCAACACAATGCAGTCAAAATGACTTAATTGTATAATGGGATAACTGGAAGCTGACTAAGTTCATCTAAGATAAGACCAAGAGAGTCCACAATTAATGGACTCTTTTTGCAAAAAGTACTGAAAAATCCTCAGAATGGAACTGTAATTGTGAATAATTCCAGTTCAACTTTTTAATATAAATGTTAATAATTTGAGTTGATGCAGATAGCTCAACTATCCAAATTAAGTCCAGGATTTCCTTCATTTCTGAAGATCTTACTGGTTTATTGAATACAGGACATGATATAGGCGAAGGAAAACTAACTCTAAAATGTCAAGATATCTAATTCTAAAATGTCAAGATATCTAACCAAAGCATAAAACAATGAAATTCCCAGCCAACCATCCCAGGTCAGAATGGGATAACTTGCCACAGACAATTCGCTGCAGACACGTTGCCACGGCCAACTTATCATGGCCAACTCATCACTGGACATCTCACCATGGCCAACTTGCCATGGGAAAACTCTCTGTGGGACAATTTAACAATTCTATTTACCGGTAATTATTTAAAATAAATAAATAAAAATATTTTAATTTTTGCCGTTCACTTTTCATTCTGTCACTCCTTTTGCAGCCTTTCTTTAATGATTCTATTCCACCATTTCTTTGATATTAGTGTAACTCTTGTCCTGCAGTGAGTTTTCCTGTGGTGAGTGGACCGTGGCGAGTTGTCCCACAGTGAGCTGGCTGTGGCAAGTTGGCTGTGGTGAGTTGGCCATGGTGAGTTGGCCATGGCAAGTTGGCCATGGTGATTTGGCTGTGGTGAGTTGGCCATGGCAGGTTGGCTGCGGCAAATTGTCATAGACCCCCTCCCAGATGTCTCATGTTCATGTAAAAACCTTCTCGATGTTTTGAGAACCTTCTGCTATCTTAGTCCCCATGGTACGAATGTCCTTGAAAAGCCCTACATGGCTTAGGCCCGGGATACTTGCAGGACCATCTGCTGCCGGGAATGACTTCCCATCGCCCAGTGCGCTCACACAGAGAGGGCCTCCTCAGGGTACCGTCGGCTAGACAATGTCGGCTGGCGACCTCCAGGGGGAGGGCCTTCTCTCTGGGAGCGCCAGCCCTATGGAACCAGCTCCCCCCTGAGCTTCGAATGGCCCCAGATCTCCGGTCCTTTCGCCGCGGCCTCAAAACACTCCTTTTCCATCAGGCTGACCTGGACTGACGGGGATTTTAATTATGTTTTTAATTTTTAACTTTAATTTTTAACTTATTTTAATTTTAATTTTAATTTATTCTACAGGGGCCATTAATTTAATTTTCTTTTAACTTCTGTATTATTGTATTTTATTGTTGTTAGCTGCCCTGAGTCCTTCGGGAGATAGGGCGGCATATAAGTCCCAATAATAAATAAATAAACATCTGCAGAACCAGAGAGCTTTTGGTTCTCTCTAACTAACCCATCTCTCCCCCCCAACCTTACTCTAATGACAAGATGAAAACAATAAGGCTGCCAAATTTTCACTCTTGACATGATTCCTAAGATGCTACTCTTATAACACAAGGATTCTGCCCTCTTATTGCAATATTTCCCTTTCTGGTTTAAGATCAAATTAAAGAATTAATTAGTTGTGATAATTAAATTTATAGTCTTCCTTTGTGTAATTCATGTTATTTAAGGCCTATTTTACAGTACATATTTTGTTAATGCTTCAGAATCAGCCTATATTTTGGGTCCAACTCAATTTACATTGTTTTATATTTATCCACCTTATGTCTCAAAGTTTGTTTTGTCAACCATCTAAGTTGCTTTAGTTTCTGAACACCATAGAGATACAATTAAGAAATATTGCTATCATTTGGTCTGAACTGGATCCTTTTAACTGAGAACTTCTTTATAACCTATTTCTGGGCATGATTACTTTGAACTGTGCCAAATCGATCCACAGATACTCCAAATTTTCTAGGGAATTCAATTACCCAACTTGGAAAAGGCAACAGATTGCTGTAATAGTAGAGAGTGTTTCTATCCATTGTATGGAAATTGAATACAGCTCAGCATTGTTAATTCCAGGTTTACTGCTAATTCCAGTAACTGAAGCAGTGTTTCATTCATTAAAGCTGCAAGAAGTAAAATTTGATTTTATTGCAAAACGGTATGTTTTACTGTAAACAGTGTGTTTCAAAAACCCAAGGCCAAAGCCAGGCAATCTGTGTTCAGAGAACAAAAGCGACACAAAATGTACTGGCCAAGACTGATGATACACTGCTCAATCCTTCAAGTCTAGTCAATATTGACTGAGAAAGGAAAGATCACAATGTACTTCATGTGGTCATGTAGAGAGTTCTAAACTATACCAGTGTTTTTAAACCACTGCTACTTGAAAAAGTGTGGACTTCGACTCCCAGAATTCCCCAGTCAGCATGGCTGACTGGGGAATTCTGGGAGTTGAAGTCCACACTTCTTCAAATAACCAAGGTTGAGAAGCACTGCTCTATACTGTGCTCTGATCTCATGCATGTTTATTGTTCTCCAGAGCCAACTAAATTCATACATTTAACTAAATCAATTGGTTTAGGAGAAGCAGCCCTCCCAGCTTAGTTATGAACTATCTTGTCTGTTCCCTCCTAGAGGTAGGACTTTCTGAAAATTTCAACCAATTCTGTCAAATGGGAAAAGCAAGTTGATTCAATTCTCCCCTCAAACTGAATTGAAGAGAGGGAGTTCTGAACCAGCCCTGTGTGCAACTCTGATGATCTTCCAGATGCTTCAAAAATCTCCCAAAGTCTTCTGAGATCTTCAAACTGGTGTTTGAACTGAAAATTGTGCTCTAGGCACCCCCTGAATCGTAGCAATTTTAGGCTCACAAGAACAGTCCCTGGGGTTCTTCCGAAGATGGTGGCATGTTTTGTTTTGTTTTTTAAACTGCTCCTATCTCTGGTTTATTTTCAGATACAAGAGACAAATTTCACATTATTAACCAGGAAACTGTGAATTCAAGTCCTGCCTTAGCCATGAAAGCCAACTGGTTGAGTTTGGGCCAGTCACTCTCTCTCAGCACAGCTCATCTCATAGGATGGTTGCTGGTGGAAAATAGGAGCAGGAAGATGTGTTGGGTACATTCACCACCGTGAATGAATTGTAAATATAATGAAGGCAGGATACAACTAAATGTAGTGGTGTACTCTGCTACTTCTAGCTCGTCTCCAGATATATATATATAAATTCTTTCTTTGGTGAGTTTATTAAACATAACCCGGCTCTTTTTCAGGTTTGTTTTTAGGCCAAATGGTTCTCCTGCTTTGTGCAGCTCTTGTAGGTGTTGACCAATGGATCTCAAAGGAAGGTGATACAATAAAATAAACTGATCGGCGTGTTAAATGTGGTTTGCAGGCATCTGGCAAGCTAAGCATAATTTTCAAGAACAATAACCTTCCCCCATGCCTAAAAAGAAAAGCTTTCGATCAGTGTGTGCTACCTGCTGTAACATATGCCAGTGAAACATGGGCACTAACCTCACAATCGATACAAAAGCTACGAGTGGCGCAAAGAGCCATGGAAAGATACACGCTCAGCATTATAAGACAAGATAGAAAGACCTGCGCATGGATTAGAGAACAAACCAAAGTATACAATATCATCAAGAGAGTAAAAGAGCTGAAGTGGAAATGGGCTGGTCACAGACGACACCAAGCTGGCAGGAATAGCCAACATTCCAGAAGACAGGCTTAAGATACAGGAGGATCTGGACAGACTTGAACACTGGGCGCTATCTAACAAAATGTAATTCAGTGGTGAAAAAAATAAGGTTCTACATTTAGGCAAGAAAAACCAAATGCACAGCTATAGTATAGGTGGTACCTTGCTCAATAGTAGTAACTGTGAAAGGATCTTGGAGTCCTAGCGGACAATCACTTAAATATGAGCCAGCAGTGTGCTGCAGCTGCCAAAAAAGCCAACACAGTGCTAGGCTGCATTAACAGAGGGATAGAATCAAGATCACGTGAAGTACTAATACCTCTTTACAATGCGTTGATAAGGCCACACTTGGAATACTGCATCCAGTTTGGGTCACCACGATGTAAAAAAGATGTTGAGACTCTAGAAAGGGTACAGATAAGAGCAACAAAGATGATTAGGGGACTAGAGGCTAAAACATATAAGGAACCGTTGCTGGAATTGGGTATGTCTAGTTTAATGAAGAGAAGGGTGAGGGGTGACATGATAGCAGTGTTCCAATATCTCAGGGGCTGCCACAAAGAAGAGGGAGTCAAGCTATTCTCCAAAGCACCCAAAGGTAGGACAAGAAGCAATGGATGGAAACTAACCAAAGAGAAAATCAACCTAGAACTAAGGAGAAGCTTCCTGACAGAACAATAAGTGGAACAACCTGCCTCCAGAAGCTGTGAATGCTCCAACACTGGAAGTTTTTAAGAAGAGACTGGACGACCATTTGTCTGAAATGGTATAGGGTTTCCTGCCTGAGCAGGGGGTTGGACTAGATGACCTCCAAGCAGTGGCGTAGCGTGGGGGGTGCAGGGGGGCCCGGCCGCACCAGGCGCAACATCTGGGGGGGGCGCGCTCGCACTCGCAGCTCTCTGCCCCTGCCTGGCTCACTCACTCTCTCTCACTGCAGTGCTGGCTGTGCGAATCCGATCCAAGCCGCCGGGTCGCCGCCCACTGTGGAGGGGGTGTGTGCCAGGCGTGCGGTTAGGGGGCGCAAATTACTTGCCTTGCCCCGGGTGCTGACAACCCACACTACGCCACTGCCTATTATTATTCCAATAATAAAGTTGGAAAGGTACCTTCCAACTTTATTATTATTATAGCAAGAAGAACTGATGGCAGGTGGACCAAGGCAGTCATAGAATGGATCCCACTTGATAACAAGCATCCATGAAAGAGACCTAAAGTTGGATCAATGGCATCAGCAAGCATAGCTGGCCCAATTGTCAAAAGAAAGCTCAGGTCCATATTGGTTGGTTGGAAAGATGCAGTAGAAGTCTTCATCCTGCAGTGGATAGACAATGGCTAAAATGAGGGTGGTGGTGGTGATGATGATGACGACAGCTAAATAAAATTAACTATTGTAGTTAATAGTACATTAAGACAACCTGCTTAAGTATGGAGCCTCACTCATTTATAAGGTTGCAATAGTTGCTACCCAAGCTTTTTGATTTCTTGCCTGACCAAGAGACTAGGGCCAAAAACTCACCAAAAGAAATTCACTTCACACCTGGAAGGTCTCAGAAACAAACTGGTCATTTGCAATCTAACTAAAATACAGAAAGCAATTTTCTTCCTATTATTGCTATTGATGCTGCTTGACTACTGAAAGTAAACAGAAGATCGAAGGAAACACCCCTTGTAGATGGAGATCATGAGGTTTGAAGTCCAGAATACCTGGAGGACATCTAATTAGGAAAGGGTAGCAAAGATCTGGGGTGCTGGGCAAAACTATCCTGCTTCTTTGGAATAAAAGTGCAAGAAGGAAAGAGAATTACATCTCTGTTTTCCCTAAATGCAAATTTTTGAGAGAAGAAAAAAAAAGCCAACGGGGGTGGTAAAGGTCCAAATTCTAAGCCCAGTTATTATTTTTTACTGCAATGCCAGCAGCTAATTGGCATCTAGAATTTTGCAGTTCCTACAGAGATGCTTTATGACTTCCCATGGAAACTTCCCTGCCCACCCAGCTATACCACAGTAGAAATTCATCTATTCTTTCCCATCTACAATAAGCTTGTGACAAGGAGAAGGAGGAGGCAGCATTTCATATTCATGTAATTTAGCTGGCAGTGCTTTGCAATACATTGAAATGATTTGAGATTGTATGTGTATAAACCTTCTGAGAAGTGTGGCGAGAAAGAAATCTCCCTGCTTCCCAGTTCTGCAGCAGATGAAAATATTTAATGGGATATAGTTGTCTCTTTATGTTTAATCCTTACAAATGCATTCTCATCACTGATTTGGAGAAAATAGAAGATATAAATCACGCCTGGAGATGCATGTATCAGACTAAGGAGTATTGCCATTTGGGGCTGCCGTTTTGTTGTGGGTAGATATAAATTAATAATAAAAAAAACTTCCCAAAGTAACTATTCCTTAATGATTTTTGCATTATTCAAAAGTGCTTTTTTTCAGCCCCAATTGCAAATAATAGATAATGTTTTCTTATGAGCCACAGGCTGGCTCTTATCAAAAGTACATGCAATGTATTTATGTTAGCTGCAATAATTTAAGAATCCTGCTGAATCAAACCAACAGAGCTCAATTGGATCTCTTACCCACAGAGGTTTCTGGAAAACTCACAAGCAGAATATTTAAGCACTGCCCTTCTTCTCTCCTTGATATTTTCAAGGAGCTTGCTTCTTCGAATCACTCTAGTTTTGATCCTAGATGTGACTTATAGTCACCATAACCACCACTTTGTTCTCCAGAAATGATTTAATTATCATTTGAACCCTAATTTGATCACTATCACCACATTCTGACGGGTGGGGACATCCATAGGGGAGAATCAAAAACATTTCTTCGTTTTTTGTATATTGTAAATGTTTTTTTTTTGTCTTTGTCGGTGTATGGTGTGTTTTTAACACGAAATGTAAATAAAGATTTATTTAAAAAACAAAACACCAAGGTGGTGGCTATGACTGCCCAATTAAAATTTCCATTTGACACTTTTTGATTTGGTTCTTCAGATGCTGCTACCGAGCAAGTAAATTTTGGAGGTTCCCCAATCTCTCATTGGTGTCCATGGCTGGACCTAGTCTTAGAACTGCTCGCATTTGAAGAAAAGGTCTCTTTAAGCTCTCCCTCCCATACACCCCACACCTAATTATAGAAACTTCTTTGCATCTCTTCCTTTTTCACATTAAATGAGCAAAGTGTCACCCTCGCTTCCCTTGAGTTCAGCCAGGAGATGTGCACACCCCACACATTTTTCTTACTCTCTTCTGCAGCACTCCTAGCTCGCTGCAAACTTTTAAAAAATAATATATCTCTTCTTTCCTTCTACACCTCCCACTATCAACGTTTACACTGTCAATTCTTCGGGGCAAAGGATTTTTGTTGTGAGGGATGTCACGTCTGTGAGTCATCATGTCTGATATTAGTCTTGGAGCCGCAGGAAAAATTAGATCCTACACTTGGCAGCTATTTTTCCCCTTCATCTGTCTCACAGTTTTCCCACAGGCAACTACAGAAATGAAACACATGTTTCATCTGAATCTTCCCATCATCTGGGTGTGAAGTAATGTATAATTATGGCAAAATATCTCACTTTAATGTAAATTGGTCAAAGCAGTGATTATGCCTTTTTTTTTTGGACAGGTACAATACCACCGTCAATCCTAATTTCCATACAAATGGATGAATAATGTTTGGAAATATTTGGGAGACCACCCAGCTTCCAATATGGATGAAAAGCAATTATAAAAGGCATTGTAAAAACTGAGATTTTCACAATGGGAACAAATGGAGCTTGTCACAATCATCGAAAATTAAAGCCATTAGGAGCTTTTATTTCCCCCCCAAAAAGAAAAAAAGGATGAAATCCATTTTCTAACTAGATCCATACAATACGCTTTTCTGCTAGTATAATCCATGGATGACAGAGGGAGACAGATATTTTGATGTAGAATAAAAAATAATCTAGGGTTACCTTTAAATTATCTTAGATGTTCTGGCGAGGAAAGAGTGTTGTGGAATTCAGTTTGCAGATACATCACACCATTTTCCAATCCAAAGGAAATGTTATTATTTTGAAATAGGTCTGATATCAAAGAGATGTTTGTGAATATGGGAAGAAATATTGATTCTGGCCTCACTCCCCTGTATAATAGCAAAGCTTTGGGTGTCTATTTCAAAGATTTGGGATTGCAGGGGCAATCTTCATCATAAATATTTCCCCAATGGTCATATTTGAAAGGAAAAAGGGTTTGTTCTGGTTTTTTTCCCCTCCTGCCAGGAAAATTTCTGAGTCATATCAGTTGAAGAACTAAGTTCGTTTTACTAGATTCTATCACAGCTTGCTTCCAGCTGGTGCTCTCTAAGCATCTTGAGAACAGTTGCGTCGGTGGGGGGGAGGAGGAGGCGGGTTTGTTGATCAAAAAAGGCAAGATGTCGAACTGTCATGATGTAATCCTACAGGCATCAACATTGCACGTGCACATATGAAGAACATGGTGGCTTAGCAGTTGAGAGGCTGGGCTTGTCGACCAAAAGTTTGGTAATACAAGGCCCAAAGTACCGTGTGATGGGGTGAACTCCAGTTCTTGCCCCACCTCCTGCCAACCAAGCAATTTGAAAGCCTGCCAAAAAAAAAAGTAGATAAATAGCTCTCACTTCAGTGGGAAGGTAACAGCATTCCACGTACTTCGGTGAATGGTCATGCCGGCTTCCGACAACGCTGGCTTCCCTTGGCTAAGAAGCAGAGATAAGCACTGCCTCCTAAACTCAGACACAACTGGACAGGGAAAACCTTTACCTTTTTTATATGAAGGTCAAGGCTTACATCGTGAGTGCACCATTTTGCCTTTTTTTTTACCCTTCTCTCCATGGCTGCTCACTGTTCGCAGTAGAGCTTCCATCATTCCCTGTCAGCATGGCTTTTTCCTCTGGAGCTAAGACAGTATTTTTTTTTCTCCTTTAGGCCAAGCTAATTTTGCATCAACCATTTTTGTTGGTTCTCAAATTTCTGAGATTGTTCTTTTCTTCTTCTTCTTTTTCTCCTCCTTTGTACCAGAAAAGTAAAGTGACTTTCTAGAAATTGGTGGCATCAAATATTCACACTTGATTTTTTTTCCCCCTCGCATAGTAGTCCCTCACTTACACTATGGTAGTTTTGGAACAGCTGGGATATTTTGAAGGAAATAGCTACACCTGACTGCAATGCAGCCTGTGCTGATCTTGGGGGGGTGGGGCGGGGGTGGGTGGGCTGGAGCAGGGAAAAGCAAAAAATGTGTGTTACTGGCAAGGCTGAGGATGCATTCCACTCCAAGATACTGTTGAGAAACAGACCCAGAGTAATCCTCTTCCACTCAAAGAAATGGTTCCCCTCCTTTTTATCTGTCCACAAATGGATAAGAAGTCCCTTGCACATCCTACTAACAGGTAGTCCTCCACTTACAACAGTTCATTTAGTGACTGTTCAAAGTTACAACGGCATTGAAAAAAGTGAGTTGTGACCATTTTTCTCACTTGACCATTGCAGCATCCCCACGTTCACACGATCAAAATCCAGACGCTTGGCAAGTGGCTCGTATTTATGACCGTTGCTGTGTCCCGGGGTCATGTTATCCCCTTTTGTGATCTTCTGACAAGCAGAGTCAGTGGGGAAGCCAGACTCACTTAACCGCTGTGTTACTAATTTAGTAAATGCAATGATTCACTTAACAACTCTGGCGAGAAAAGTCGTAAAGTGGGGCAAACTCACTTAACAAATGTTTCGCTTGGCAATATAAATTTTGGGCTTAATTGTGGTCGTAACTCAAGGACTACCGGTATGAGGGAACTACAGGACAGAGAGGAAAATTTGCCTCTACACGACTAGAGCCTTGGTGGAGCAGTGCGCTAATGCCTCCTTAAGTAACACCAGCTGCCTGCAATTAGTGCAGGTTCGAGTCCCACCAGGCTCAAGGTTGACTCAGCCTTCCATCCTTCCGAGGTAGGTAAAATGAGGACCCAGATTGTTGGGGGCAATTAAGCTGACTTTGTAATAATGCTGCTTGGGGGCCCCCCTGAAAGCCCTAATAAGCAGGCATATACATAGAATGAAGGCTATTGCTAAGCACATTTAATTTGTGCTTAGATTGTAAGCAGCCCTGAGTCTTCGGAGAAGGGCAGGATATAAATGGGATTAAAATAAAAATAAATAAAATAAAATATCAATATTTGCAGCTACAACATTTGGTACTTTATGGATCAAATCTGTAATATGAAACAAAGGACGATCATTATTGTTTGTCTAGCACCACCGCATGGGCACTAGCAGCCCCATTATGCATGCAGGGGATGCTAGCACCGCTGCCAGCATCATGCGGGTGCCAGCGGCCTGTTTGCACATGTGCGCAGGAACCAGCGGGCACACCATGGGTGCACGTGGCCCACTTGCGCATGCATGCACGGGCTGCGATTGTGCACATTTCCCTGCTGCTCCCTTTCATTCCGGGCCACCAAGCCAGCAAGGTTGGAGAACTCTGGTCTAGTGATTAAGGTACCGGCTAGAAACCGGGAGACGGTGAGTTCTAGCCCTGCCTTAGGCATGAAATCCAGATGGATGACCTCGGGCCAGTCACCATCTCTCAGCCCAGCTCACTTTTACAGGATTGTTGTGGGGAAACTATGAAGGAGTACTAGGCATGTTGGGCACCCTGAGTTGTTTATAAAAATAATAAAGGCAGGATATAAGTAAATAAAATAATAAATGAATGAATAATTTTGGACACAGGTAATCCAGTCAAGTATGATCGAGATTGGAGTTTGAGAGTATGTGAGACCCTGATTTAGAGATAAGCAAAATTTTATTAGAAAAGATGCATTCAAAACAAAATCAAATGGTCATTGTTGGTTGGGATGGGTTTCTAGGAGACAAAGGTAATAGGCAAGGATGCAGACCTGTTTTAAGAGGTGCTCAGGTATTATGGCCTTTTAATCCTAAAACTGTTTGGTTAGATATTAATGGACAATGAAACTATTTAGATTGGAGCTGACTCGTATTTCTTTCATGTTTATTTAGATGGGAAGAGATACCATTTGGAACGACATTAAGTGCACAGATTTTGAAGAAAATTGTCTTACTTTTACTAGCAGCAAACTTTCAAATTACAGCAGAATGAAAGAAATACACCATTCTCTTATTACCCAAAGATAAAATGATAAAGCCAAGGAAATATTAACCATGGATAACATCTCTTGTCTGTTAAAATTATAGCTAATCCCAAACATAAGGATAATTTTACAGAAAAATGGTTCTAAATGTAATTGACTCAGATAATAGAAAGCATAAAGACACTCAGATTTTCTGCAGTAGTATTTTACTGATCGCAAGATTGTGCGTGTACACATGAGCATGCACCCCAATGATTTCTTCTGTACTACATGTAGCAAAGTAAACTTTTGTTTTGCTTTGTTACTGTTCCTATTTATTCAGATTTCTTTTCCTGACTGTATAAGCTATCGGTCTAAAGTATTTCCACATTAAAAGAGGATACTTTTTTAAAAAAAAAGTTACAATAAAAATTCTATTTTTGTTGGCCAAGCTTCAGTCCTTAACAATTCTACTATATGTGCTTGGACTTTCTCTTTTTAACTTTCTAAACTTCATTTAGCTGTTTTATGACATATTGTTCCTTGTTTTTCATCTTTTCCAGTCTTGGCTGTAGGTAAGCTAGTTCTTGACATACAATCATAATAGAGCCTGTTGACCATGCTCACGTGTCGTAACAGTTATAAACCAGGTCGGTCATGTGACTGACCCAATTTTACAACCTTTTTTGCGGTGGTAAATGATTGGCCCGGCTGTTAAGCAAGACCATGTTTTGCTATGGTGCTATTTTGCTGAAAACTGGAAGTAACTTCTGCTTGTTACCAAAACTATTGTAAAACATGGTCATGGGATTGTGGGATGCTGCAAATGGTCATAATGTGGTCATATTGCCAAGTGTCCAAAATGCGGTCATGTGATCAGGGAGGGTGATATTGGAACTTCAGAACTGGGCCATGATTCCGTTTCTCCAGGTAGGGTGTAATTTCAAATGGTTGCTAAGCAAACAGTCATAAGTCAAGGACTACCTGTTTTGTGTGAAGGTGCAAGGAAGACAGGACGTTGCCAAAAGATAGGTTATGTAGCAACCTGAATGATAAGAAAAAACAAATGCCAGCTAAGATGGTTTTTAGAATGGGTCCCATAAAGAGATAATTACTTCTTTTAATAAATTAAGTACTCCTGATTCCTTTTCATGGTGACTTACCACAGTAAGAGAATTTTTCACCGTTAGTTCCAAGCCAACTTATCAAATTGAATTGTCAGTCTCTTCCCCTAAAACTCCCAAAAGACTCTTTTTTGTATTCTATATAATACCTTCAGAACATAGAATGTACCATAACAGAACACAAAATGAGAATTTGGGCTGGGGAACGCCAGCTGGAAATTCTGGAAGTCGGAGTCTTAAAGTTGCCAACTTTGAGAAAGACTGATAAACATTCTCCTTCAAATATTCTTGATGTTCTTGTCTGACAAGATCTCATCAGATTACCAAGGCTAGTTGTGGCTGCAGATAGTATTAATTTTTGATGTTGAATTTTATTTAATTTGTACTGTGCCTTGTTTATGGGTCCCTGAAAAATGAAACCACTAAATGATTAAATTTGTCCCATTTGAAAGCAAGCTGGTACTCGTAACCAATTCTTTTGTAAGTTAAAGTTAGCAGAACTAGGTTTCCTGGAACTATTTATCCTGTACATCAGGGATTCCCAACCCCCAGTCTGTGGACCAGTACCAGGCTGCAGCATGATAGCAACCGTTCTGCACAAACAAACAAAGCTCCATCTGTGTGATGCAGGCAGCACACAAAACTACGCATTTTCTGGTCCACGGAAAAACCACTTTCCACGGAACTGGTCCTTGGTGCCCAAAAGGTTGAGGGGGGGCTCTGCTGCACATGCTTTAAACCTGTGGAATGGGGAGAAAAGGGAAGGGTAAAATGCAATACATTTATTTCACCTTTTGAAAGCTAAATTTCACATGTCAATTTGCGATTGCAGATAGTTAGTCCTTGGCTTACGACCACAATTGAGCCTAAACTTTCTGTTGCTAAGCGAGACATTTGTTAAGTGAGTTTTGCCCTGTATTATGAGCTTTCTTGCCACTGTTAAGTGAATCACTGCAGTTGTTAAATTAGTAACACGGTTGTTAAGTGAATCTGGATTCCCCATTGACTTGGCTTGACAACTAAGTTACTAACTTAACAACTGCAGTGATTCACTTAACAATCAAGGGCAAGAACAATCACAAAATGGAGCAAAACTTGCTTAACAAATGCCTCACTTAGCAGTAGAAATTTTGGGCTCAATTGTGGTCATAAGTTGAGGACTACCTGTAATCACCCTATATGGAATAGCATTGGGATACATCAGGAATTCCCTTCCTGGATGAGAATCTGCTTTTCGGGTCCTGTAAGGGTATATGGGAATGACCCTGACAAACAGGAGCAAGAATCACAGACTAGACAACCATCACACAAAAGGTATCTCAGCCCACAGAAGGAGAGAAGATATGTGAAGCATCTCACAAGGGACCTTTCCTAGTATTTATTTATTAAATTTATAAGCCACCCATCCAGTGGTGGGATTCAAATATGTGAACAACTGGTTCTCTGTGTGGATGCTGCTTCCAGAAGCCCATTCTGGGCCTGGGCAACAAAAAATTAGCTACTGGGTCTGCCGATCTGGTGTGAACCGGCTGAATCCCACCACTGCACCCATCTCACTAGCAGTTCTGGGCAGCTTTCAATTCCATACTTTATATTGTAGCAATAGCAATAGCACCTAAACTGGGTCATGTAATCACCATTTGTGACCTTCCCAGCTGGTTTATGACAACCAAAGTCAATGAGAGAAGCCAGATTCACTTAACGACCTCATGTTTCACTCAACACCTGCAACTGTGACAAAAAAAACCCTTAAAATTGGGCACGACTCTAACAACAGCCTTGCTTAGCAATGGAAATTTTGTTCCCAATAGCAATAGCAAATCACACTTAGACTTATATACCGCTTCCCAGTGCTTTATAGCCCTCTCTAAGTGATTTATGGAGTCAGCCTATTGCTCCCCTACTCCAACAATCTGGGTCCTCATTTCACTGACCTCGGAAGGATGGAAGGCTGAGTCAACCTTGAGCCTGGTCAGGATCGAACTGCCAAACTGCTGTCAGTCGGCAGACAGCAGAGGTAGCCTGCAGTACTACATTCTAACCACTGCGCCACCTGGCCTCTAATTTTAATTATAAAATAATTAAAAGGTTACGAGCATTAAAACATCGGTCATTGAAAGCATTACATTACAATGAACTAGTGGATAAAAGAACCAGTGCATAGACTTGGTGCAGATGGGATCTTCTCCTAACCAAGTAGCCAGCACTGAGACACCCCTATTGGGACACCAAACCAGATGGCAGAGCCAGGTTTTCAAAGTCCTTTCAGAAGGTCGAGAGGACGGGGTGGTGGTGGTGGGAGGATAGATCTTACTTTGAGGAAATGAAATTAAAATTAAATTGTCTGGAAACTAAAAAATAAAGGAGGGGGGGAATGCTTTAAAACTTGCAAGATTCTGTTACCTTACAATAAAGGCACCATGAGTATTCGTGGTTTGTGCTTCTTGCCCGGACCACCGTGAAGGGCTGACAGTTCCAGACATCCACAGAAGCCCTGCAGAGAGTTGTGGCAAATGGGAGATTAATGGGGGGGGGCTGAGGGTAATTCTTCTTAGTAGTAATTGCCTGTGCTATATCAGAGGGATAACTGGTCTTCCCTAATTTGCATTTGACAAAAGCTTCAGGTCTATGGAGATTCTCAGTTATCCAGGTCAGTTACCCAGGTCCCAAACATGCTTTTTCAGGAGGCAACTGGACTTTCTTGTTTTTCTTTGAAGACATTTTGCTTCTCATCCAAAAGCTTCTTCAGTACTGACTAGATCAGGGGTGTCAAACTGCTGGCCCGCGGGCCGGATGCGTCATGGCGAAACCGCACCCACCCCATTGCTGGCAATGGCAAAAAAGTCGCAATACATCGCAACACGTGATGTTGCGAGTTTGACACCCCTGGACTAGATGGTAGGGAATGGAAGGATTTATATTCCTTGCAGACAGCTGGTCATTTGCATTCTTTTTAGAGAGTCGTTGAAGCCATTTGAAGGTTTACTTGTGTCCTCAGGGTCACCTGAGTAGTGCTAATGTGTGTGGACCCAAGAAGGTAAACCTCCAAATGGCTTCTATTAATCTCTGTACCATTCAACTTGTATGTTTGATTAGCTTGTATACACCTTAAATCTATCCATTCTATATCCCGTGGAATTTGAATATCATTATCTCCCAATATAACTGAATTTAAGTTAGGTTGTGTTTCTGCTGCTTAAATTTCAATTTCTCCTATAATTGGGTATGTGGGCTAAAGAGTCTGTTGATGTCAGACCTTTACATATTTTTAACCAATCCTCCACTATTACTATGTCACAAATTTCTTCACAGGGACAGACTGTCCACAATCACAACAGTGATAAGAACATTCAGTGACACCATTGCAATCACAGAACCAACACATTATGTAGAAGTTTGTAGAATGTGGAGGTCCACAGCTTCTTCTGGAGTCCTTGGATGGATTAACATAGGCCACCACTCACATTGAAAAAGCCAGAAAGCTGCTACTCGTGCAATGAGAAAAATCACAAACAAACCCAGGCTATTATTTCTTCACCCCACAATGACCACATCAGGTTTCGGAATTTTTATTCACAGGGGGTCTTCTCCAGGAATTATTTTCCACTCTTTTGGCTCCACCCTTTCTTTTCTTTCGAAATGCTGTTTCAGTTGTTAGGAGGACTTGGTAGGGACCACCCCAGGCTGAAGTAAGTTTTTCTTCACACCAGCTTTTTATCGGGACCCAATCACCAGGCTGAAACTTGTGGACAGCAAACTCCAATGGAGGCGTCTGGGCTAACAATCCTTGCTTGCTGAGAAAAGACAAAGCAGAAAACAGCCCCAGTATCTAATTCTTTATAAACATGTCATTAGTTTCATATTGTGGAATTTCCCACTTGAGGTAATTTAAAATCAACTTGAATGCATTGACATAGCCTCACCACTAAATATTACAGAGCATTTTATGTATTTGTTTACATATCATACTTATCATATAACCAACCATATATTGACCATAGAAAAGTATCGACCATCCCTCCCTTCAGTGGCTGCTTCTGTGTCCTAGTTATTGCTTTATTCAACAATGCTAACCATCAAGACTTCCCCAAATGTCAATTTTAGACAAAAAGACCACTGGCTGCCTTTTCCCCCCACTTCTGGGTAAAAAAAACCCTTTCCCCTAGCCATTCCTTTGTCCGTATTTACAAACAAATTGCTTAGTAAAGAGCCAACAAAGGAATGCTCACCAAATTCTGCTTGAGTTTGTTTGCACACAAATCTTTACTTAAAACAACATAGCTCATTTATAATCCCAAAATTTTTCTCAACTCCTTCATTTTAAACAAGGGTTGAATTACAATTCCTTCAATTCTCTTCAGGTAACTATTATTATAATTACAAGGAGCTGTTCACAAGCCAATGAGCTCCTTTGGTTTCTTTTTTTAATCTCTTTCTTTCTTTGTAAATAAGGCCTTTTTATTAATTATTATTATTAGACACAACACAGACAGAAACACATACACTACCTCCACACTCCTCTAAAAAAAATGGACTACTGTATATATTGCCTGGGATCCAACAGGCATATAAACTTCTTTTATTAACCTATATGTTTAGTGCTTGACATAGCCAAT
The DNA here is from genome assembly GCF_964194415.1 of Vipera berus. Taxonomy (NCBI): domain Eukaryota; kingdom Metazoa; phylum Chordata; class Lepidosauria; order Squamata; family Viperidae; genus Vipera; species Vipera berus. The sequence goes on from NC_138204.1 coordinate 85,841,133, forward strand.
TTTTAAAACTTCCATATTTTGATCAAAATGCACTAGTGCTTTTAATAGAATTTCTTGGCCACTCAAAATAACAATATTGAGTCATGGTACATTTACTCTTATCCCAGGTGTATTTTCCAGATGACTCCGTCCCATCCTGCTAACATTTAAAACAGCAATACTTTATCATAATACTTTTACTTTTACCTCAAGTATATAGTTTATTCTGCCAACCTTGCCCTCAAATGAAGTAATTAAAACTACTTAACTATGGCCACTGAGTTCCCTCATCTATTTGTTTTTGTCCTCAAATAAAATAACAGTATTGAATCAACAGGTCTTTATCTAAATCTTTTACCATTCTACTATAAGGAGGATGATTCCATCCAGGATCTTTCCCAGGAGACTGTGAGGAGGGATGAAAACATTCTCTCCCTTTCCCTCATCTTTAGTTCCTTTTCCCTGACCTTGGGAGTCCCCTCTTTGATCCTTTTGTGGCCTCTTGGAAGATCTCTTACCCATCAGTGGTTACCATCTGGTTCTCTTATACTTAGCAACCTAGTGAGACCACCTCACTTCCTCCTTTTCACTCAGGAGTTCACTCTCACTTCTCCTTACCAGCCCTTATGGCTCTCGGGGCGTCTCAGTCACCCTCTCACAGGTCTCAGATTCACACCAGCCTACCCACCCAGCTGCCCAGGTAACTGTGAAAATGCCCTGATTTTCTTACCTGGGTCTGTGCACAGAGTTTCCCGGCAGTTGGTACTTGACCCACCTCCTTGCCTTGCCAGTCCTTCAGACCCTCGGGACATTCACACCTAGTGTATGTATGTCTTGCCAGTCTTCCAGGACCCTCGGGGCATCCCAAATTTTTTTTACTTGACTTCCTTTGTTCCTGGAATCCACTATTTAGCGTCCGGTTCTTCATGGGTACTGTGGTCATCTTTCAGGAAACCGTCAAAATAGACGTGGCACCTGTCCCCTTAGGGGTGGCCACTCCCGGTGATCCAGGGACCATTTGGATATCCCGGACGAGCCCCCAAGTTGTTTGGAATGTGGCTCAAGATCCAAAACAAACAAACTTACTTGGAATTCCAGCAACAAAGTTTTATTTCAAAAGAAGCATTTGCAAAGGCTTGGTGGACTGAAACACACACAGGAGTTCAGTCACACCTGACAGAGCTGTTTGACACATTTTTATATCCTATCCCCGATGCAGATTCCCCCTCCCCTATCGCACGCAACGCCCCTTCCCTAATCATCCAATAAACTTTCCGGACCACCTAAAACCACTGCCCTTCCCATGTTCCAGGAAGCCCCTTTGTCCATATCCTATCTTTCACCATCTAATTTTCTGTTACCACAGTCCGTCTCCTATAGTTGTTTCGATATTTCCTCTTACAGTTTGTAACTTCTGCTTTTCACATTTGTACCTGTCAATACTTAGATAAAATATTATTTCTGATCTTCAGTTGACTTCTGCTCCAACCTTTAGACTCATTAGAAATTTCTGAATAATACTTTTATTCCTTTCAAAAAGAACCATAAAATCATTTTTTGGGGGGGTGTTACCTGCTGCTTGGTTCTTAGGCCTTGTTGCACGCTTGGGGTAGTTTACAAATACTGTCAATAAATAAATATATATCAGGCTGGAATATTATTGTTCTAGAACAGGGGTTCCCAACCTCCGGTCCGTGAACCTGCATCGGACCACGGCATGTCAGAAATTGGGCCGCACAAACAAGCAAAGCCCCATCCAGAAGGTGCAGACAGTCTGTGGAAAAACCTCTCTCCACGGAACTGGTCCCTGGTGCCCAAAAGGTTGGGGACCTCTGTTCTAGAAGACTGAATCCATTGCTAATTCCCTTTGTATTCAGTGAACATTTGGAATTCCAAATGACATGAATTGATTATTTTAATACAGCGAAGTCATGTTTCACATTTGGATATCTTAAATGTCTATAATCCTTTGCTTATTTTGTATAATTTGACTAATTCAAGTGGGTGTATATATTCATATACATATGCCTGTATACAAACACACACACACACACGTGTGTGTGTGTGTGTGTGTGTGTGTGTGTGTGTATAAATGAAGAAACAATCATCAGCCGTGTATGAAAACATGCAATAGGCAAGGAAATAGAAAATGTTTAAATCAAAAATAGACTTTGGGGAAGAACAGTCATTTTAATTTGTAGCTATTCCACCAAGCAATGCTAAAGGAAGATGTTGCCATAAACTGCAGAAGAAGGTCATAATTATGTTTCTTTCATTGGTGCCAATCCTTTGTAATAATTACTTCTAAATATCTAAATCCACCTGGACTATTATTAAGTACCACAGATTTTCAAAGTCTCTTTTGTAACTCTTTATCAATGTTGATTAACATAACAGACAATTTATAAAAATTGACTTCTAGTCCTGCTAATTTACAAAACGCATTCAATTCAAGCTTCCCCAATGTTTTGTTGAAAGAAACTAGGAAAATAAATAAATAAATAAATAAATAAATAAATAAATATCGAAGACAAATTTTTGAAGGTTAAAATCTCACTTACAGGAAATGTTTAAGAATGACATCCATTTCCAAAGGTAAAGACACAGACAACGAAAAGGAAAGGGGGAAGGAAGGAAGGAAGGAAGTGTAAGGTGAATTATAAATGTCAAATTATTGGGATGCATGTAAAAAAGCATCTCGCTAGTCAAAAAGTAGACCCAGCATTTCCCTGTATCACTGCTTAAATTGCTCTGTGGACTCCTGTCTCTCATTGTCACATTCCTATTATAACAGTGATGGTGAACCTTTTAGAGACTGAGTGCCCAGACCGCAACGCAAAACCCACTTATTTATCGCTAAGTGCCAGGGCTGCATCAGCATTACCACAGTCCGTCTCCTATAGTTGTTTCGATATTTCCTCTTACAGTTTGTAACTTCTGCTTTTCACATTTGTACCTGTCAATACTTAGATAAAATATTATTTCTGATCTTCAGTTGACTTCTGCTCCAACCTTTAGACTCATTAGAAATTTCTGAATAATACTTTTATTCCTTTCAAAAAGAACCATAAAATCATTTTTTGGGGGGGTGTTACCTGCTGCTTGGTTCTTAGGCCTTGTTGCACGCTTGGGGTAGTTTACAAATACTGTCAATAAATAAATATATATCAGGCTGGAATATTATTGTTCTAGAACAGGGGTTCCCAACCTCCGGTCCGTGAACCTGCATCGGACCACGGCATGTCAGAAATTGGGCCGCACAAACAAGCAAAGCCCCATCCAGAAGGTGCAGACAGTCTGTGGAAAAACCTCTCTCCACGGAACTGGTCCCTGGTGCCCAAAAGGTTGGGGACCTCTGTTCTAGAAGACTGAATCCATTGCTAATTCCCTTTGTATTCAGTGAACATTTGGAATTCCAAATGACATGAATTGATTATTTTAATACAGCGAAGTCATGTTTCACATTTGGATATCTTAAATGTCTATAATCCTTTGCTTATTTTGTATAATTTGACTAATTCAAGTGGGTGTATATATTCATATACATATGCCTGTATACAAACACACACACACACACGTGTGTGTGTGTGTGTGTGTGTGTGTGTGTGTGTATAAATGAAGAAACAATCATCAGCCGTGTATGAAAACATGCAATAGGCAAGGAAATAGAAAATGTTTAAATCAAAAATAGACTTTGGGGAAGAACAGTCATTTTAATTTGTAGCTATTCCACCAAGCAATGCTAAAGGAAGATGTTGCCATAAACTGCAGAAGAAGGTCATAATTATGTTTCTTTCATTGGTGCCAATCCTTTGTAATAATTACTTCTAAATATCTAAATCCACCTGGACTATTATTAAGTACCACAGATTTTCAAAGTCTCTTTTGTAACTCTTTATCAATGTTGATTAACATAACAGACAATTTATAAAAATTGACTTCTAGTCCTGCTAATTTACAAAACGCATTCAATTCAAGCTTCCCCAATGTTTTGTTGAAAGAAACTAGGAAAATAAATAAATAAATAAATAAATAAATAAATAAATAAATATCGAAGACAAATTTTTGAAGGTTAAAATCTCACTTACAGGAAATGTTTAAGAATGACATCCATTTCCAAAGGTAAAGACACAGACAGCGAAAAGGAAAGGGGGAAGGAAGGAAGGAAGGAAGTGTAAGGTGAATTATAAATGTCAAATTATTGGGATGCATGTAAAAAAGCATCTCGCTAGTCAAAAAGTAGACCCAGCATTTCCCTGTATCACTGCTTAAATTGCTCTGTGGACTCCTGTCTCTCATTGTCACATTCCTATTATAACAGTGATGGTGAACCTTTTAGAGACTGAGTGCCCAGACCGCAACGCAAAACCCACTTATTTATCGCTAAGTGCCAGGGCTGCATCAGCATTGTGGTGCCCTTAGGGGGGGGAGGGAGGCGCCTCTGAGTGCCACCTCTGGCACACAAAACCACTGGGCGCAAAAACGGCTGCTGCGGCCCTGCAGGATACAGATACACTGCACAACAACAGGGCAGGGCTAATGAGTATCATGCAGGCACTAGCCCCACCCCATTTGCAGCACATGCGTGCTTGTGGCCCCGTGCATGCATGCACGCATGTAAAATGCTTCCCCCTCCCTTTTCTTCCCATTCACCAATCGACAATTGTTGGTGACCTCTGCTCTACCACTTCTACTTGAGCTTGCTAGATGGCCGTTTTGCCTCCTTTGTGCTGGGTGGGGCTACTGCTCCGGGTGCTGGTGGCCTGATGGACCTGCTGCTGCTGGTGGTGGCACACGTGCCAACAGAGAGGGCTCTGAGTGCTGCCTCTGGCACGCGTGCTGTAGGCTCGCCACCACTGTACTATAAGATAATGAGACATATCTCAGTTAAATGTCCAGAATGGTGTGCATGCTCTCCCCCATTGCCCTACCTCTCTTTCTCTGCTTTTGAGAACACACCAATCTATTTCCATATTTTGCTGAAGGCTGTGGAACAGTAGCCACACAGTGAGAATTCACTTAGCCCAACCCAGTTCTGGAACATTGTCCCCAACATCCTATCTCTTAGGCTTTTATCACAAAGGAGGCAGATTTTAAAGAGGTTCAAGCCATAGCTGCATTTGGTTTGTTTGGTGGGACGTCTTCATTCTGAGAGCTCAAAGTAGCATGGTTAGAAAGAGGGTCTAATTTCATCCCCACAGGAACAATCCTGGGAAATACGTTGATTTGCTTGATAGATTCGGTTGGGCTTACAGACTCAAAGCAGCTACCGTAATATCAGTTAAAAGATACACAGTACAGGAAATCCTCCACTTATGATGGGTTGCTTACAACCAGGATTTGAAGTACTGAAGGTCATTCTCCCCCCAGTCACATAATCACATTTTGGGTGCATTTATTGCTATTAATTGCTATTTGCAATGTCCCATGGTCACGTGACCCATAATTTACAACTTTTTTTTTTTGCTGGAAACCGGCATTTACTTTTGGCTTCTGGCACAAATGCCATGGAAGACAGTGACTATAGCATTAGCTTTAAGACCACTGTGTTCACTTAACAACTGGCACAAACAATGGGTTGTAAAGTCAGGTGCAGGCACATGGTGATCTACTTAATGACTAACATCATTTGCAACCATAATTTTGGGCCCAATTATGGTCTTAAATCAAAGACTACCTGTATAACATAAAACCATCAACGTCTACTATACAGCCCAAAATATAAAACCATAAAACCTTCAAGTATAAATAAAGTAACAATAAATAACATAGTTAAAACAATCAATAACCAAGGGTAAAATTAGCCATAACACTCTAATGCATTTATCTGATTCATGCAGTTGTCTCTACGGTCAAATCTATGTAGTTACTAAGAGTCACTAGCATCTTGATAGAGTCAATCAATGCATCTATTAGCCTGATGGAGATTTGAACCTGAATATTCCCAGCCCAGACCCCACATCTCAACCACTACACCGTGTTACCCACATACAAAAATACAAGCTTTCGGGGGGGGGGGACATGCTGTCCAGAAATGGCAATATTCCAAAATGTGAACTTTTCCTGGTTTTTTGAAATAGGAGATGACTTAAGATACCCATGTTGCCCCTTCCATAATCCTTTCTCACTGCAACCATCCAAGTCAGAGGATCCATTCCAAATATCAACCTTGCCTACATTAGAAATGCAGCACTTGACTCCTATATATATGAGGTGTAATTTAAATATACAAGAAAACTACACAACCCGTGACGTGCTGCCTCATCATTTCAGACATATTTTCCTACCTGTTTACTCAATGCCTTCAGCAATGACAGTGCCTCCAAACTACAGGTGATCCTCAACTTACAACAGTCCATTTAGTGACTGTCCGAAGTTACAATAGCACTGGAAAATTGGCTTAGTACCCTATAACCATTGCAGCGTCCCCATGGTCATGTGATCAAAATTCAGACACTTGGCAACTGACTCAAATTTATGATGGTTGCAGTGTCCCGGGATCATGTGATCACTTGTTGCGAACTTCTGATAAGCAAAGTCAACGGGGGAAGCCAGAATCACTTAACAAACATGTTATTAACTTAATAACTGCAGTGATTCACTTAACAGCTGTGGTAAGAAAGGTCCTAAAATCAGACAAAATTCACTTAACAGCAACTGTTTCACTTAGCAATGGATGTTTGGGGCTCAACCGTGGTCGTAAGTCAAGGGCTACATGTACTGCCTTCACTGGAAAAGTTCTTAAAAATTCTGGAGGACATTTAGGGATGTGGCGGTCTTGTAAGCACCCCATGGTGACATGCACACAGTACTGTCAAACATTACTGCAGGAAATGTTTTACGACATTTTGTATTACGTCGTAAACTGTTTTATGATAATGTTTATGTCATAAAACGTTTTATAAAATTTGTCCAATTTCAGTTCCACAGGAGTCAAGGGCTCCAGATTTTGGACGCCTTCTGGAAGTTAGCCCCTTTGAGGTATCTTGGCTCAAAACGTTTTTTGCACCACTTTGCCCAGTTAAAGCTTATAGGAATCAGAATTTTAGTATTGTATAAATTTGCAAATGTTTTCTAACTCTATCTGGACTATCTAAAAGTCTTTTTTTTTCTTCAGCAACACAGCCATGTTCTGTACTCTCTACTTTGCCACCCAAGGGGCAGTATGGTCAGTGTGATGTAGTGGTCAATGGAGTGCTGAACTTAAGTGTGGGAAAGCCACATTCCCCAATAGACCTTCAATCCTGAAGAATTACAGGTAGTCTTCAGCTTATGATCACTCATCCCAAGTCACAACACCACTGAACAAGGGGGATTTATGAGCGGTTCTCAAAGTAGTGGCCATTGTCGTTTGGCCAGAGTTATGTGAAGGCCGTTTGCAACCTTCCCTGAGGGCTTCCCACAAGCAAAGTCAATGGGGAAGCTGACAGGAGGTTCCAACTTGCCCCTGTTCCTGCTTTTTCTTCCATGTTTTCCATAGCACTTGCCCATGCCACGTGCCTGCCCCCCACTTAGATATCACCTGCTGGCCTGCTTTCCTTCCCATGTTATGATCGTGTGAGGTCCTCACTTAACAACCAGGGTGGTGCTGGGGTTATAACAACAACCAGGACTGCCAGGATTGCCAATGGTAAGTGATGATGTGGTCATGTGATGTCACGCTTTACGACCCCATTGCTTACTGATGAAAATTCCGGTTCCAGTTGCCACCATCACCCAAGGACCACCTGTGCTGGTTGGCTTTGGGCCAGATACTCTCTCACACTCCAACCCTAAGTAATGATGATCAAATCAAGTCTGATCACTTCTACAAACTTTGCTCTCTATATACTTAATGAGATGATACTACAGTCAACAGCTGCAGTTTAAGCAGATTCTAATGCTATAAATTAACCAAGTGCCCCTTTAAACACCGAGGGCGCTATTGCTGAGTATACCGGCAAGTTACCTACCTTGGACAAGGGAACCAATCTATGTTGAAGTGTATTATAGGTAATTCAATGGGTTTTTTTCCCTCTACACAAATAAGGAAGTCCTTGCAGTAGCGCCGGAACCAACACAGCTTTCTCAGAAAGGTAAGAGTGGCATTCAGAGCTGTTCAATGAAAGGGGTAGAACTGCGCTTGAGTCTTACAAAGAGCCCAAATCAGTGAGTTCTAAGCCAAGAAGAGGCACTCAAATCAAATTGGAGAGGGCAGGCGGCATCATCTAACCAAGACATGTCTGTGGAACAATTCCAAATGCCATAGGGATCCACTCCTGCCAGTTGGCCCAAATTCCAGGATTTAGCTCGTTATGGGTTAGCTCTTACGACAGAGATCTTCACTGCATCCTAGGGCTCTCATTCCCAACAATCACCTATTTAGTAGAAGAGATGTCACAGGGCCCCCCCATTTAGATTCTGAGAAGCTTTGGAAAAAAACACCTTTCCATTAATTGCACTGTCGTCTGCTTTTTCCCTACAGATTGCAGGACAATCACTCTTATTCTCTGAACATGCCTCAAAAGCTACAGCTTTTGCTCAGTGCGCGTCATCAGTCCTAGGATCCAACCCAGAGATAATTAGCACAAATGTGTGGAGCCTTCTGCCCTTACTTTAGCCCTGCTCATCACCAGCATATTCACTCCAATGCATTAGCCATGCAGAAGAACAGTCTTTGGTTCAAAAGAAAAAAAGATTGCTTTAAGCTTAAGGGCTCACATGGCCTTTCCGGCCTACGTAGAACAGGAATAAAACAAACAGACAAAGATTCTCAGCTCTTCTACAAATGGCAGTTCTGCTTCTATTTTAAGCCCATCTCTGATATTCAATATTTAGGACTCTTTAGAGGCCCTGGTAAGCTTCTTTGAAGCCCATACTCTTGACCACCCGTTTTTCTAATTTGCTTCCTTTCATCATATGTGGTAATGCATACCATTGCTCAGGCAAATACTGAGGCAAATATTGAAATATTGATCAAATAAGGAATTGCCCCACATGTCCAGAGGAGAACAAAGGTAGAAAACAAAGATTGCTATTTTTATTTTATCATACACTTTAGGCATTTAAACTAGAATCTTCATAGGCCGGGTGCTGTCATTTCTTTGATGTGGTGATGTGTGAGACTTAAAGCGGTGGTTTTTAATGTTTTAATTATGACTTGGTTGTTTTATTTGTGCTTTATTATTAACCCCCCCCCCTGGAATGCTATTTTTGGGCGGGAAGGCAGGTATAAATGGAAGGAGAGAAAGAAGAAAAACACATTTATTTTTAAAATGGGAGGCAGGCATCAGGTAAAATAAGCTGAAGGGAAAAAGGCGCTGAAGCGCTGTTCAGAGCAGAAATATGAACACCCACTTAGGTGGGCGGAGACAGCGAGCTTGAGGTGTCTCTGTGTCTGTTAATCAAGTCATTCTGCTGGGGATAGGTAAAGGCAGCTTGAAGACATAACAGTATAACAGAGTTGGAAGGGACCTTGGAGGTCATCTAGTCCAACCCCCTGCTCAGGCAGGAAACCCTACCTATACCATTTCTGACAAATGGCTGTCCAATCTCTTCTTAAAAACCTCCAGTGTTGGAGCATTCACAACTTCTGGAGGCAAGTTGCTCCACTGATTAAATTGTTCTGTCAGAAAATTTTTCCTTAGTTCTAGGTTGCTTCTCTCCTTGATTAGTTTCCATCAGTTGCTTCTTGTCCTGCCTTCAGGTGCTTTGGAGAATAGCTTGACTCCCTCTTCTTTGTGGCAGCCCCTGAGATATTGGAACACTGCTATCATGTCACCCCTCACCCTTCTCTTCATTAAACTAGACATACACAACTCCTGCAATTGTTCTTTATATGTTTTAGCCTCCACCCCTCATGTGGACTTCAATTCCCAGAATCTTCCCACCAGCATGACTCAAGCCAGCAAACATATTTAATATTCTTTCCTCTTCCTATTTTCCCCCCACAACAACTCTGTGAGGTAGGTTGGGGCTGAGAAAGAGTGACTGGCCCAAGGTCAGCCAGGTGGTTTTCATGACTAAAGCAGAATTATAACTCACAGTCTCCTGGCTTCTAGCCTGGTGCCTTCATCCCTAGACCAAACTGACTCTTTGCCATTGTTATGTACAGATGATGAGTGTTTAGTCACACAGCAGCAGCAGACTTGGTCAGCTGTGTTGTGCAAACATTACCCATATGATGTAAACACAAATGCAAATATGTGAAAGAGCTTGTGAATGGGGAGGGATGCGTGGGGTGATATACAAATTAGTTCCAGCTCCGAACAGGACCTTCCTTTCTTCCCACCTGCATAGGCATCTGTTTCTAACCGTGGTAATGTCAAAATAACAACATGTGTTGTGAAGTCACAACAGAAGTTCTTCCTTTCATATCTGCCTCCTGTCTGCTGGACCTAGACACAGCGTTCCCTATATCCTCTCAACTGTTCTGAATAGTTAACTTTTTGGGGAGATTTTAGCATTGAAGGATGGGTGGGGGGGGAAATCTAGTTTTCATAGATGGAGGATCTATGATCAGCTTTTGTGACCTGCTGAAAAGCAAATTCGATGAGGTTCACTTAACAACAGTGTTACTAACTTAACAACAGCAATGATGTTTATTGTCGATCTGCTCTAGCCTTTGAAAAATTCAGGATATTGATCAGGCATTCTAACATTCAATATGATTTATCTCTTCCCTCTGCTGCTGAATGTTTTAAGGGTGTTCAAAGTGTTTCAAGAGTGTGCAAAATGGTTTCTAAACATTGTTTGTTCGGATCCTTCCTATAACCCAGGAAGGGAGTTCAGACTGAGAGATGGTTGCTTCCTTAAAACTGTGACAGCAAACTTGTAACTCTCCAGATGTTGATTAATTACCGGTAGTCCTCGACTTATGGCCACAATTCAGCCCAAAATTTATGTTGCTAAGTAAAACATTTGTGAAGTGAGTTTTGCCCCATTTTACGACCTTTCTTGTCCCAGTTGTTAACGGAATCATTCTTTTGTTTAATTCTTTTTTAGTTTTTGTATTCCTGTACTTTTATATGTTTGCCCTGTTCACCGCCCTGAGTCCTTCGGGAGAAGGGCGGTATACAAATAAAATTATTATTATTATTATTATTCCTGTTGTTAAATTAGTAACACAGTTGCTAAGTGAAGCTGGCTTCCCCCATTGAATTTGCTTGTCAGAAGGTCGCAAAAGGGGATCACATGACCTCGGGAGACAGTGCAACCATCATAAATATGAACCAGTTGTCAAGCATCTGGATTTTGATCACATGATCACGAGGATGCTGCAGTGGTCATAAGTGCCAAAAAATGGTCATAAGTCACTTTTTTCACTTGTGTTGTAACTTAAAATGGTCACTAAATGAACTGTTGTAAGTTGAAGACTACCTGTACAGTTCCAAATATTGTTCCAGAGTGAACAAGGCAGAAGTGGACTTCTAGAGTTTATTTCAGTAGCACCTGAAGGACCAGAGTTTCTTCCGAACTGGATTAAGTCCATCAGAACTTGTCATGTCATAGCAGTGTAGTGTAACCCCCTCAGAAGCCGCCAAAGCCCTGGCCCTCCTAGCCCCCCCCTTCAATTATGCTCAGCAGCCAATCTCTCAAGGCGTTGATAGAATGTCCTTTTTAGCGGGAACTCACATGGAGTGAAGGGGTGGCAGGTTCTCGTCGTCAATGGGGTTTACAGGAACAAAGACGACCAATCCCTAGCCAGTTTGTGACAGTGTTTATCAACCCCCTGGCAGTCGTGACAATAATAGTCAATGGCTTGTAGCAGCCACTTGTAAAAAAGGGGGGTGGGAGGCCCTCTGGCTCCAGGCAGCAACAAAAAGCTCGAGCGAAGATAGTCAGCGCTCCGCAGCAACCGCTTGCCCCACAAGGGAAGTTCCCCACAATGTCTACAGCGTGCACAGGTGATAATGATCAAAGTTTGGATGGCCGCTGGTCTCCAAAGCAGTAGCGACCAGCCTCTCCTTCTGTTCTGTCGGCACTTGTAGTCCCAGGTCTCTCTATGCCAAATCCTCCCCACTTCCTTTCTAGTTAAAACCTAAATTTAAAACCCCAGCAAGCTTTCCCTCTTCTCACTATCACTCTTCCCTTTGCTCAGGATATCCCCCTGCGAAAGAAAGCAATAAAACTCTGCTTTCTCTCTCTCTCTCTCTCTTTCTCTCTCCTCCCTTCTATTTCAGAGGAAAAGAATCACATAAAACCCCAAACTCCTCTTCAGCTTCACCTGGTCTCTCCCCGACAACAACAACCACCCCACCCCCGTTTCTCCTTCCCCGTTTCTTTCCTTTCACCTGATCCATGCCCGCTGTGCCCAAACCGGCAGCAGCTGTCCCAGCTTCCCACTTCCCTCTCTCTGGCCAGGCTCCCGCAAGGCCTTTCAGCCAGCCCCACTACACACTCCCTCCACGTAAGATGTTTCTATGGTCCCCCAAAGAATAGCGAATTTTCCGCTAAGCATCTATATTATCCAGGAGCGAATCAGCCTTCATTTTGCAGTAGGCATCACTCTCCCTATGCTAATCATTCTCTCGTATGTTAATCTCTTCACTGGATGTATCACCTGGACTGACGACGGGTTTTTAAAATGTTTTAATTTTTAATTGTTTAGTTAATTTATTTTGGGGCTGTTTATTTAATTTCTCTTAACTTTTGTATTGTTGTTTTTATTGTTGTTAGCCGCCCTGAGTCCTTCGGGAGATAGGGTGGCATATAAGTCCCAAAAATAAATAAATAAATAAATAAATAAATAAATAAATAAATAAATAAATAAATAAATAAATAAATCACCTGCCTTGGCCTCTGTACTTTAGGCTCGGCAATATCGTGGGTGCCATCCTCTTGTAAATCTCCACCCCTAGAGGCACCCAGGACTGATGGCTCCTCCTCTAATTCTGGTAATCATGGGATGTGTGAAGTGACCAGATCCATCTCTAACAACTCCTCTAACTCTGTGATCTCCGGGGTCAACAACCCCTCCTGTCCCAACAGTCCCCCAGACTGATTTACTACCTCAAGTCCTTGAAGGGTCTTCTCCCATTCACAAACTTTAAGTATGGGTTCAGAAATATTGGGTCCAGACTGTTCTGATTCCATCTCAATACCCACAGTGGGGGTGTGTGATCCCAGTATCCCCTGATGACCACAACCAACCTATACAACTCTCTTCTTCTTCAGAGTCTTTGGTTTCCCTTCCTGGAGACAGATCAGATTTCACCCTAGTTCCTAACCTTCTTCCTACTGTGTGGGGCTCAGTTGCAATGGCTGGCTAGGTGACTCGTATTGCCTCATTCAAGGGCAATAAATGGTTTCGATGCCACACTTTCAAAGGCCCTGAACTTCCCTCTGGTCATATCCGATACACTGGTAATCCCGGCAGCTTCTCATTAACAACATACAACTGGGAGTCCCACCGATCTGCCAGTTTGTGCTTCCCAGAGGGACCCAAATTCCTTAATAGCACCCGATCACCAGGCTGCAAATCCTGAACTCTCACTTTCAAATCATAATTCCTCTTATTCCGCCGTTCTAGAACCCCTGCAACCACTGAGGCCTTTTTGTAAGCCCCCTTCAGATTCTTCCTTAATATATCTACATAATTACAATGTGACCTAACTGAGGTCTCATCCATCGAGGTGCCAAAGATTATGTCTACAGGCAGGCGGGCTTCCCTACTAAACATCAACTGATACGGGGAATACTCAGTGGCATCATTCCTTGTGCTATTATACGCATGCATGATGGTAGAAATATGTTGCGTCCAATGTTGTTTCTGTTCTTCAGTGAGTGTCTCCAACATATCCAAAAGAGTACGATTAAATCTCTCAGGCTGCGGATCTCCTTGTGGATGATAAAGGGTGGTACATGACTTCCGAATGCCCAGTAAGCCCAATAGTTGCTTAACAAGCCTACTTTCAAAGTCTCTCCCTTGGTTGGAGTGTATGCACTGAGGTAGCCCATAATGTACAAAGAACTTCTCCACCAGTACTTTGGCTACTGTAAAAGCGCACTGATCATTTGTCAGGAAAGCCTAGGCATAATGGGTAAAATGATCAGTCACAACCAATACATTTCCTCGCCCACTTACATACAGTTCCAGGCAAAGAAAGTCAATGCAAACCAAATCCAAGGGCCCATAAGTTTGCAAATGGCCCATCGGTGCAGTCCTTGAAGGGAGGGTTTTCTTCTGAACGCAACGCAGACAGGATCTACAATAATCCCCAACTTCTGTCTTCATACAGGGCCAATAGAATCAATCCATTACTAATTTAAAAGTCTTTTCTGGCCCCAGATCCCACTCCTTTACAACACTCGGGCTCTCTCGACAAATCAGTAAGGAAGCACCTTTCTCTTTCTTCTGGCCTAATCCTTTGGTCAAGGGTGTACTCCATACAGTCAGAAAGTTCACCCTTGCTCTAATATCTTCTGTCAGTTGCAGATTTTCAACCTGAAAGCACTCCGGAATACTCTTCTTCCATTCCAGCAGTACATAAAAATGGGGGGAATCCCAATCCACCCTTGTATCTATCACGTACACCCTCTGATCCAGAACAAGGATCCTTAATATCTGTAAAATTCGCTCTTCTGACCAAGCATCGCCTGGAACATCAATTACTATGGATGTCCTTACTTCACTATTCTGCTCTTCGCACCACCTAATAACCATGTTAGGATCCATTTTGTTCACCTGGCTCATATCTCTATGTGAGACCAACTGTCCCTTGCTAAAAGAGGATGGGCCAGGCAGTGTATTCCAGACGAGCTCCCACGTGTAGCATAACCCCCTCAGAGGCCACCAAAGCCCAGGCCCTCCTAGCCCCCCCTTCAGTTATGCTCAGTAGCCGCACTCTCAAGGCATTGATAGAATGTCCTTTTTAGTGGGAACTCAAGGGAGTGAACCCCGTCATCAAAGGGGTTTACAGGAACAAAGATGACCAACCCCTAGCCATGGCAGTCAGTGTGTGACAGTGTTTATCAACCCCCTGGCAGTCATGACAATAATAGTCAATAGCTTACAGCAGCCACTTGTAAAAATGCGGGGGGGGGGGAGGCCCTCCGGCTCCAGGCAGCAATGAAAAGCAAGAGCGAAGATAGTCAGTGCTCTGCAGCAACATCTCGCCCCGCGAGGGCAGTTCCCCACAATGTCTACAGTGTGCACAGGTGATAATGATCAAAGTTCGGATGGCCTCTGGTCTCCAAAGCAGTAGCGACTAGCCTCTCCTTCTGTTCTGTCAGCACTTGTAATCCCAGGTCTCTCTATGCCAAATCCTCCCCCCTTCCTTTCTAGTTAAAACCTAAATTTAAAACCCCAGCAAGCTTCCCACTTCCCTCTCTCCAGCCAGGCTCCCACAAAGCCTTTCAGCCAGCCCCGCTACACCAGGTTACTGCAAGAAATTACAAGCACATGTCATCATACCAGGTTACAAACAAGCACAAACCTCATATCCTATGCCATTCATATCATAGCCATTCTATTTTCCCATACAAAAAGAAGGTGGAAATACCACGATGACACTCAAGCCATATTTTTTAAAAATATATATATTATTTGTACTTAATGCAAAAGCTTAGACAACCACAGGGAGTGAGATACAGCTACTCATTTACACCCAGGCAGACCTCTCAGTTTCATAAAAATCACTCATTTTTATTTAACTCATTTCAGATTTGGATTTTTTTATTCCTTGCCCATCCCACCGTATCCCATCCATGCAAACCACCTAGCTGATTTTTCAGGAAGAGAAAGAGGCTGTTCTACTTAAGCTAATTAGCCTGGTTCCAGTTCAATATGGGAGCATATTATGAGCGGCTTCTTGAGTTTTTGTTTCGTTTTTGCAAACTGGAGCCCGCTTATTACTAAAGCCTTTGAAACAGTGTGTCCCCTTTGAGTCTTCTGTAAGGCATATCACACGCAAGGGCTCGCATGAATCTTTCTGGATCCTTCAAAGAAATGCATGATCAATATCCTGAATTTTTCAAAGGCTTGAGCAGATCAACAATGAAGAGGTTGGAAAGATAAGATAAAATGCTGGAGTGATGCTCAGAGAAAAGCAGAAAAGAATCAGAATGCAATTCTGCAAGTACGGCTCATCGACTACAATCCTTTCCCTCCAGTTCCAGATCATTGTTGATTGTTTAATAACATTCAAGAACTGTCACTCCCATCATCATATTAATGATACAGGGCCTGGAAAAAGAACAACCCCAAAGTCAGATTGCAGCCTCCTCAAGCTTATAATCAAATCTTGAGTGGGACAAAACAGGGTCAGCCCTATCATTAAACAGTCAAGCAACTGAGGCAACAGCAGGATTAATTCCCTTTGATTCCTTCTGCATACCCAACTCACTGTTTCCTTCAGTTAGAAGAGGAGGTGAGCCTGCAGTTTGTAAATTGGCCTGTTGCCCTCAGGCACCATGGCAGATGCTAATTCCTGAAGAATTGACTAGCAATTTCTGGGAAGGATGCTATCCTGTCCTTTATTTCAGGGTAAAGAAAAGATGGTGAAATATGCCTAAACTGACTCCCTGGAGTTAAGGAACGCAGCAGATGTGATCAGTGGTGGGATTCAAATATGTGAACAACCGGTTCTGTATGTGGATGCCGCTTCCTGAAGTTCATTCTGGGCCTGGGCAACAAAAAATTAGCTACTGGTTCTGCCCAAGTCATGCGAACTGGCTGAATCCCACCACTGGATGTGATATATCAGCAATAACACTTAGACTTATGTACCTCTTCACAGTGCTTTACAGCACTCTCTACGTAGTTTAGAGTCGGCCTATAACCCCCAACAATTTGGGTCCTCATTTTACCTACATCAGAAGGATGGAATGTTGTGTCAAACTTGAGCCAGTCAGGATCGAATTCCAGGCTTTGGGCAGAGTCAACTTGCAATAATGCATTCTAACCATTGTACCACCCAGGCTCCTACAGGATTGGGATGACTATAGGTCACCCAGTTTGTGTTTGCATGTATGTACATGTGTAAGGTAAAGGTAAAGTTTCCCCCGCACATGCGTGCTAATCGTTTCCGACTCTAGGGGCTGGTGCTCATCTCCGTTTCAAAGCCGAAGAGCGCTTGTCCGAGGACGTCTCTGTGGTCATGTGGCCGGCATGACTAGATGCCAAAGGCGCACGGAACGCTGTTACCTTCCCACCGTAGTGGTCCCTATTTTTCTACTTGCATTTTTACATGCTTTCGAACTGCTAGGTTGGCAGAAGCTGGGACGAGTAACAGGCGCTCACTCTGTTACATGGCACTCAGGATTCGACCCGCCAAACTGCTGACCTTCTGATCAACAAGCTCAGCGTCCTAACCCACTGAGCCACCGTGTCCCTATGTACATGTGTGCCTATGTGCAAATGTGTATGAGAGACGGGTAGAGTAGAATAACTTTCCTGGTGCAAATATAAATCACTCTTAAGTATATCGCAGTAAATATAAATATGCCAACGTAAGGAAAAATATATAGGTTTTTTGTGGTCTGAGAATGACATTCGGAAACAATTTAAATTTGAGATGGTATAGGTCAGGGGTAGGCAACCTCGGCACTTTTATGACTCATGGACTTCAACTCCCAGAATTCCTGAGTCAGCTATGCTGACTCAGGAATTCTGGGAGTTGAAGTCCATGAGTCATAAAAAAGCGGAGGTTGCCTACCCCTGGTATAGGTTCTCCTGCTTGAGCAGGGGGGCTGGACTAGAACACCTCCAGGGTCCTATTCTATTCTATTCTATTCTGTTCTGTTCTGTTCTGTTCTGTTCTGTTCTGTTCTGTTCTGTTCTATTCTATTCTATTCTATTCTCAATTCAACAGACAGAATAACTAGCCCAAAGTCACCCAACTGCTTTGGGCCCAAAATAGGATTAGACATCACGGTATTCTGATTTCTAGCCTGATAACCATGTGGGGTTCGCTGTCTAGTTTTGAATAAACAACCACTAGCCAGACTTCCAAGAGAAAACAATGGTAATTTATTTGTAACACTTTGCAAAGAGGGTGTATCACATACACGCAGGTACAGTGGACACACCTTAAATTATTAATATTCTTTCTTTATATTCCCTGTTGCCCTTGCAAAAGTACCTCCCACCTTTTCCTCATTGGCTTAGTACTCAGGCCGTCACAGCCTATCCAAAGAGCCTAAAGTGAATACATTATCTCTGTCCCTGATTACATCTCCCATTACTCAAATTCTATCCCCCCTCCACACTTATTTACAAATTACCTTTTATGGCTATAGTTCCTAGGGGTTGTCTCTAGAATAACTATCATAGCAAATTCTGGTTAAAAGCCGGTTTTTAGCATAGCAGAGGCTAGCATGGCTTCTGCAGTTTCTGTAAAAAAAACAATAGGCCCTTTTCCCCACAAACAATACCAAACTGGCTGCGTCAGAAGGGTTACACATCTGTTAAGTTTAGTTCTGATGCCAGTGACACTTTCAGCAATAGTATCTATCTATCTATCTATCTATCTATCTATCTATCTATCTATCTATCTATCTATCTATCTATCTATCTATCTATCTAATCATTTATTTTATTATTGATTTATTACAAATAACTCAAGGTGACGAACCTATCCAACATACCTTGCTCCTCACATTTTGCCCACAACAACAACCCTGTCAGGTGGGTTGAGCTGAGAGAAAGTGACCGGCCCAAAAACACACAGTTGGCTTTTTTGTGGCTCAGGTGGGACTCGAACTCGTGCTCTCCCATATCTGGGCTAAATGTGAGACAACTCTACCTTCCCCAGGCATTTTTCAATGACTACTTCAAAAATAAATACTGTGTGTTTGAAATCAAAGATAGAAGCCATGTAGCGTATCCGTTTGCCGGAGAAAAACAACATGTGTCTTACTCCCAAGATATTTCACCTCAAATGCTCATCTGCTCTAACATGGGCAATAAGGAGGGATGGTGGGAATTGTAATCCAGCATCTGGGAGAACATGCAAGCCTTCCCCTTCGCTGCCCACAGTGCTGTTCTGTCAACATCTGTCTCGTCATGGGTAAATATTTACACGTCTGTTGAAAAATTCCACGTATGGGCAGTTTTGAAAGGCAGAAAAGGAATTCACAGAAAAGGAATACACACTTTATATAGAAATATACATAAAAACTAAAATTCTGCGATAATAACGACAACAATAACAACGTGGCCTGGAATGTAGTGAGCCCGGGAAATATTTTATTATGGAAAATGAGAAAAGGGCAGAAAATGCAACATCCGGTCTACTCCAAGATCCCGCTCAGGATCGCCTACCGATTCCCCCATCCCAAGGGCTACGATTCTCCCGCCTCCCGAATCAAACCTACGCGTCTGTTAAGCCGGACCTACTTTCAGAAGCTGCAGACGTCGGTGGATGCCGGATCCCAGTTTCTCCACTTAACTCTTTGGACCCGTTTTGGGGAAGACGCGGCTGCGCCGCGCCTTTGCCACGGTCTGACCAGCAGGGGGCTCCTTCGCCCTGTCGAACGAAGTTCCGCGTGGGCGCCAGGCCTGGCGGGCGGGAGCGCCGCTGGGATTGGAAACGAGATGTGGGAAGTCAAATGGAAGTGTTCGCCTCCCCGCGCGAGGGAAAGCAGGGAGGGCGCCGCTCCCCCGCGAGTTTTCCGCCAGTAGAAGCTTTGCTCCGCTTCTCGAGGGGTTCAGCTGCCCCAGCTCGTTGCTATGATCCCGCTCAGCCCCCCCCCCCACTTCCAGGGGTTAGCTACTGGGCGGGTCGCCCTCCCCAACGACGAGCTGGGTGTTAAGTTAATCGCAGCGCGGCTCGGGAGAAACAGGATGGAAAGTTGCTACTTGACCACGCACCGAATATATACATGTGAATAAGCCGGTTTCTGTTGACATTGGGAGGAAAAAAAGGAAAGGGAAGCACCCAGGCAAGTGGAAAGGCGGTATATTCCATCGCGCCCATCAAAGCGCCGTTCCCCAAGAGTTTCGGCTGCTGAGTCACTTCGACTTATAACCGCACACAAGTGATTTATTAAGTGAAATTATGTTCTTTAGGTACTATCTAGCCTTTTGTAGTACCTGGACTTTGCCAACCTCTTTATGCAAGACCTAGTCTTCACGTGGTACTTACTGCAGGAAAACTGCAGGGCGCAAAGTTGGGAAAGGCTGTGTAGGGTTACAAGAGTAACGTTCAGCAACCACAAAAACACTTGCAAAAAGTGTGACACATATATAAAAGTGGAACTAAAAAATCCGGACTCTCCCAGATTCACCGCGGAGTGGATGCGAGGATTTGGCTCCAGCCACGTACTGTTAACACGCTTCACCAGCTGTGCACGCTTGAACCAAATCTAAGCTGGGTTAACTTTACGAGGGGTTTAGCATTTCGGGGACAAACCCGGAAGACGGAAGAACAATCGGGTTAAGCGTGCGGGGCACAGGCAGCCGTAGTCTGCGCCCGCGGGTCTTTTCACACGTCACCCCTTACACGGGGAGAATTTTGCTCGCCGCTGACCGGCCTGGGAAGGCAGAGCTCGTGTAGTCCGAAACTGGCAGGGAAGAAATGACGAGGCGTGGGTTGATTGACCTTCTCTCCGCTTAGTGTGTGTGTGGGGGGGGGAGTATCCGAAGGCAGAGGCAACCACTGGAAAGCAAGACAAAGGCTTAAAACCATCTGCCGAACCTTAAAATGCAAAGAGGGGGACCCTGAAAACAAGGGACGCTCTTCGTTGCCAGACGGCGAATGCACACTCACACACACCCTGTGTGTGTTGATGTGTGTCTGCATGCGTGTGTGTTCAGGAGAAAAAGAGGGGAATTTTCTCTCCCCACCACGCCCGACAGTGTCGCCTCTCCTTTGCAGACTCGCTTCCCTTTCCTTCCCCTCAGCCTCAGCTCCGCCCGCCATGCGGCTATGGAGGCTCCGGTCTGGCCTCCCGCGTCTGGCCTCTCGCTGGTCCGAGAGTCTCCGGCCAATGAGATGCCGTCGACGCCCATCTCTTACTAAGAGATTGGCCTCTCTACGGAAGGGCCTTTCTTTTGGGGACCAGGAGCTGCGCCCAGAGTAGCGGGCTGGGCTTTGGATCTGGATTTGGCTTCCTACACGTCCTTCCACACGCTTACAATTTCGGCCTTTATTCAGATTTGTTTGTTTGTTTTTGTTTTGTTAAAAAGAGGACTTGCTTATACTCAGTTTCAAGGTGAAACCTGGTCAGGGCAGCTGAATGAATATTGAAATTAAAAGGATGTTCCTGAGGACCCAAAGAGTTCTGGCTTGGGTTTGTGTTTTTTTTCCTTCTTCTTGTGAGAATGCTGTAGTCACAAAATAGTCAGATTTCACATGTAGCTCAGGAGGGCCTAGAAGGCAGACAAGCTTGAGATGGGTACTTATCCACCTAACAATTTGTAAAAAAACACAGTCCTTCCAATTAAGGAAGAACATTAGCCTGTCTATCAGCAGATGGCAGCACCCGTGCTGACATGATTATTTCTAGATGGGAGACCAGAAGAAAACTCCAGAGACTAGGCTGGATGGAGAATATTTTTTAAAAAAAAATCTGGGAAAAAACCCCAGTAAACCACTTTTACCTAGCTCCAAAATAATATAAAATAGCTTTGAAAACCTACATGGTCATCAGATGGAACTCGCTCTATTTCATCATGCCAGGGTAATTAACATCATCAGAAGAGCATAAATCATTGCTAATCTTGCATATCTTGCTCTCGTAGTCTGGTTAATCCTCTGTTTCCCAGCTGATGTAAGTATCAATTTATAGATATTTCAACGTTCTTTTGAAAGGCAGGATGCAGTTTAGATTGCTGCCCTTTCAACATTTGAAAAAAAGGGGGGAAAAACCCTGCTAGGATTACTCCCAGCAAAACTTTACTTAAATTTACATTAGATGCATATATGCATAGTTGTTTTCTCAGACAGGCATCCAACTTCTTGGAACCTATGGGTATCGTTAAAGGGAAGGTGCCAAGTTCATGGCAAATCTTCAACTGTGAATTTTCTTTGGCAGGAAGAACTAATTAAGCCACCCAATGCAATACCAGGGGGTTGTTGCTTTTCTAAAGCACTCTAAAAGCACTAGTGCAAGATCAGGTGACATTACAGATTTCACTATTCTAGCAATTTCACTATTCTGTTTGGCAATTGAGTTCTGAGACACTCATGCAGCAGAAAACCCTCAGATTTTATGGCTTTTTATAGGGTGTGAATGTGCTGCCTGTTCCGTTTGGCTTCCTTTTTTTCCTTTCTCAAAAGAAATAATTGATTCCTGAACTATATAACCAAAATATGTAATTCCACAGTGAAGAAAAAGCTTCCTATGAACATTCCTCTTGCTTTATCCCCTTTAATGTTTTTAAACAGGACAAATCAAATACGCTTCAATTACCTTTATGCTAGTGATTAATAATTAGTCTGTCTTGGTATCTACTAACAGGTCATTTTGCTTATTATTGATTAACTCTTCCCTTGTGCTGTATGAAGTGTGCCCAACTATCACTGCAGGAATCATACTGATAGAGAATCAAACTTTACTATCTTCCTTACAGAAATATAAAAGAATCCTGACCAAGAAGCAATAAACAATTTGGAGGGTGGGTGGGTGTTCTTTTGCTTTCTAACTCTCCATTGCATTGATATGTCTCTACAGCTTATCACTTCCAGCTTAAAGGTTCAACTTTATAAACATGCACATATATCTTGATATATCTTTTTCCCTGGGATAATGTATCTAGAAAAAAAATGCCATTCCTGTTCCCTGTAATTACTAACAAGGCTGGGATCTCCACCTCCTGCACAGAGTAATTCTAAAAAGCCTGGCAGTTGTCTGAAAGAAAATGAAAGCAATATAGACAGTGTGTGAGAGAGACTTACCGTGCATTAAAATTAATAAACCATTGTAAGCAATATTTCCTGTGCAACTCAAAATAAGAAATGAGCCCCTTTCCTGGGTGATCAACAGATTTTTCTTCCTCTGGGACTGGCAAATAATCCCCCTTAACTTAAATTTGAATTAGCTCTGTGTTAATTTCCCATCTTGTGGCTAGGAAAAGAAACTCATGGCTTGTGTGAGGGATGGGCAAGCTAACCATTGTTCTCCATACTGATCTCCAGGAAAGGAGTACTCTGCAAAGATTGCCTCAGCCTTGTGCAGAATACTGTTAACACACAACTTCCTGACTAATGCAAATGAAAGAAGGAATCTAACTTTAAAACAGGAGGAAATGGAGATGTTCCTGAAGACACCAAAGAACTCTACATGCCAGAGAAAGAACATCTTACTAAACAAATGTTTGGAAATCCCTGTGCTTATCATCCTCCAATAACATTTGCAAAGTTATCTTTTGCCTGTAAACCTTGCCACCAGTCTCTTTGCCATACCTTTTGCAGCAGCCTTGCCTGGGAGGACTCAAGGCTGACCTGCAGAGGGCAATCGTTGGACACGAATGATAACAAATGTAGCTGGGGAGATTAGGCTCAGACACATGGTTCAGACCCCGGACTGCTGCGTAGGTAGGCAGCAGTGCTTAATTAATGGATATTGAAACAAAAGATTGGGGTGGGAGGGATGTTTGCCGTTAGGCTTCATTTTCAATGGCTAATCTGATTCATAACTGTAAGGTTTTTCTAAAAAGATTAACCTAAACTTTCAGGAGACACATCCAGTTAACTCTAAAATTATCCTAAACACTTCATTGTTTACGGGAACATTTAAACTTCATGCATTGGATTCCCAAACACCCCCCCCACACACACACACACTTTAATTCTCTGCAAATCAAATAGGGCTGAGTGAAAAAAAATGACAAGAATTTTAACTACTTCAGCTATTGACAAGAGAATCATGTAGACTTTATATAAGGAGGGTACACTCCCCCCTCCCTCCCCAACAAAGTGAAAAGAAAAGAACATCACGGACCATGTTCCACTTTTTGGTTATAAATTTGCAGTTCACTTTCTGTCTGGCTATTGTCTGTTTTTCGCTGGGTTCATCTTTACCTTTCAGCACCATCGTGGTGGACAGCGACTGGCTTATTTGCATGCCGCTCTCTGCTTCCCTGTGTTTTTCTCTGCGAAGAAATGCGTTCACACGAAAATATGTTTGTGCCGTGTGTTTATGAAAAGACTCTTGGATGAATGCATGACTAGGTTGTGGAAACACAACCCACACCCCATTTATAACGTGTTTATTGGAGAGAAGGAAAAACAACAACAGCAGACTGCTTATTCCGCCTCACTTTTTTCCTGCATCTTTTATACATTTAGACATCCACCCAGGACGGACCGAAAGCCGGAAGCAAAGTCGAGTGCCTGTTTGTGTCTGTTTGTGTGTGTATGCGCGTGGGTGTGTATGGGTGTTGTTGGCAGCTGGAGTAAATGCAGTCTTAAAACACATGCACATATGCCGGCGCGTGCACACACACACACAGAGACAGACAGACAGACACACGGACACACGGTTCTTCACCTCCCTCTTATGCCTCTGTCTCAATAAGATGATGGAAAACTCACATTTAATGAATCTTTGTCCAGATTTCAATGAGCAGAAATGTCCTTTTCAAAAACCATTCCCCTGGGTGTTGGGGGGGGGGGAATGGGAAAAAAACTCTAAAAGTCTGTTGGCATAAAACTGACTTTCCATTGATACCAGTGATATTAATAGCACTGCGTTGCCGAAGACATCATCTGCATATACTTTGTTCACATAGGAGATAGCACAGAGATCTTTTTGTAAAGAAAAAAAAGATATGAATCCAAGGGACCTTATTTTTTTTAAAAAAAGACAATCTGAAACAATCTGATTTACAGAGAACACACTGGACCTGTATGGTATATGAGTGTGTGTATGCAAGAGAAAGAGGGAGATTATATCTATAGAGAGTGTGTCAAAAATATTTCACACTCACGCGTACACACACACACACACACACACATATCCTGTTAAACGGTCCTGCTTGCACATGTTTGTTATCAGAGGGGGAGGCAGAGAACAGCGAGCCATTTTTCTTGGCTTGTTTTTGGGACTGCACGCTTATATGGCACCACCCGGCAGTGGCCCTTTCCTATTGGGAAGTGCCTTGTGAAGACTGCACGTCAAATCTCCCTCAATTAATCCACCATTAGCACATTTGGGATCTAGTGCTTGATGGCTTAACAGCAGCAGTTTGAGAAACTATGTGCTGGCCATTCCCAATTAAGCACAGCTCAGAATGAACTCGGCAAGACCAACCTTTCCTGAGCTGTCAGTGACTCCCGTTTTTCCTTATTTTAACATTTGTATGTAGTGGCAGGCGACAGATGGTGTAGATCAGATCGATTTGATTGCATTAGACGATCCCCCCTTTTCTCTCTCTCTCTCTCTCCCCCTCTCTCTCCCCCCTCTTCTATCTCTCTCCCTTCTCCCTCCCACCCCCACCATCACTTCTTTTCTGGAAACCCGCAGCATCTGAAAGGCGATCACCGGGGACTTGGAGAGCACCAGCATCCGCCGAGGTGGGAAAGCAGCAGAGCACACAAAGCCAGCCAAGAGGCGCTGAGGTCTCTTTCCCAGGGCTTGTTAACACTATAATCCGGCGCCAGGAGGGAAGAGAAAAGAAAATCAGCTTTCCACTGCCCAGAGCCTACTTCCCTAGGTCATCAGATGCCTCCCTGGGTTTTATACACAGTTGGAGTTCAGCTTAAAACCGGGACTTAAAGGGTAAGCGCCTCAATAGAGGTGGATTTTCTGGGAGCTGCATGGGGAGGAAGTGGTGAGGAGTGACCCGGCTCCTGAAAAGGAGGCAGCACTTTAAGCAAGATAAATATTCTTTTGATTAACCACCTCCATGCACTTCCATCCTATCCTGTGTGCTCCAGAGTTCCTATAAGTCCGTAGTATTGGTGTCTTCTATTCCTAGTCTTTCTGTTTTGAGTGACAACCCTATATGCAGTGCTCAAGCTTCATTCTTCGTTGCTGACAATGGTTTACGCTTTTTCCCTCCTAACCCATGCCGCCCCAAATCGGCACAGAGACGCATTTGACATTTTAAGTGGAAGCTTTCCTTTCCCATTTCGATGACAATCAGGAGCTTTCGAAGGGCTCAATCCCTCCAGTTATTACGGTAGGAGGGAGGAAGATTCTAATCAACATGGCTTTCGATGAACAAAGGTAGTTAATGCTGAAGCTGAGCGTCGCTCCGGGCACCACAAAGCTGCAAAAGGTAGAGACGGAGCAACAAAAGCGCCGGAGACGGGTTCGTTCTTACCGTGGGTTGGCGTGGTGTGATATGTGCGTGAGTGTGTCTGGGGTGAGAGTTGAGGGGTGGGGTGGGGTGGAGAAGGAGCCGACAGTTTAAGCAGGTTTGAATTGAATATGCGCCCAGAGGCAAGCAGTCTGATAGGATAGCGCGTTCTCGTAAGTCATCCTGCCCTGCTGAAGGAGCTACCGCGCTTGTTGGCTTTAGCAGAGCGCTCGCTAGTGCGGCAGGGAAAGGGAGTCTCCAAGGACGGCGCTGTCCATTCGCCCCGGTGCTGAACTGTGCGCGACCATTTTGGTAGGCGCTCTCGGGCAGGAGAGCCATCCGCCTGGTCATCGCTGCATTGAAACGAAAAAGCCAGGCACGACTGGGTAAGCAAGTTTGGAATAGGCACTTTACGAGCACTGGTGTGGATAGCAAGAGCTGTTTTGGAAACCAGGGGAAGAACTCGCAAAGTTCCTCTGTAGTCTAGAACCTGGGCTGCTGGGAGAGTCTCTGTGTGTATTTTCTTTAGCACCAGGAAAACAATAATACTATTAGGAAAAGTTTGGGTGTTTCCACTTAGCCTTTAGTTCCCTCTCCACTTTTCTTCTTTCTTTCTTTCTTTCTTTCTTTCTTTCTTTCTTTCCCCCTCTCCCCCCCCCCCAAGATGGGGTGGGTTGATTTCCAAATTTGGGGTAGGGAGAAAACACTTGAGTTATGTTCACAAATTACAAAAGCGTGGACCTCTCTCAGGCTGTGAGAGGAAGAGGGCAGGTTGCTTCTATCCTTTTCCCACCTCGGTTTAAGCTGTCTGGTCAACGTGTCAACCTCCCGTTTTAGGAAGCGGAGAAAAAAAAAGCGAATCTGCATAAACCGGTGAGGTTTTTCTTACAGCTGATATTTTTGTAAGTCAGGCACCAGACTTCTTTCTATGGCTGGAAAAGAGGACGAGCAATGTGGCTGGAAATTGTCAAGGGGAAATGTGGAAGTTATTTTCTGTGACATGTGAGTGGTTTTCCATTTGGGGGAGTGTGTTTTAGAGATCGTCTGGGCACTGGAGGTGTACATTTCAACAGCACCTCTTCTGGTTTGGCTCCTTGTAATGAACTGATATTAAGGCAGAAGCGGGTACAAACGGTAAAGAATCTGGATGGAATTAATGTTAACATGTTGTGTGGATGTTCCTTGCAATCTGGTCTACAAGCTTCAGTGTTGCCAAGCTGGTTGGTTAGGAAGAGGCGTTGCAATGACTCTTGCTTAAGGGATGAGGGCAGGACCCACACCCAGTTTCTTAGTGCTTCCTTGTATTTGTCGCCCACTAAGGAATAGATACAGTCCAAAGTTAGGACTCTGTGGGATTGTTTTTTTGGGTTTTTTTTTGCTCCTTTAGGGAGAATGAAACAATGCATTCTTATTGGGGCACTGACCACAATGGGCTTTACAAACAAAGACATTTCTACTATGGCCACCACTTCGGGGCTTCATTGTGGAGGATGCAAACCATTTTGACAATGAAGGCACTGCAAGGAAATAAAACTTTTTTTTACAAAAAAAGAAATCTGGGTGGATCCTTTAGAATATAGAGAATTGGTGGGAGTGAGAGAGAGAGAGAGAAAGAGATTTGGGTGGGGTGGACTGCTTGGTTAAGCATGCTCTTTGAAGACGTTGGCCAGATGGGAAGGCATGGGGAGCACACATCTTGGATGTGCTACCACTCGTTTGACGGGCGATTTCAAAAGCACTCTCTTACGGAGATACCAAGAGCTCTTAGGGGCACGTGGGGAAAAAAGGAAAAAAAGGAAAGGAAAAAAAAAGCATCCTTCATACACAGTCAGGCACGCTCCTCGCTCGGAGGGGCTGCTTTCCCGGGAGCGTAGCTTCTGCGAGCAAGGCCTGAAGCAGAGAAGCGCTGGTGCTATTCCTCCGGCGGCTCCGTGGGAGCTTTTCAGTAAGTGGCAACAGCTGAGAGTTATTTGTTTTCCTCTGAGCCGGGACCTCTCCATGCGACTCACTGAAATTCTCCCAGGCGTGCCCGGTTTCCTTAATCAGCTTTTCACTTCTCCGCTTTCTCCCCCAGCTCACCTAAGCAAACAAGCTGGGTTACATTTGTGTGCTTAACTGTGCCTCTCTTCTACAGAAACCGCGCTGGCTGCCGCTCACAGCCGCTCAATACAGCGTAGGGAGAATCTCCGAGAGGGAAGCGGATGGCGAGCAAAGCCGAGGGAAGAAGTCGGAAGTTGGCCAGGTACGTTGGAGAAGTGAATGGGTCTAACGCGGTTAGGAGGTATGCAGAGGGCTGCATGCGTGGCCGGTTTTTTTTTTTGTTTTGGTTTGATTTTGGTTTTTGTTTTTTGCATGCAGAGGCTGTACTCCTCGCGCTCACTGACGCGTTCTGTGCGAAGATTCAGTCTGCGTGGGTTCACATGAACTCCGTACGGTGTGAGTGTGCGCGCGTGAGTGTGAATGAATGACCCACCGCTGCCACGAGTTCGTTCCTCAGCTCCATCCTAGATGTCCTCCGACGGGAGTAGCCGTGCACGCCTGTGGCTTTGGTGGAGACATGCTTGGTGCGGCGCCTGTCAACCCCGCGCGCGCGCGTGTGTCTTGCGTGACTTCCAAGCTGCCACGGTCCAGGAGCCCGCATGTGCCTGTGATGTGACGAGCGTCCGCGCTTGCCAGGGTCCTGAATTCGGCGGCCTGCCTGCGGACTGCGTGCGGCGTTTGCCTGCCTACGCCTCCTGTGTGCCTCAGCCTCTGCCCCGCCGATCGCTCCCAGGGACTGCCTCGAGCCGATCCTTGACGGCTGCCTCTTCTCCTTTGCCTTGCCAGGCCGTCGGGAGCCCAGCAGCCTTGCATGGATTTGAGATCAAAGCTCGCCGGCGCTTCTCTGTTGGATTCTCCTCTTCCTCCCTCCTTTCCTACGGGCCACGGGACGTACAGTTGTGGATTTATTGCCGCGGTGCGGGCAGCTCCAACCGTCTCTTCGCCGCCGCTGCCGCCGCCTCTTCTTCCTCCTCTTCCTCCGCCGCCGCCGCCGCCACCAGCAGCAGCTTTCTGACTCTCTTCGGTGACGGGTATTCTTGGGTGGATAATACGGATTACGTTGTTATTGCTTAAGAATACGCGTAGTCGAGGAGAGTACTCGCGGCAGGCGGGGGGCGAACGCCCCCCCATTGGTTCCTTAAACGGCTCTAGTTGCCAAGGTAGCGCATCATTTTCTCTTTTCTTTTTCTTTTGCTCCTCTTCTTCTCTTTTTGTGGTACCTCGCAACCTCCGGCTGTATAAGATCTCTCCCCCCTTCCACCCCTCAACCGGGGCGGGGTTGTCTCATTGCAGCTTCCCACTCCAAGACTGCGGAGAAGGGAGGGGGGAGATGCCTGCGAAGTCCTGCCGTCTGCATTTGCCTTGTCTACTCGCTTAATGCGGATTATATCGAACCCCAGATCAATGGGTACAATCAGAGCGGAAGGCTTCCACGCCTTGCCAAGGGGGAAGTCTAATCTGCGTTAAGCGATGGGGAGGGCAGAAGCTGGCGGCCACAGCAATTTATCTGAGTAAACGAGTGGCAGAGTGGAAGACGGTGATTTGAGTATGGGAAGAGAAGGTGGAAATTGAAGGAGAACTCAGGGAAGACTAGCGGACTAAGAGTTCCACTGTAATCGCTAGGTTAACTGTATCTTGGTTACCAACCCCCACTTACTACGATTATTCTTGCTCTATGTCTGCATTTTGATTTTGGATGAGAGATTTGGGGGAAAGGCGGTGTGTTGGCTGAGAGCAAAACATAAGTGAGCGCGGGCGACCTCCTTTGGATTTTGGCATCCCTTGTCACCTGTCCATCTCTATTTGATTTAGCCCTGGTGCTTGGGGGGAGCCTTCCTGCTTCCCATCAAAGAAGCTAGAGATCTGACCAGCTGTTCCCATACATTTCTGTTGGGTTTGAGTAATGGGTCCTAAATATATTCACCTGGGAGCAAGCCCAAAGGACTTGAAAGGAAGTTAATATATGCCTAGACTGTGTGTGTGTTTGCTGAGAAATAAAGCCAAGTGTACACAACAAGCGTTATTCAGAAGCTAGCCTGCGTTTCTAAACACATTTCTTGGGAAGTTGAATTAGGTGTTCCAGAAAGAATTGGGATTGCGGCCGGCCGTACTGGAAAGCAGACCCATAGCTTAGCCATAGGCAACCAGCTTTCTTGAATCAAGGAGCCGCAATTGCTCTTTGGTGGGGCAGTTTATATATCAGCTTCATTTACCAAGGTTGGGGTTGGGGATGGGGGGGGGAGGGAAGGGAAGAGATGAGTCACTTGCGTCTTTCGCCTTTCTGGGACGCCTAACTTTCAAGTTGATACTGCAGCTTGGCGGAAGCATCTTCGCAGCTTTGCTGCTTTCTTTCCTCCCCGAAAATGTGTGAAAGGAAGACACAAAGCTGCGTGTGATTGGGGCAAAGGACTCCGTCTTTCCTCCCCGCACTCTGAGCACAGGGCATGTGCAGCAAGAAACTCTTAGAAGCCGCTTCCCCCAAGTTTGAAAGGCGCTTACATGAAGGGAGTAAGACAGTACGGATTTATTCCAAACTGAAATGGCAAAGGCAGGAATTTCCCTTCGTGTCCAGCATTGCCTGGTGAAAAAGACAAAGCAATGGCTTAAGCTAAGTCCCACAAGGCATGCCTTGGCACCGGTAGCCATTAGTAAACCGCAGCGCCGAATAAATTCCAAATTCATTTCCATCGTTTCCGAGAGGAGCGCAGTTTTCAGGCGGAGGGAGGGAGGGAGGGAGGGAGGGAGGGAGGGAGGGAGGGAGAAAGAAAGAAAGAAAGAAAGAAAGAAAGAAAGAAAGAAAGAAAGAAAGAAAGAAAGAAGGGAAAAGTGTTGGGGAGAGAGACTGGAGAGAATGCAAGAACGTTGGAAGACTTGCCCGCCGTTTCTAATAACACTCGTTGGACTCCCCTCCTAGCAAAACAAGTTTCTCCCATGGATTAAAATCTAGGCCCAGTCATCTCCGAGTGGTCGGCCCCTGTTTAACTCCTGTCTGTGCTCTACAAGCCCGTCCCGTCTCTCCTCAGACGCCTTTGAGAGAAAAAAGAGAATGAGCGATTGAGCTGTCTCCCAAACTTCCCGCAGCAATTTTAGGCTCTTTTCCAGTGCAAAAGAGAACCCTTTCTCTTAAGTGTAACCCATACACACCCGACTAGTTGCAATTTATAGAGTATACTCCCCCCCTCCACCGCGTTTGTACACGCTTTTAAAAAGTCTGCCTCAGCGCCTCTTCTCTGGCCTTGCCCTTGAGATATTGCGAGGTGCAGTCTCGTAGCTGGGAGAACAAGGCACCAACACGTCGGTTTTAGAGAGCTTCAGGACCGCCGCTGCGATTTTACAGGCACATGCCTGCCTGTACGTCAATTCCGCCCAAGGGTTTGAAGAATTGCGTAGGCCCACTGAGGTTGTGCCGCGCCCTAAAGTTTCGCAAAGCGAAGCGCCTTTCTTTAACGGGGCACTTTAGCGAATAGGAGAATATGTATTTCCTGAATGCAGCGAAAAGTAAAGGTTTGAACAGCCACAGGAAGCCACAACTGACTGTCCCAATAATAGAATTTAATCAAATGTGACTTAAAGGTCAAGAAACAGAAAGAAAGTAGGGAAAAACTGATGAAGAACCCAACAAAAAGGCTTTTTCTCTGTCCAGAGATCTGATTTATACTTATCTGAACTTGTGGACATTGAAGAGATAGTGCTGATTTTACCCAATCCTCATCCTCTCTGCCTGTGTAGTGATTGGTGAAATATGGTGGATTGACTGATCTTTATTCAATGGAGCCAAACTCCTATAAGCCAGCCCTACTAATCACTACCTATAGGAGCAGGTTAAGCTTAATACAGCTGGTCTTGGGCCCTGGGGTGTGTGTGTCTAACTTCCCTTGAAAGATGGTACCCCCATGGAAGAAACTTGAATGAGTTCATCATTGGCTGAGGTACTTAAAAGTTTGCTTTTTTATAGGAATCTTTCTTGCTCATCCCGTTCGTTCACCTGTATGCATGTATGTGTCAGTGTGTTTATGTGTGTGTGTTTCACACCTTCAGAATCAGATGCAATTAAATGTCCTAAGACCACAAGAAAAGGTTCAGAATTAAATCCAGAATATTCTTAGCAAAATGTCAGCAAGGATGCTAATGAAAGCTCAAAGTGGGCATTTGAACGTCCCAACACCAATTTATAAAGTTGGAAAGGCGGGACATCCTGATAATGAGTGTTGAAATTGGCTGGATGTCAGCAGCCTCCAAACCTGGCTGGCTTCTGGTTTGAAGAACCAAAACTCTGGCTAAGGGATGTTGCCTTTTTGTTCTGGTTGGCGTAGGCCTCTTCTTAAACCCTGTGAATTCATTCGAATCCTCTTTCCCTCCTGTGATTTTATATTTTAATTAAAATATAAAGTGAAGGATAATGTGCTTTTTAAAGCCCTTGAAGTTGTAAGACACTCAAATATGCAACTGAAAATCCACTGAAGGATCGAAAATCATCAACCATTGGGTTCATTTAAACTTGGTGACTAAGGTGGACTGGGTTAACCCCACCCTTAAAAAAAAGGCTCACAGTACATTGGGTGGCTTTAGAATAGCCTTCCATTTCTTTCATCAGCCAAGATGAAAGCCATCTGAGGAGCAGACAGGGAAATAATTGATAATATCATAATCATAGGGCTCTGTTAGTATGGAAATTGGATTTTTTTTTGTCTTTTGCAGTTTTTGATATAGGCCTCCTAAAAAAAGTTCTGGGGCGGTTTACAAATGAATATAAGATGCCAGCATACCTCTGATTAACAGATGGTGCTGAACATCAGGGGAATGCAATTGCCATTGAACCTTCTTTGCAATATTTTTCAGTGGCATCTGCAGTAGAGAAAGAATGCTGGACACAATGGACTTTGATATTTATGGCTTGGTTTAGAATATTTATGGCTTCTCTTAGTTGTAGAAATCTATCAAGAGGATATAAAAAATATAAAATCATGCTCAAATTGTAAAACGTTAGCAGAGGAATACAAAACATTTTTTTTCATTCACGTACAGAACCACTAGTACTATTCATATTATACCTTTGTGCATGACATTGATAAAGAAAAATCAGATTCCTAAATTCAAGATGTTTCCCTTCTAGGGTCACTTGCCCACTGGTGACTTATTGTGAATTCAGTAGTTATCCAGCCATGGTTTTGCCAGAGTAACAGCAATGAGGACAAGCTTTTTATCATTTCAGTGATGGCTGGTTAAAGCTATGAATACACTATGAGTTGCTACTAAGGAAATGGGATAAATCTTGACAACAGAAAAAAAAAATTCAAAATAGCTAGGGTTAAATATAAGCAAGTTCCATTAGATACTGAGCCCTAGTTATAGTTAATGTTCTTCATTCAAGGCATGATAAACATACACACAAAAATCATAGAAGAAATAACAGGAGGTTCTACTCTATTAAGTTGCAGCCACAAGAATTTATATTGTCACTGATTAAAAACCGGATGAGTTGGTGCTCCCAGCCAAGTGTAAATATTCCAGATTTTTTTCCCCCATGGAATTTGAGCAATAAAAGACAGTACAACATATAGGCTGGATTCCCACCAGATGTTTGATTATTTGGGATGGGTAATTTGTGGCTGAATATATTGTAGCAAGCTCAAGACACTGCCTTTGCATATTGTGTGAATCAGATCACTGTGTTAAGACATAAAAGGGTGGCTTTGTTTGGATGCAGCACATTATGTGAACACAACAATTGTGTTTGGTTAACCCTAGATAGAGCTTCAAGCTTCTAGTTCAAATTGAAGGCAAACTGGGAAGGGTTAATCATGTTGTGTAGACATGACCATGCTGTTGGGAAGGAGGGCAGAGTCTTATGGACCACACCCTTGCCTCTCAGTTTAACTGTAGATAGAGGACAATTACCATGGACACCTCTTCCTTCTTTCTGTCACTACCGTGAAATTATTATTATTTCCCATTAATAATGTAATATGTGCCTCATTGTCTAATTTTTACTAACAGGTTTTCTTAATGCAGAGATGTCATGGATACATATTTGTTTTAATATTGACTGAATTGAATGATGCAGCATTTTAAAATATACAAGGAAGAAAAAAAATCATTGGCAACCAGTTGTGGCAGCCTACATAGAGTGCTAGGTTAAATAAATTAGCTTCTTTTCTTTTCTTTTTTTTTAGATCCAGATATCTGGATCTGAATAATTACCTGAATTGCGTTTCATAATTTCAAAGAGATCCTTTTGCTCTGCTTCCTTTTATTGTTGCCCAGGTTTATGTAGTCCGTTCAAAGCCTTCTCTTCTCTAAAATACCTTTGAAAAGAGTAATGATGATCTTGGGGAAAAAAATTGCCCCTTCTCTTTTTTCTTCCCTATCAGAAAGTGTGAACTAGCAAAGCAGACATCTTTTTATGTTTCTGAAGAGAAACATCTTTCTCTTTTGTATTCCATTATGACTGCAATACGTTTTCCTTTTTCCTTTTCTGTGATCTTAACATTCCTTCTTCAATGACTTTAATAAAGAACTCTACTTTTTTTAAAAAAATCCATTTTACATTTTAAAAATGCCACATTCTTAATGTTGGCAATTTTAATCCAAACCACATTATACCAGGTAATCTTCCATATGTCTACCCAGTTGCCAAAGTAAGTCTTGTTAAGTGCAATAGGACTTAACATCCAGGACTATGTTTTAAGCCACTCATTCAAATAATAGTCCTCTGGATAGGCACAAATGGAAAAATGGAAGAAAATTCCAGGCAATTTGGAAAGATCTAACTCAAATGTCTATGTGATCAAATCTGTAGAATGTACCAGAAAGGCTCTCTTTGATTGAAATGCTTCGATTTGTTACATGATAGTCATCGGTTTATGGACTTTGGGGGCTATTGGTGTTTTAAGTTTGGTTAAATGTTGCTTTCAACCTGTATTTCTGGAGGTGACTTTCTGTTTAGTTTGGTTATCCATTGGAATTTTAAAAAAACAGCTCCAGTAGAGCCATAATGATGATGATGATCATCATCATTATTATACAAGGATAACGTCCGATGCATTTCAATAACTTTAAACACTATCATTGTCAAAAATTAACATTTTGATGGCCATGGGTTTCTTTCTTCTTCTTCTTCTTCTGGCATTTTGTTTTATATGAGCAGGCATGTATGCCTTGCTCAGAAATATAAAGTGTTCAGATCTGCTTCATGTTGCAAAAGTAGCAATTAGTACAGGTAGCCCTTTTTTATTGAAAAGTTTTACAATACATTTTTTAAATAGAAAAAACTCCCTCCTCCCCCTCCCCTCCCCTCTCCCCAACCCTCCCCTCCCCTCCCCTCCCCCCTCCCCGACTTCCCAGAGCTGAATATAGGGTATAGACTTACAAACATAAGCTAAAATATGCTTAACAACAAAAATAAAACATTAAATTCTATCGCACTTTAACTCTCCATAGTCATAATTATATTACTAACAAATAACAAATAACTAATAATACATCATATAAAACCACTACTTATTCAAATGCTAAATGAAACTTTCTAGTCCCATATTTATTCTGAATATATTCAATCCATCTTCTCCATTCCACAATATATCTCTGTTGCGACTGTTCTTTCAAATATGCTGAAATCTTTGCCATTTCCGCCAGGTTTGAAACTTTCAAAGTCCACTCTTCTAGTACAGGTAGCCCTTGACTCACGACCAAAACTGTGCCCAAAATTTCTGGTGTTAAGTGTGACATTTGTTAAGGGAGTTTAGCCCCCATTTTACAACTTTCTTGCCACATTTGTTAAGCGAATCACTACAGCTGATAAGTTAGTAACTCATTTGTTAAGTGAATCTGGCTTCCTCATTGGCTTTGCTTGTCTGAAGGTCGCAAAAGGGGGTCACGCGACCCCAGGACACAGCAACGCTCATCAGTATGAACCAGTTGCCAAGCATCTGAATTCTGATCAGGTGATGCTGCAAAGGTCATACAGTCATGTCACATTTTTCAGTGCCGTTGTAACTTTGAGCGGTCACTAAATGAACTTTGTAAGTTGGGGACTACTTGTATCTTTGCAGTGGTGTCATGTGACAATTGTTCTTAGAAAATAGCTTACTTCTCTTCTGGGGTCTGACATCTAGGTATAGTACTAAACTTGGAGAATTTATCTCTCAGGAATCCAGAAGTTCTTGGTGCAAATTATTTCTGTACAAAATAGTTGTGACTATACAAATGGCGTCTATGGGCTTATATGTTTGTGCCCAAGAAACTCTGTGAGGAAGATTGGAAAGACAAAAAAAGTTGCCTGCTGATATCTGAGTGATATCTGAGCTGCTGTGATCTCCATGTTTGAGACCAACTTGAAATTTACCAATGTCTAAGGTCCAAATCACAGAATGATTAGTGATGTGTTTCTTATTGGAGTAGATAGTAAGAACCCAGTAAAAGCACAACAATGTTTCTTTAAATGCTAGCAATCTAATGGTTGTAATTAAAATTTAATTTACTGTGGAACCACAACAAAATGAAACCTGCTATTGGTACGTGATGAATGCACTGTCCTTAACAGACATTCACTGGAATTAAGTAGGACAGATTTTAGTTTGTTTTACTCGAGGTGTAGGGATACACTTTATTGTCCTTGTATTCCTTACTTCTTAGATTCATATCTTGAGGTTTCTCAATGAGTTCAATGACAATTAATAGCACTCCCTTCTCCACATTTTCCCAAACATTGATCAGAAAACTTGAAGTAAGACAGAATGGTCCAAAGACATCCGGTGAGCTTCCATCATTGAGAGTGAACTTGAATATGGATTTCCCCAATCCTAGTCTTAACCATTATGGCTTATGTTTTAAGTGACGTGAAAGACAAACATTCAAAAAAAGAGCCTGGAGTATCTTCATGGCTCCAATGTTCATGGATGTTGTATGAACCTAGCCATTATACAGATAGTCCTTGACTTACGAGCATAATTGAGTCCAACATTTCTGTTGCAATTGTTAAGTGAGTTTTGCCCCAGTTTGCAACCTTTCTTGCCTCAGTTGTTAAGTGAATCACTGCAGTTAAGTGAATTTGGCTTCCTTGTTGACTTTGCTTGTCAGAAGGTCACAAAAGGTAATCACATGACCCCATGACACTGCAACCATCATAAATACATGCCACTTGTCAAGCAAATCCAAATTTTATCATGTGACCACGGGCATGCTACAATAGTCTTGAAAATGGTCATAGGTCAGTACACTTGTAACTTCAAATGGTCACTTAACTAATGGTTGTAAGTCGAGAATTATTTTTATATCACTACCTGAGTCAATCAATAGAAAATAATCTGTTATTATCCCAAGTAATATACTAAGGACCACAAACTTTAAGGAAACCTATATTGCTGTGTCAAAATACATTAAAATTCCTTCTCCTATTGTAAACACCTTGCTCGTCCGAATAGCACAAATTCTTTTCTAGAGTAGGGAAGTATATTGATGATCCAATAGCTTAAAGCAACTTAAATTCTCAACCTTCCAATAATTGTTATTCCTACCAACTGCTACCTCCTACTTCTTTCAAAAGGAACAGTGGAATAAATAGCACATCTAGTGTACTGTGATTTTATCTATAACAAGAATTAGGGTGTGGCTGATCCATTTGTTCCATGTGCATGTGAGAATTTGAATCTAGATCTCTTTGAGTTCATCTTACCTACTCATGAAATTCCCCAAAAGACAATGCTCGTGAAACAAGAAAACCATTTTAGATCATTTATTGGATAGGATTACTTAGAAAACAAGGTTATGAGTCATCTCTTGAAATGTGTGATTCATGATTTCAAGTTCAATTGTGCAATTGTTCAAGGTGGAGGGGGGGAAAGAATGAGTTTTGGTGATGGTGTTTCCAAATAAAAATAAAGTAGATCTATCCATCTTATGGAAAAACAACATGGAAATGTTGCCATTCCTTTCTTCTGACCCAATTTCCAAAGGACCTAATTTCTATCTAAGCATCTCTAAATTAAGGTGCTGCATTTTAAATGTGGCAAATTATTTTATTATTATCATTTTATTAATAGGAAGCTATCTAAAGTTCAACATTAATTAATTATTAATTACAGAATAAACATCCCAGTTTACCCCTAAAGAATACCGGTGTTGCTGTGAAATTGAAGAATAATTTTAAACAAGAACAATGTTTATGGTTCACGTCTCCTTCAAAATATTATTTATTTGGATGCCTTGATCAGCATATCTGTGGTTAGATTTGAATCCTACACATGCTGAATTGGGTGGGTGCCCTGGTAAGGCTTCATTTTGAATAAAAACGGATTGCTCTATTTGGCAAAATAAGCAGCCTTTTATAATATATACATATCAATTAGAAGGATATATCCAACCCTTTCTATTACACACAAGAATAGTTCCATTTATGATGCACATTTTTAAAAAATTATTCCTGCCTACACAGAACTGTAGTCTTTCTTCTCTAATACCTGTAAACAAGGTTTAAATGGAAGTAGTTTATTTACTCATTAGATCCTGCCAGTACTTAGGAGCTTTTTCTTAATATAGTACTGGGTGTGACCCTCCAAATACAATATATGATTTTGTCAGCAAGGCTAAACATCCCTATTAATTTTTTGATTTCAGTCTTGGAAATTCTGCTCAAAGTGCACGTTTGTGTAGTAAAACGCAGGGGAAACAATTCCATAAGGCAATGAATTTCTGTATAGATAGGAGATGCTGTCATAATAAAGAGGAGCAGCATCTATTGTTAAATATTGGCAGGATCTGTCCTTTTGTAATTTTACAGTTGGATTGCATTTCAGTGTAAACTAGGCTTTCTGCTTTGTGACAAATTAGCCCTATGAGCTTGCCAAGAAAACTTCACAGACTGGTTCCTGCAGTCACATGAGTTCGGATGGACTTCCTGGATCATAACACTACCACTACCATCAACAACAAAGCAACGTTGGAATAAACTGGGCTACTGGTTTATCCTTTAGAATATTGTTGCTCCCCGCTTGTTCTATTTCACTATATTTTTTAAAATCTCAATTTAGGCACCATAATCTCTGACGTAGGCGGTAAAATCAGACCAGCATCCATAGTTAATAGGCTCCCTTGTTTCAAGTGTAAATTTGTCATAAACAGCAGAAGCATAGGTTACCTAGCGATATAGTTGGGCGCAAAGGCAGTATTTTACTTTGGAGGAGGAGGGGAAATCGGATAGCCCTTTCAGTTGATTGCAAAAGGGAAATATTTAGCTTGAACCAAATGCTTACATTCTGCTTTTGTACAGAAGCCCATTTCGGTAATAAACTGTTCCTGACACTGACGAGGGGACAATAATTTTTCTTTGTGGGTGGGGGTGGAAGGAGAAAGGACAGCCACTATCTCCTTCCATGCCTACCTTGTTTTATTACATGGCAGACAAACAAAATCAGAGTGGCCTCTATGTCAAATGCCCATAAAACTCACACTTGCAGTTTTTAACAGCTAACATCTGATACCTAATTATACAGGTTTGATTGCAGTTCTCTGCACATTTTCTTGAGAATGAATCCTATTAAATTCTCGCTCTAAATTTATCCTTCTTCTGGTTCAGGGTAAGTGTGCAAAGGGTTGCACTTTGAGGAAACCAAGGACAAGGGTGCCCTTCTAATTCATTGTGAAATGTTGTTCTTTTTCGAAGGGAACATTTGGTTTGTTAAATCCAATTTCTCTTTACTACATTCAATAAAGCTGAAAGAGATTCTGTAAAGGCAGAAATATCATGAAGGCCAAACAGTATTTATTTCCTAATGCAACCATCCGTCTCCAATTCGATCAAAAAATGAATTTGGATAAGAATGGTTCAAAGGAAACTTGAGAAGTAGAAGTGGAAGTATAACATTTAAAACAACGAAATGTTAGAATGATTGGGAATTGTTATTAAAGGCAGAGATATATTTGATGCTACATATTGCTAATCTAAAACCTCTGCCTGTGTCATATGGTTTCCTTAATAAGAACCCATACATATAGTCAAATTTCTGATTATTTTGGTGTCACCTTGGGCTTTTCAAATAAATGAGAAATTGTTTACATATTTAAGATGTACGCATAGGATTTCAATATAAAGGACGAAGGAGACCAATTGATGTTTTAGAATGTCTTTCATCTAATTATTAGAGAGCCAACATGAGCTGCATATTTCAAGGGCGGATCTAAAACAGCTTCTTTTGCATTGTGTGAAATGGCCTTGTCATTAAACCATGTTTAAAGTAGATCCCCATATTCAGGCAGTAGATTTGACAAAGATGTAATAGTGGAGATGGTCACTGAGGGTGGACTTATTTCAGACTAAACTAAGGAATAGAAAAATTTGTGCAGTTTAATCTATGTAGAAAAAAATGAGACTGCAATTTTTTTCTCTCAAGCGTAGTTATCTATTACATCAAAGTATCAGCTATGGAAGAATTGGTATTGTAGGCTCCTCCTTTGCCAATGTATTTAAAATAAAATACTGTATTCTCGGGGGGGGGGGGAAATAGTATAACTTAAAGATTTTATAGATTTTTCTTCATCATCCGTTTAGAAAGTGTGTTAAAAATTCCACTTCTCATGTTGCAGATTGGTACCATATATCAAAGATTAGTCCGGATGAGTAAATATGATACTTCAGTCTGTTTTATCTCAAGTCTTCTTTGAAATAAAGCTTAAATGAGCTTTCTTGGAAGCAATTATCAATTTCAGCTAAAAATTGTAGTTATGATTCTGGTGTTTGTATACCATACAATTGTACAATTCTGTTGGTGTCAGACAACTGAGAACTACTCTCTACATGAGGCTATAACAGATGCTCATAATCTACCAGTTAATATTCAGAAACTGTTCTGGCTATCTGAGTCACTGATAACCATGTAGTTTCTTTAAGATCACAAGGCAAGTTTTAAGAATCTTCTAGAGCTTGCTAATGGAATGCTTGGAAAACAACATGAGTCAGGAAACAAGATGTCATTATGGCTTTTAAATAATTGTAACAAGAATCGCAAGCGCCATCTAGTGTTTGCCTTCTATAATGACAGTATCCATGTCTCTTGTGTCTCCAGTAAAGCCCTTTAGGTGAACATTTGGTGGTTGAGATATTATGTTGTTTGTTTCTAGCCTTGAAGGCTTCTAACTGAC
Organism: Vipera berus; assembly: GCF_964194415.1. Classification (NCBI taxonomy): domain Eukaryota; kingdom Metazoa; phylum Chordata; class Lepidosauria; order Squamata; family Viperidae; genus Vipera; species Vipera berus. Next base: position 85,882,453 of record NC_138204.1, read on the forward strand.
ACATCAAGAAAAAGCGAAGATCTGAGTTCTAAATGTTATTAATTTTGTAAAGCAAGGTCTTCATAGACTATGTTAGGTTTTTACGTTCTAGATTGGTTTTTAATGATATATTTCAGGTGTAGAAATTTTGTCAGTTGTTATTAAGCAGTCTGAGTTTGGTCCCATTGAATATATTCTGGATGGTTGTTTTGTTTCATTTTGCCGTATTGAGATTATGTTGTGCCTTTTCTTTATCAACTTTGGGGCTAAATGTAGTAATTTTCACCCTTTTTAGTTTGTTAATCTGATATTGAATACCGTTTTTCCAGTACATAACTCTTCTATTGCATTAGAAAGGTATTTAGAATTGTCTTCCAAATAATTGCCAGTTTTCTCCCCCCCCCCCCCGCAATCTTGGTTATATCAAGAAACTATTGATGATGTTGATTTGTAAATTTTTTAAAAAAGCAACCTGTGGGTCATTTTGTCTCAAGATATTCTTGAGTGTAATTTACCATAATGTGACAATATTTGTATAATGCCTAGAATAATTTATCTAGCCATAAATTGTATTAGATATTTATATGGAATGTCAGAACAAACTGAAGAATTCAGCTATGCAGTAACAGGGCAACAGATGATACAAGAAAAGAGTAATACCTCAAAGCATTTGGAATAGTGGTCCCCAAACCCAAACTGTATTGATCCCCAAATTCACATATTAATAGACTTTTCAGATGCACACCACTGAACGGTATGATTAAGTTTCCTTTCTGTTTCTTCTGCCATTGTTCTAGGGTAAAATGTTTACTGATTCTTTCAGTATCAGCTTATTTTTATTTGTGCTTCTGTCATTTTGCACAATTGCATTATCATACTTTGATGATTTGGTTGTAAATGATGGGAGTTGATGTCCAATATTTATAAAGAATAATAAGCTGATGGGAGGCTAACTTTCACATATATAGGACTTTCTTAATAGATTGTACTAAAATAATACAAATCTCTTTATTATTAGACCTTCCACTCAGTAGTTATCTGTCAGTACTTTAAAATCACGTCTGCAACGTTGCTAAGAACTTTAGGCCAATCTGATCTTAATTAGTGTATGGATTTGTGAAGTTCTATATTTCCTTGAATAGCAATTTGGAGCTTATAAAGTATGCCCAATCTTTCTTTGTGATTATTCACTCTTTAATTGTGAGTATTCACATCTAATTGTGTCCTGTTTCCTATTTGACTGTCTCATTGGCAGTGGCACAATGCTTGTTCTGAATTGTCTTTTAAGGTAACCAAGATATTATGAGCTTCTCTCAACCTGGGAAAGAGAATTTGCAAAATACTGCAAGGGCAGATTATCTGCACATTTTCCCCTTTATGATGAAAATGGCTAGTCACTTTCCCGGTACATCAATAAGCAGTTAGCAAGAGGACCAAACAAGTTCTGTTTTAATGAACTTAGACATAAATTGGGTTATAAAGTGTCACTGTCCAGCTGCTAATATTTCTGTAGCCACCAATTCCGTTTGCATCATTCCATTAATTTGGTTAAGGAAGATGCCATAAGAATCTTGGTTTTTGTGGTAAATGTTTGGTAGAGGTTCAAAGGAGGATTTGTGGTCTATAAGAAGACTCAGTGGAAGTGTAAATATAGTGTATCTATGAAAGAGATTACATCTCTAGACAACTAGTCAGTGAACTTGCAAAGATAAGGTCATGTAAACCTTTTATGGATATACCTATGATATATAAAGGGAGGTAGAGAGTTTTGGCATAATTTTACCTATTTCATAATGGCTTGAATTGGTACTGAGTCTGTGGTTTTGACATCAAAATATATCTTTGCTACTGTAACATGAGGTTCTTTGGAAAGCATGATAAATGTTCATTTTTTTCATCATTCCCAAGTGTTGGTTATTGCTTTCAGCTTTTTGGTGGCATTTGCTTTCATAGGGCAATGTTTTTGCCCCATGTTGTCTCCTTTTATACTTCCCTTTGTTTAGCTTGAGTCTAGATTCAAGCTTCCTATTTCAGACAATGAAGAAAATGTTATCATAAACTGCCACAATATGCCCAGGATGTTGTTGATCAGTTAAGACCATAAATCCTCTTATAATTTTGAGGAGTTTCATAGTTTTCATTTGGAACATTAATGACAACAACATTAAAATAGTCCAAGAGGTATGATAAATACAGATAGTTCTCAGCATATAACAGTTCACTTAGTGACTATTTAAAGTTACAACTACACTGAAAAAAGTGACTTATGAGCATTTTTCCACACTAATGACCAGTGCTTTTTTTGTAAGGCATGTCATCCAACCTGCCTTGCCTACCCTACAAGGTTCCATCCAAAAAAGGTGCCGGAACTCCGTTCTGAGCGTTCTATGACAAAAAAAGCCCTGCTAATGACCATTACAGCATCCCTCTGGTTATGTGATCAAAATTCAGATTTTTGGCAACTGGCTCATATTTACGACATTGGTAGTATCCTGGGGTCATGTGACCACCTTTTGCAACCTTCTAACAAGCAGAGTCAATGGGGGAAAGCCAGATTCAATTAACAACCGTGTTACTCATTTGGGAACTGCAGGGATTGATTTAGTGGCAAGAAAGGTTGTCAAATGGGGCAAAACTCACTGAACAAATGTTTTGCTTAGCAACAGAAATTTCGGGCCCAGTTGTCGTGAATCAAGAACTACATGTATATTTAATTTAGCAGTATGGCTGGTCCAAAGGATTTAATAGATGGTTTTCAATACTTCTTTTAAACTCTTATTTTGTGTGAAAATCCTTCAGAATAAGAAAGAAATAGGCTCTCAAACCGCTGTTTGATTAAACTTCTAAAGATTGTCTATTGAGAATTTCAATTCATCCCAGCTGTATTTTTCTTGATGATTGAATCTTGACAATGACTGGCAGAAACTAACAGGAAAACTTGATGATTTTTTTAATTAGACTATGCTTCTTTATATATTTTTTTATTTTGCAGCATAAGGACTCATAGTTCTAAATGCTTTTGCTGTTGCTTTGCATTGTTTCCAATCACCCATTCCCTCAGCTCTACAATAGATTATACAGATTCTAACTTTTTGCCTACACAGCAAATATTACTGTGTTGGGTAAAAGGTAAAGGTAAAGGTTCCCCCGCACACACGTGCTAGTCGTTTCCAACTCTAGGGGCCAGTGCTCATCTCCGTTTCAAAGCCGAAGAGCCAGCGCTTGTCCGAGGACGTCTCCGTGGTCATGTGGCCGGCATGACTAGACGCCAAAGGCGCACGGAACGCTGTTACCTTCCCACCGGAGTGGTCCCTATTTTTCTACTTGCATTTTTACGTGCTTTCGAACTGCTAGGTTGGCAGAAGCTGGGACGAGTAACAGGCGCTCACTCTGTTACGCGGCACTCGGGATTCGACCCGCCAAACTGCCGACCTTCTGATCGACAAGCTCAGTATCCAAAACAAGATAGGACATCCTCTGAACTATATCAAATAGTTTCTACATTATTGAACAGGGTAGGGGATGTGTGTGTGTGTGTGTGTGTGGGTGTGTGAGTGAGTGTGTGTCCTAGTATGTACCTTTTTCTCAGAAATAGCAAAGATCAACTTCTGATTTTATTTTAATGTTCTACAAAATGTCCCCCCCCCCTCGCTTTCCAGAAATGATCACACTTAACAGAGCCTCAAAAATGGATTGCTAAGTGAAAAAGGTTTACTAAGATACGTTAGTAAAATGTCCCATGCTTGAACATTTCCTGCACATCCCCTTGGAAAGTTATGTGGGCAGAGGATGAGTAATGATCATTTTTAGTTTTGCTGCAAAATGCTTTTATAACAGCTGATCTTCATTTTCTGGGCTTTATTTTTTTGCTGCTTTTGCAGAGACGTGAGGAGTGAATTTGCTCTTTGTTTCAAAATGGCAATTCCAGCAGTTTTAGTGTTTTGTGATGGAGCCGTAGATATTATCTCTTCCAAATCACTTCTAGGTTGTCTTTGCTCCCAGCCTGAACTTCATGAATTTCATGAAGGCCATTTGTTGCAGTTTTTGAAAATACCTTTGCTTAGAAGAATAGAATAGAATAGAATAGAATAGAATAGAATAGAATAGAATAGAATAGAATAGAATAGAATAGAATAGAATAGAATAGAATAGAATAGAATAGAATAACTTTATTGGCTAAGTGTGATTGTTCATGCAAGGAATTTGTCTCCAGTGCAGAAGCTCTCAGTGAATATTCAAAGCAATAGAATCATCATCATCATCATCATCATCATCATCATCATCATCATCATCATCATCCCAATAACAGTGGGTAGTAAAGAAGATAATAAGAAGGATAATAATACTACATTCATGCTATATGGCTAAATATACAAGCTGTCTCTGAGAGGTAGATGCCATGGTGAACTACAGCACCCACAGCCCTCTGCCTTTTTCCATATGGGCAAGAACTGATGGGAGTGAAAACCCCAAACATCTGGAGAGTATCAAGTTGGCTCCAGCTATTCCAAGCTGTTAAAATCACTAAATTCACAATATACAGCCATACAAGGCCCTGACAAATGACTTGTGAGTTTCTTTGACAGATTTTCCCCATTTATACTGAAGGCATAGCATGAGTGTTACACTTGGCCAGTCTAATATTTGTGCTGATAGTCCCCCTAATATCAAAGATGAAGGATTGATAAAAATTGCTTTGAGTGCAGGGAATTGTGACACATTCCTTTTTGTGTTAGGAGTTGATGGGTTGGAATTTGATATCTTCTGCCCTGCCAGGACAGGCTTAGAGAACGGACCACTCAAAGGACAAAGAAAAGAATTGTAGTGCAGCAGTAACAAAAAAAAGAGAAAAGATCTGATTTGTTGCAAAGATGGAATCTGTCGCTATCTGTTGAGTAAACTGCATGTAGTCCTTGATTTACAACCAGTTGTATAGCGGGTCAAAGTTATGACAGACCTGAAAAAGTTACTTATGATCCATCTTCAAAGTTAGGACTGCCCTACCCACACATATATATGGTCACATGGCTGCATTTTGGGCTCTTGGCATTTGCATTTATGACCTGTTGCATTGTTGCATAGTCACATTTGTTTTTGTTTTGTGACTTTTTTTTGCTGTTTTTCAGGGGGGAAAAACAACAACCATTGAACAAAATGATTTTGCACTTACAACCTTGTGGTTTGCTTAAGAACTGCAGTGACTCACTTAAAAGGCCACCATAAAATTGAGTCTGGTCACGTGGGGCCTCAACTTATAACTGCAATGATTTACAATTGCAACTCGTGGTCTTAAGGCGAGGACTACCTTTATTTTACTGCATTATAATCCCATTGATACCATGGTTATGTCCAAACCTATCAAGCATCCCTGGTTTTCCTTACAATTGGGAACAGATTGTATGGATTATCTATGTCCTCTCCTCAAGTCTTGGGCTACCTTCACTAGCATGACTGACCATTGGCCATGCTGATTGGAGATGCCTAGAACTGGCAACCAGCAATGTCTGGATTGGTCATGAGAGCCAGGATTCATGAGATGTGGTGCCTACTAAGAAAATGAAGAACTATTGCATTTTTTTTATAGTAAAAGGGAAAAATTGGAAAGAAATAACATCCTGAAATAGCAAATCAGATTAAAAGGGAGGAAAGGATATGATTCATGAAAGTTGAGCTCGGTTGGAAGATCAAGAACTGGATTATTAGGAAACCACTAAGAACAAATTAAAAGGGACGCAGTGGCTCAGTGGGTTAGGACGCTGAGCTTGTCGATCAGAAGGTTGGCAGTTTGGCAGGTCGAATCCCAAGTGCCGCGTAACAGAGTGAGCGCCTGTTACTCGTCCCAGCTTCTGCCAACCTAGCAGTTCGAAAGCACGTAAAAATGCAAGTAGAAAAATAGGGACCCCTACGGTGGGAAGGTAACAGCGTTCCGTGCGCCTTTGGCGTCTAGTCATGCCGGCCACATGACCACGGAGACGTCCTCGGACAAGCGCTGGCTCTTCGGCTTTGAAACGGAGATGAGCACCGGCCCCTAGAGTCGGAAACGACTAGCACGCATGTGCGGGGGAACCTTTATTTTTAAGAACAAATTATGTGGCTGGGCATTGAAGCGCACGTACTGTATTTGTACGCATTGCTTTTAAAGGGTTCCTTTATTAAGCAAATTCATTCTGTGTTTTGTATTGTGAATAACTGTAAGTACTGTATATGTTCATAGCCTAAGGAAGGGGGAACAGAAATAAGACAGAAAAAGAAACAGAGGAAAGACAACGTTGAGTCATCCAGTGACTATTTGCACTCAGTGAAACTAGGTTTCCTGTCTTGTGATCTAATATGCCTAAAATGAAATTTTTATCTGTGACTTAATCATACATTTTGCTGCTAATTTAACTACAGTGTTTCTTTTCCTCAAGGGGATTGGCTTAGAGAAGGGAGAGAAATGTAGATGGGAAGTTACATTTCAAAAAAGACTAGTGATGCTATCAACTTGCAATATGCGGGTATCATCTAACAGATAAATTCCACTACCACCCCAACCTCCCCACAAGTGGTACTGCCCAGTCATCCATAGTTTGTAAAGGTTTCCCATAAAAGGGTAGTTGTAATATACTAAAATATATGGCAGAAAAAAAATCCTATTCAGGATTAAAGACCAAACTCTGAAGATTAAGAGTTCTGATTCTAATTCTTTAATATTTCTATTCTTGTAGAATAACTTCCATTGAGTTCAAAGTGATTCTATGCCATTGCCAGTATTTGTGTTCTGAGAGAGAATGAAACAGACAGTAAACCCATATTGGGCTTTAAATAAATACATAAAAGGTTTTGTAGTAAATATATTTGAGGTAGTAAATATATTTTGTAGCAAATATATTTGAATCCATTTCTGCTTTTGACTTCTCATTTCCCCTTCAAAGCTAATTGCTAGCAAATCTTTATTTTTTCCCCATCTTAAATTATGAGCTAAATGGTTCTGTATTCCTAAAGAAAGAATGCAGTGTATATTCCGGAAATAGTTGACTTTGACATAGATATTGAAATGCCAAAAATGAATTTACTTTGATTTATTATTATTTTTTAAAAAGGTGCTGACTCATGATTTTGGTGGAAAAATTTGATGTCCCTTTACCACGATAGGAAAAGAAGGGGAAAAAAAGCACAGGCTTTTTGTTCACCTGAAGGTCCAATCATCCGTAGACAAGTCAGTAAAAAAAAAAAGTAATTAAAACTTGCTCTTTGAAAGATGCCTGGAAGATTCCCGAACTGTATATCAGAGGAAAATAATATATAGAACATAATGAAATTTAAATCCATGGTCTATTCATAAAATCCATAGTGCTGTATGAACATTAGTGGGAAAGGTGGGGATTCCAATCCTTGCTAGCAATTGTGTAAATACAAGCAGGCCACAAGGTTCAACCACTTCCAATGATGTCCCCGCCTCCAAAAAAAGTAATAATATATAGTACCATATTGTGAAGGGGCATATGGAGAGTTAGCTAGCGACGTGCCCAAGTAGAATACAGGTCCTGAACATAAGACTTTCACAAGGGGTGAATCAGTGGTGGGATTCAGCCAGTTCTCACCAGTTTGGCAGAACCGGTCGCTAATTTTTTGTTGCCCAGGCCCAGAATGGACTTCCGGAAGTGGCATCCACACAGAGAACCGGTTGTTCACATGTTTGAATCCTACCACTGGGGTGAATCTGTGTTTCCACAAGGGTCAAAAGCTCAGTGTTTGTGAAATGACACCCTGCCAGATACGGCCAAGGAAGAGGAAGCATCAAATTGTATCGTCTGTGAATATTTGCACAAGATACTGTGAAAGGAAGAGTATGACTCATGTCACACTGTTATTACTACTAGAATGGAATGCCACTTTTAAGAATGCATTTCTGTTCCTTTCCTTTCAGTCGACGAGCGAAACAAGATTTCTTAATGGAAACTTTCACTTGCAAACGTGCCCGGCTTAAGATGGAAGAGGGTGGAGGGAGGGCTCAATGGCGCTGGGTGCGTATTGTGCAAGTCGCTAAGTCTCCATAAATGTGTCATTTTTCGGCATCTAAAATGGTAATACAGACTAATTATATTTTAAAAAGAAATAAACGATCATAGAATTATGCTGAGCACATGGAACAGCAGCATGATCTCCCCAGTTGCTATTTGTAACAAGCAGCCTTTAAATCTAAAATTATACAGTTGAGCACCTGCTGTTTCATTCAGGTGTTGGACATTTCTTACTGTTTTGTCCATAGCAATGGAAGTCAATAATGGCCCACAAAAGGGAGAGGGAAAGAGGAAATGCTGCTTATTTTTCACACACACACACACACACACACACACACACACACACTTACTGTATTGCCTTGATGCACACATGAATTAGAAGTATTTGTTTTCTTTTCACATGACTTGTGAAACAACCCCAACCATAAAATGTCCTTAGCTGAATGTTCTTCAACTATCAATATTAAAACGCAGGTTGCAGTCTGGCTTTCAACGAGTGCAGATTTTATTTGTCTCTGGTTTTCAAAAGCTCGCGGTAAAGAAGCGTTGGCAGAGAAAAAGAAGAAAAAATATTTCAGCTAGCGCTACCGCAACCAAGCTGCAAAACTCTAGACATCCACTAAGTGGCAGTGTAGATAGTTTCCTGGGTCTCTTGGTTGCCATTTCTGACTATCAGCCATTTGGTAACTCTGATACGGTACCCCTTATTGTTAAGAGACCTAACTAAACTTTCAGCGCCATTGCCTTTGAGTTGTTTGAGAGTGTGTGGGTGTGGGTGTTTTGTGAGTGTTTAATATTGAAAATCCTAAATGGATTGGTTGGGAATGCAGTCGGAGAATACAGGAGTCGTATGTATTTTAACTCTTCCTGTTTAGAAAGTGAAATTCTTTGTTATCTGTGTTTTGTTCTATTGTAGATTCTTGGCCCTCATGTAAGGAAGGGGTGATTACCCAGTTTTCATGGCTAACAAGCAAAGAGATCAAAGAGAAATGGAACTGAACCACAAATGAAGTAGGCTTCCTATGCTGCCTGTTTGCTTTGGGAGTGCTGATTTCTGATCACCATAATTTAATCCTTAGGTGGGAGTTCATCTGTGCAGGGACTCAATGTTTTCTCAGTTATGCCATTTATTCATTTTAAACTCTAGATTTAATGGTCAAGGAGGTGCTGTTAAACGATACCGTATATTACCGTATTTCAAAATATTAAAAAAAGAAGAAGAATGCCTTCACCTTTTGCTGAAAGCCATCCTGCTTTTCTGCCTCTTAAGTCCTGCTCCGATGTCACCGTGATATATATTACAGCTACCTGCTTTCATCTGTAAATTATAAAATTTTGGAACATGAAGAAGAACAGAACTGATTTCTTAGTCGTTTCCATTCAATAAGTCGTTTCTTGTTTACGTTGGCTTGACTGAGCATTGGGTTCAGGGTTTTTTTTTCTTGCTGAAGTAAACCTCTTTCATTAAGCAAAACTATTGTTGTTAGTATGGTAGTGATCTTCCTCCTAAGTAGCAACAAAACACAAACATAATAAACACAGTAAAGTTGTGTATTTCTTTATCTGACACAAAAGTACACATCCATATAAGCTGAGATCCAGTAGACTTAAAGAGGCGCTTTTGTCAGTAAACACTTGTGCTAGTAAATCATGTATATTTCATAGAGGCAAATTTTCTATATTGTTAAAAATTGCTTCAGGGATTGAGAATATCAAATCTAGAGTCTTGATCTCTAGAACAAACTAGAGATCACAAACTAGACCAAGATGGTAGAATCCCTATGGGCAACTTGCAAAACAAGAAGCTCTCTTGCTAGTATTCCTGCCCAAAGCAAATGCATAATGATGTCAGTTAAAATATAGATGATAAGGGAACATAATTATATGAAGTATAGTCTAATTTCCACCCTGTGTCTACTTTTTTTTTTAAAAAAATCATGTATCTGTGAGGGGGGGGCAGGTCATTCAGCAAGTTCTTTTTTATTATTTTAATCAGTTTATTTATATTACAGGAAGGAAAGCCACGATAGATCTACATTGATTTTTTAAATTTTATTCTGAGATATCTTGATTTATCTCTAGACGTTTTGTACGCTGCTTTGCGACGCAGGTTAAATATGGGCTGTTCAACCCAGCTCAGAAGAATGGGCTTCACCACGCTCTTAATGTATTGTGTTTCTCTGATTAATTCTGATTTTAAAAAAGCAGATGCTTTCACTGAGGAGAAAGGTTTGAAAGAGTGGCGGGGGGCGAGGGGAGTTTATGCCACGGAGCCCTCGCATCTTGCTGGTCAGGTCTCTAACATGGGAGGATTTTAGACTTTCTTTTTTTAAAAAACAACAACAACACAATATCAGTTTCTATTAAGAAAAAAGAACATATGTATCATTTAGAAATAAAGGAATGTAGTATAATGTAGAATGCAGAAAGCATTGATGTATTGGATAAGTGCCATCTTACTTTGGGAAGCTGAGATTGCCAACCCTTTCAGACCGATTATCCACCCATGGTGGAGGCAATGAGGAATCAGAGTGATGCAAGGCAATCCCCACCCTCTTTTATACGTCCATTACAACATCCCACCAATGCCGGAAAAATCTTCAATTCAATTACATAAAAGAAAACAAAAAACAAAAAACCAAAGGGCATTGCTCGAGCTGTTATGCCGTGGGGTTGTTTTGTCCCTCTGACAAAAATCACTGAAATTCGGTGGATAGTGTTTCATTCAATCTCCTTTTTTTAAGCTCTAGGAAAATGGAAGCAGCTTGTAGATACCCGTATCACCGGATGTAAAGGAAATGGGAATCTTCTTGAGTCCCATCTTTTTATACTCAAACTTGGAAGGTGCTAAAGATATCTGGCTGGGGGGGGGCAGTCCTAGAAATGGTCCACCTACTTTTAACACCAGGCAGATGGATTGTTTGATAATATTCTCCCCCCCACTTAACGGTGAGCTCTACTGTATTGGTATTTACAACCGCAATTGAGCTCAAAATTTCTACTGCTAAGCAAAACATTTCTTAAGTGAGTTTTGCCCGATTTTACAACCTTTTTTTGCCACAATTGTTAAATGAATCACTGCAGTTGTTAAGTCAGTAACATGATTGTTAAGTGACTCTGGCTTTCCCATTGTCTTTGCTTGTCAGAAGGTAGCAAAAGTTGATCACATGACCCTGAGACGCTGCAACTACCCTAAATATGAGTGAGTTGTCAAGTGTTGATATTTTTGATCATGTGACCATGGGGATGCTGCAACGGCCGTAGGTATGAACACCAGTCATAAGTCACTTTTTTCAGTGACTTATGTTTCAACTGTGAACCATCACTAAATGAGTCATTTGTAGTATTTATTGTAAGTGTACCTCTAAGCAGATGAATACACCTATGCACATTTTATAGAAGCCTATGCTTTCCACCCTCTGTTTTGGGAAGAAGCAAATAGGGATGATGTTAGCTAGTAGGGAGGAAGAGAAACCACAGCTAACACCTTTGTCATCCTTCTGGGTTTGAGCCAATTCATTTGTTTTGTGACTCTACAATCAGTCCTTGTCCCATTTGATCCAAGAAACAGGCATCACTTTGAAGACTCTCGAGGGTTTTGCAAGGAAAGCAACTGTTGACTGAGATTTTCTTTTGTTCTTGGGCCAGCATACTTTTTATGCGCTTATGCATAAGCTTGCAATCTTACATACATTAGCCTCCACATATATCCCATTGAATTCAGAGTAACTTATTTTCTACTAAACACTCCTGATGGGGTAACTCGTTGTGCTAAACCATGAAGTAGTTTGGTTTCGATTTAACATATTGTCTGAGGCCAACCTTGTGTTTTATCGAGCAGAGCTAGTGTCTTGGTGCAATGTGTGATTCAGACAGTTAAGATACTACTGTTAAAAACCAAAGTTTAGCACACAGCATGAAGCATGCCGGAGTAAAGCATCATAGACAGACTATCAAGGTAAGTTGGATTTAAAGTATCCCCAAGTTATCTAACAAAATTCAAGATCTGAAGGAAAACTTCAGTAAATAGGCCATGATACAGAAGCAGGAAAATGCCTGCAGATAGTCCTTCCTTCCTTCCTTCCTTCCTTCCTTCCTTCCTTCCTTCCTTCCTTCCTTCCTTCCCTCCATCTGCTGGAATATATCTGTATAGGAAATTAATCATGCAGTGTAGATATAAGTGAATAAGAAGAAAGGTTTGGACTGTAGAATTTAGGTTCCTTGAGAAAAAAGTTCCTTCCTTCCTTCCTTCCTTCCTTCCTTCCTTCCTTCCTTCCTTCCTTCCTTCCTTCCTTCCTTCCTTCCTTCCTTCCTTCCTTCCTTCCCTCCCTCCCTCCCTCCCTCCCTCCCTCCATCTGCTGGAATATATATGTATAGGAAATTAATCATGCAGTGTAGATATAAGTGAATAAGAAGAAAGGTTTGGACTGTAGAATTTAGGTTCCTTGAGAAAAAAGTTCCTTCCTTCCTTCCTTCCTTCCTTCCTTCCTTCCTTCCTTCCTTCCTTCCTTCCTTCCTTCCTTCCTTCCTGCCTGCCTTCCTGCCTGCCTGCCTTCCTGCCTGCCTGCCTTCCTGCCTTCCACATACTGGGATCAAGACAGGAGAAATGATAGATCATTTAGAGCAGTGTTTCTCAAAGTGTGGTGCAATCACCTCTGGGGGAACCCACAAGACCGTCTCCGAGATCCACAAAACCAAAATTATTTGCTAGACTATGTTGAAAAATAATGCTCTATTAAAACCCCATCAAACAATCATGAGAAGTGGTAGCGGCGGCAAAAATGTCGATTGTATTTTTTAATACAGTAAACAACTTATATTCCGTATAAGCAAAAACTCCTTTGGGGTCCCCCATATTGTTTAAAAGTGGGAAGGATTCTGAGAGGGGAAAAAAGCAATTTTAAAAGGTGCTTTAGTGGTCATTGAACCAGATTCAAGGATTTTTTCCACCATCATTTTTAAAACCTGTTTTCCTTCACTTCTTTTGAAGCAATGATAGCAGAAATGAGGAGCGGGGGGGCAGGGGGGGGAAAGAGACCCGCTACCAGCACAACCTCCAAATTGTAAAACCAAGCATCTATAAAGAATTAATGCAGAAAAGGTCTTACTCCGACTTATTTTTCCCCCCCAGGAACAGTATTTAAAATAAGCCTGTACTAAAGATAAAGGTTGACAGTCTTGTTGAGAAAGGTTATTGAGAAGGTTAGCCTGTTTCTGGGAATAACTTATTTTGTGTTGCTTAAGCAACAATTTTTTTTTTTTAAAAAGAAATCTGAAAAGCATATTCATCGGATTACTACCATGAATATAAAACACAATGATGTAAAGAAATAATCTGTATAGTAGTTTGTGGAGTAGGTTATACTATTTCAGTTCCGTTCAAGCAGTGAATATACCTAAGTCCTGTTGTTGTTTTTTCTCTTCCTCAAATGACCCAATGTGGAAAGAAAATACGAGAAAAAGAGTGAGACACCAAAGGGAGCACTGGATAGATCCGATTTGTTAAGATTTATTGGTTGGCTACTCACAACAGTATTAGAGAGCCCATCGCGCTGTTTTGTAAGAGCAAAATGTCGTAAGATTTGCAAATCACTTTCAAATTTCTGCAAATAATTTCCAAGGCAAACTGCTTTGAATCAGTTTGATTGAATGTCCTATAAACTGACTTGGCTGTGAAAACTGTTTCATACATTTAAAATATGCCCAAAGCCACATTGATACTCATGAACAAATTCTTGCAAAATTATTTTTATACTAACAACTAGAATCATTGTAAATAACTTGCAGTAATTATTAAGTAATAATACCAACCTGAAATTACTTGTCAAAGTCAAATCTTCTCCCTTTTTGGTGTGTGTGTGGGGGGTATTGACCTGTTTCCAACTCTCAAGACAGTTTTTCCTCTCTGTAAGATAGAATTCACTGTGTTTTATAAAGGTTGTAAAATTTCATCCTGAAGACATTTATGATAAGAATCTGACAGTCTATCTGGTCCAGCCACTTTTCCTGGTTTAATATTTTTTATATAATTTCAGAACCTTCCCTTATTGTTATGGGTCCATTCATAATCTCTCTCTTGTTTTTTGTTTAGATATTCACCTATTTCCTCTAGCGAGATGTCACTTCCATTATATAAGTTGGTACAATATCGATGCAATGCTTTTTGTATAGGTGTGTTATCCATTCATGCAGTATCTCCCTCTTGTAATTTCAATATCGTTTTCTTTTCCTTGCCTTTTCATAATTTATATGCCAACCATATAAATCTGGAAATGTGATCTAGATGCAAAACTGGCTGGCCAATAAGCTTTCTTTCCAAAATTGGCATTAGTGTTCAAGTTAGATCTGAAAATAACATCAGTGACCCCATGTTCTAACCTATTTCCATTTACAAATGTTTTTCTCCATTACACATTATTATTTAGAGAGAGTAGCATGAGGGGTCACCTACTGTTAGTTAGAAATAGCTGTTTAGGCTATTGCTGTACATATGGAAAAACATGGATTATTGCATCCATCTTTTCCGGCCTGGTTTGTCCTAACTACACAGGAGAGGAATGTGACTCATATCTAACTGGAGTCTCACCCAGGGATTCTTTTCCATTTAAAACCAGAGACAGCCATTCTCTGTCCGCATGATTCTGCAGGAGAGAACTTAGAACCAACACATACAACTATTGAATCTTTTGCAGAACCTGAAAAAAATTCCAAAAGCAGGTAGGAGATTGAAAATGTGAATGTTCCTTTATAAAAAAAAATAATGCAGTTTTTTTTAAAAAAATCAAATTTTACATATTCAAAATTGGCATTTTATCAATTTACTCGGAGTGAGAGACAAATGTTCACCCGTGTATTGTCTGTGCTCTTGGTTTTAAATATTTTATTTTATTATTTTATTTTTTGCATTTTTGAACTGCCTATCTCCACCAGAGAGGGGCTTTAATTAATGGTTATTAAACTTTAATGTTTTACTGGTTTTCTACCTATGCTTTTATACTATTGTAAGCCTCCCAGAGTCAATGAAAGTAGTGAGATGGATAGCATGTACATTTAATAGACAAATAAATAAGTAACAGGGAAGAAGACATAGCTACCACCCCTCGCTGGCATGAGTAATGCATGGCTGTTCTGATCGTATGTTTTCTTTCCGTGTAAGCTATGAATGTATATTCTCTCAGCAACGTAAGGTATGCCACCCACTTCCCACCACCACCACCACTAGTGCTTAGCCCCCATGGTATCTCAAGTGACATCAGCCTCTGGAACAGAGAGAACCACATTAATTTCCCATCCTCCCTGCAAATTCTACTATTTCCTGGTACTAGAATCACCCACCAAGTCTATCGTTTCCCTTGTCTAATGATAGAGCTGGCCTCGTAATATGTCCATCAGTCACTTACCTTGAGATCCTGGGTGACTCTGCAGAAGGATGTTAAGGTGGAACAACAATGCCAGCATCGTCAAGTATATTTGAAAAGAAAAGCTCTCTCAGGGTCAGCATAACATTTTTGCCTGTTCTGTAATTTACCTTACAATATTATTATTTGAAGAAGAAAGGTAAGATCGCAGAGCTAGCATCACGAATGACATTTCTATACGGACTTTAGGCTGCTGGCAACATTTGGTATTTAAAAAGGGCTCGCTGTCTAAGCTTACACAGAACTCAAGGGAGCAAATGTGGGACTAAAGGAAAAGGCAGACAAAAAAAAGGAACCCTTTTAAAAAGACACTGACCATTTTTATTTTGTGGCTTGCAGAATTCCTATCGACAGCCACAGCTTTCCCAAAGGGGCTAGTAGCTCCTTCTTGTTATTGACCACTTGGAGATTTTCATGTGATTTAATCTTTGTCTTTGCTATACAGGTAGTCCTCGGCTTAGGACCCCAATTGAGTTCAAAAATCTCAGTTGCTAAGTGAGACATTTGTTAAGGGAGTCTTGCCCCATTTTGCGACCTTTCTTGCCACAGTTGTTAAGTGAATTGCTGCAGTTGATAGGGTTAGTAGCACGGTTGTTAAAGTGAATCTTCCCCATTGACTTGGCTTGTCAGAAGGTTGCAAAAGGGGATCACATGACCCCGGGATACAGCAACAGTCATAAATATGAACCAGTTGCCAAGCAACTGAATGTTGATCACATGATTGTGGGCCTACTACAAAGGTCGTAAGTGTGAAAAGCGGACGTAAGTCACATTTTTCAGTGTCATTGTAACTTTGAACAGTCACTCAACCAACGTAAGTCAAGGAATGCCTGTATCTGCCCTACAGTATGCCCTATGAGAAACGTCTTCCATCATAGACAGACAGACAGACAAATATTCCATATTAATTTTGGCATTTTCCTCTCTTCAGGTGAAACAAGGTATTTGCGCCCATTTCCTTTCAGCAGAAGCAAATATGTTCTTCACGGCTACTGTCAAACTCATGGGAAGGGATCCAGTTTAGTGGGAAAAGGGCTACTCTGAAAGACTAGGGCATACAGTACACAAGTGCCTTTTTTCCTCCCTGAATGTTGTTATATTTCCTGGGATAGCTGAAATCCCATTGTTTAGTGCCATTGACAAACTGTGAAGGAATGTAGATCTGGCCTCGGGCATGGAGACAAAATTAAAAAGGGGGGGGGAGGAAACCTTTCAGAAATGGTTACCTGGTCCTAGAAAAACAGGAAAATGTCAGAAAGAAACTAAAAAAAAAACTGCCTTGATTTTGTTCAGTATAAGATAGAACAGACTGAATATGAGATGTTGGCTGGGGAATTCTGGGAGCTGAAGTCCAAACAGCCTTGGTGGAGCTGAAGTCCAAAGAGCTGAAGTCCAAAGAGCCTTGGTGGAGCAGTGGGCTAATGCCTCCTTAAGTAACACCAGCTGCCTGCAATTAGTGCAGGTTCACATCCCACCAGGCTCAAGGTTGACTCAGCCTTCCATCCTTCCGAGGTAGGTAAAATGAGGACCCAGATTGTTGTCGGCAATTAAGCTGACTTTGTAATAATGCCGCTTGGGGGTGTGTGTGTGAAAGCCCTAATAAGCAGGCATATACATAGAATGAAGGCTACTGCTAAGCTTGTAAGCCGCCCTGAGTCTTCGGAGAAGGGCGGGATATAAATGGAATTAAAAAAAAAACATCTTAAAGTTGCCAAGTTTGAAAACTATTGCCCATGATCCAAATAGGGGCCATACTGTGTTTGTTGCTTGCTCCTTAACACCTTTTAGGAACTGATTCCAAAAAGGTTGCCCAGCTCCTAATCCATATACGCTATGGGCAAGAACTACAATCCAAACTGTTTCATTCATCTCAGTTCCCTCAGATTGAATCGTTTGCGACCCACCCTTCCTGCACAGCCAGTGGTGGGATTCTCTGTGTGGATGCCACTTCCGGAAGTCCATTCTGGGCCTGGGTAACAAAAAAAATTAGCTACCGGTTCTGCCGAAGTGGTGCGAACTGGCTGAATCCCAGCTATATTTTGAACTGAATATAAAACTGAATCCCTCTTACCTGAAACATCAATTAACGACGCTGAATTTTTTTGTTCTCAGTTTTCTCTTGTGGAGGGGTTTTTTTCCCCCTCCCCTTGCTTTTTTTTTGCAATAGACTGAAACAACCTGCTAACATTCAGTCTAGGCCCTTGTAAAAATATTGATTGTCAATACAGAGTTTTGGAATGGGTGCTGGCTCAGAGCTTCAGAGCTGGCATACATGCTTTGAGTGCACAAGGTTGCACGTTCAGCCCTTTCTGCTTTCAAACAGAGCTGGGAGAGCTGCTATCAATCAGCGAGGACAGGACTGAGTTAGATAGATAGACCCATGGCTTCCCTCTGTAGAAGGCAGCTTCCTTTGTGTGTAACCTACTCATATATAAACTAGATGAGCATATAGCATGAAACTTATATTAGATATTACATGAAGGTCAGTAACCTTCTTAACTACCAACCCTTCAGTGTTAACGAGCAGAAAAACGATGGGATGAAGTGACAGATTGTTGCCAATTATTACCTCTAAAGCCTTTGCCATTTTTCAACATCTGTTTGCATTAGCCGGGGGAGAAGTCATTTGTTGTGTCATGCCAGCTCTGGCAAGGACTGGTAGTTTCTTTGCAAATTTCCCACTGAACTTGGCATCATTTGAGTATAACAGGTTCAGAAAACATTACAAAATCTCAGGTGTTTATAGCCATCAGTCTAAAAGGAATGTAAGGATCCAGCGAAGTCCTATGGCTGTTCCCCATTTTAAGCTCAAGTTCTGTTTCGCCTAAGTCTCATTTGAAAGCAATAATTGATGTAATGCAATTGGTTAAATACAACGTAGTGTCTGAGGCCTGCAAAGTACAGTGGCTCTTTACCGTTCAACCATGAAAACACAAGACGGGGAGGAATATGGAGCAGACAACATTTTAATGCACCAAGAGGAGGAAAATCAATCAATCAATAAAAAAAATTCACGTTCCAAAAGATCTGAATTACCGAAGGATATTAAAGGAATATTTGGCCCATTTGGTTCCTACAATCTAGGCTTGTAAAGAGGAAGAAGAGAAGGGCACATTCTGGAGTGGATGTCTGGCGGATGATAAAGTCACAGATGGCAAATCTGCTCTTGAATTTTGTTGGTTTTGCTCCCATTGTCAAGGGTGGCAAAGGAGATGGAGGAAGTATGATTAAACAAATCTTTGTTGCAAAATGAAGTTACGGTATATGTTTAGGTTTTTGCATCTAACCTCTTCTTTCCTTCTAAATGAAAAATAAGTGGCTGGGCTAGTTATCTGGTTTGCAAGTGTCTTGCATAAGGGTCCAAGTCATGTAGATGTAAGTGTAAAAGAAAGTCAATAAATTTTAGTTTAGGTTCATGCAGCCTTACAGAGAAGTGCACAGCTATTGGCACGGCTGTCTGGCAAAATCTGAGAACTTTTAGTTCTCCCATCTGGAGACACCAAATGGAGAAGATTGAGTTAATGCCATTCTATTGCATCCCTGGATAGGACAGAAATAATTCCCAAAATCTGAGTCAGGTTCATACTTACTATTGGTTTGAAATGTTTTTACCTGCCAATGAATCAGAGTTCTCGAGTGTCTTACAAAATGATTAAAATGGCACTATTTGAGGCTCTCACTAAAAGGGGAATCTCTCTGATGTTTCTCAAGGCTTCTGACATTTGCCACAAAATTCATAGGAGGAAGAGGTGGAAAGAATTTCAAGTCTCTTCTCATTCCATTCCTAACGACACTCTGGCTGTCCTCTGTGGGATTTCTAGACTCTGACTGGTCTGGAAATAATTACTCAACTAGCCAGATGTTGTCCCTAACTAAGGCAGATGATGCTGTTTTCAACACCACAGCAAAAACTTCAGGTACAATGTCAAGCAGAAACATCTGCTGGAATATATCTGCATAGGAAATTAATCATGCAGTGTAGATATAAGTGAATAAGAAGAAAGGTTCGGATTGTAGAATTTAGATTCCTTGAGAAAAAAGTTCCTTCCTTCCTTCCTTCCTTCCTTCCTTCCTTCCTTCCTTCCTTCCTTCCTTCCTTCCTTCCTTCCTTCCTTCCTTTCTTTCTTTCCTTCCCACTAATCCTGGGCTGCATTCTCACTTTATAAGAGCTTCTCACCTTGATCATCTGTTAAAAGGTGTCCTTTTTTTTAAGATGGGGGAATTGGCTTTCTCCTTATAAATTAGAAGACTCCAGCAAATCTTAATAGTTTTTAAATGGGTTGAAAATTGGATGTATAACGCTAAACATAATACTATTTGTGAAAAGCCTGGCTTAGCATCTGACAGGCTGAACATGAAAGAAGATCTTCAACATAACAGAACTTTTATCCCACCCCTGCTAGGTAGATTGGCGGCATTTTTTTTTCTTCTGTAGTATTTTTCCTATGCAAAACTGCCATAATTGACATTATCTAGGGATGTGATCCTTGCCTAAATTAAGACTTCCATTACTGAGCAGCTCTTGATGTATGATTAATGGCTTGCCTAGGTCCTGAACTGTTAATTCATACTGGAGTAATTCAGGAGTGGGCAACTTTCCAGCCTCCATCTCAGGAAGACTGATAGCGGCAATGGACAGGCCCATAACAAAAAGAAGGTGAGACTCAGGGCTTTTTTTCTCATAGAACGCTCAGAACGGAGTTCCGGCACCTTTTTTGGATGGAACCTTGTATGGTAGGCAAGGTGGGTTGTATGACATGTGTGAGTTCCGGCACCTTTTTCTTTTACAAAAAAAGCACTGCTGAGACTAGTTTATCCACATGGACAGACAGAGTCAAGAATTTGGGGGGCTGTTTTTTTCAGTTTCATTTTCCTTTCTTAACTGTGATAAAGTATTTTTGCAGTTTCCACCTAAAACATCAGTTCACTGTAATCGCTGCTCTAAAAATTGTCAGCTTGGCTGGAAAGCACTAGAGGCTATAAAATGAATTTGGGGGCATCACCCAACCTTGAGCTGGGGGTTGCCCACCTTGGTTTATTTTTCTATTTGTTTGGGGAAAATAGACAATTATCACTTGTCTTAACACTTCTGGTAAGGAAAATGAAGGCTCAGTGCAAATGTCCATTCAGCTGTATTCATTCTCCTTCACTTTACCTTCTGTTGTTATAACAATAATTGTATGCAGGGGGGAACTCTTTTAATGTAGGAGAAGAGAAGAACATCAAGGTAAAGAAAAAAAGATATTGTCTAAGGTTAAAGCAGGATTAAGAAATCAGAAGTAGGCATTGCTGAAGAAAGGCACCACAGCTTTGAATGGCTTCCATAGATTGAAAGGGACAAAATTGCAGTCTGGGATAAACATTGAGGTAAAGGTTGATTCTCTAGATCAGGGGTCTTCAAACTTGGCCCTTTTACGACTTGTGGACTTCAACTCCCAGAATTCCTCAGCCCGGCACGCTGGCTGAGGAATTCTGGGAGTTGAAGTCCACAAGTCGTAAAAGGGCCAAGTTTGAAGACCCCTGCTCTAGATGTAGTTGGATTAGAAGATCTCCAAGGCCCCATCCAATTCTGTTATTCTGTTATGGAGCCAACCTGTTTCTGGAACATATGAGCCTTGTCCACACAGTCACCAAGAGTCGAGCTTAACTAGATTTCACCAATTGTCTAATCTGAGGGCAGCAGTGCAGCTAGATTATTTGTGACTTTAGGTTATATCACGTTTACTCCTCCACCTGCTGTGGATGGGAACATGTATTGTTTCACTTCTTTCTAAACATTGTTTTATTTATGCAATAAATATCCAGAGAGCAAAACTGCAGATACTGATACTGAACTGGAAAAATAAAATAAAAAATATAGATTATTTTTTTTAAAAAAGAGCAACTTAATTGAGAATATTAGATAAGAATACATGTATGATTTTCAAGAATACAAATATTTTAAGAATCTGTATTCAATAATTTTATAACAGTATTTCCATAAATAAAAGTTCTTTCTCTCTCTCCATCTCTCCATCTCTCCATCTATCTATCATCTATCTATCTATCTATCTATCTATCTATCTATCTATCTATCTATCTATCTATCTATCTATCCATCTCCAGACAATCACTAAAAATCAACACTGACTCAAATATATGTATGCATATTATTTTATTATATATGAGAGGGACTGTTCAAGGTCACTCAACTGACTTTGTGCCTAAGGCAAGACTAGAACTCCCTGTCTCCCAGTTTCTAACCTTTGCTCCTTAACCACTACACCAAATTGATTCTCATATATTTTATTTATTTACGTATTTATTCAATTGCATGTGTGCAAATGGTTGTGCGTGTAAATATTTATTTTTCTTGGTAGAATGTTCATAGCTCCTCACTGCTGTATTCATTTCTCAGCTGAAAGTCCTACCTTCAATACCAATGAAAGACAGTGTGGTTTGTTTTCCAGGGGCTTGTAGGAACAAAGCTGGCAGCTAATGATCTTGAGGGGCAGCCATTGATTTTGCTGTAGGCAGAGATCTGGCTTTTTTTTTTCTTCCTGCATCTGGGACCCTTCTTGACAATTCGCCTGGCAAAATCCTCCAAATTGCTCCCCAAATCCTGCTGTGTTGTAACACTGGCTTATACTCCTCTCCCAGTGTTTTTTTTAAAGTCTACCATCTTGGTTTATCTCATAAAAACAAATGGCTGCTACTCACTTCTGGGCAGAATGTTGGGGGAAGGATGTGCAATCTTTTAACAGAAGACCATACAGTACTTTAAAACTGTAACCTGCAGGCTGGGATTACTTGTATTACTGTTCTGGGAGTCTTTTAAGTTGAGAAGTGGAACAGAAGCTCCTCATCGAGCAAACCCATAATATTATAGTTAAGAACACAGTTGTAGTAATGGAGAGGAAAAATGTGATCTGCAAGGGAAAAAAAACCCAACAAGAAATACTTGTATAAATAGTAAAATCATCAAAGCTACAAAGGAAAGAAGAAATAATCCCACGGTCATCCTACACTTGCATGGCCCAGTTCCTAATAGGCCATGGACTGGTACCAGTCCACAGCCTGGGGATTGGGGACCCCTGGCCTAGAATAGTAACAAGGAACAGAGGGATTAATTGTTGTGTAACTATCACTTTAGAGTAGGGGTCCTCAAACTTGGCCCTTTTATGACTTGTGGACTTCAACTCCCAGAATTCCTCAACCAGGCTGAGGAATTCTGGGAATTGAAGTCCACAAGTCATAAAAGGGCCAGGTTTGAAGGCCCCTGCTCTAGAGATACCAAATCTGGGATGCAAAAATATTGATGACCACCAACTGGTAGCCAAGGGACTCTTTTTGCTGCTATTTAATGGTGGTCTAGATTTCTGCTAATGCATTTTTCTCACCACTCCATCTCTGCTCTGGTCACTTTGGCATACAAATGAATCACTCCCTAAATTTTAAATAGAGGTGCCATCCTGAGCATTTTCACCCAGCGATGATGTCCATTGAAATCAGCAGCAAAAATTTCAAAATAAAACAAAAATTACAGTTTGGCATGTATATGAAATCTTTCCTTTTATTCTGACATTCATGCTGTAAGGGCTGGTGTTGACATTGTTGAAAAGGTACCATTCATATCTAAAAGGCAGGCTTCATCTGGTTAACATAAACCCCATGATTTAAAAACATTTTTTAAAAAATCAAGCTAAAAATTACAGTCAAGCTATAGAGCATTTACTGACTAAATCCTTACTGTAGGAGGAGGGGAAGAAACTTTGCATGGAATATACTGAAGATATGCACAACCAGCTGTGTAGGTCACGAAATAGAAGCACTGAATATCGTAACATTCCGAGCAGTTGCCACATCTATACTGTAATTTCTTTTCTTTTTTTAGAAATCTAAAATCTGGGACAAAATGATACAGCTTCCAACAAACACTCTGATCTATGCTTTCCTCAGTATCTACTGTGTGTGTGTGTGTGTGTGTGTGTGTGTGTGTGTGTATATATTCCTCATCTCACTGCCAATGAGAAAGAGATGGAATAAAAGAATTAATGGGAAAGGAAATGCAAGAAGGACGGCATTTAAAATAAAAATAACAACAATAACAGCTCCTCTAGATCAAGTGGAAGAGATTGTAAACAACTCCATCCATCAATGTATTTGCACATTGCCCAGTTAAAATCTTAATTATTTTTTATCTATTAATCCTGGGTTATAGGTGAGTTAACAATATGGATGCTTCTTTTATTTCTCATGAGAAAGACAAGTGGGTTTTGCGAAATTCCAGTAGGAGTGTTAACAGCAGCAATATATATATACAACACACACACACACACACACACAGAGTTTGTTGTCTCAGAGTGGCAAAGAGAAGCCATAAAGCCTGAATTGGTGTGGCTTGTGGTTTAGAGCTATTTGGCAGATCCTCATGTGAGCATTTGGACACATTTGGTGTCCTATTATACAAAGACTCCTGTCTTTATTTGGACAGAGAGAAGGGAATTGGGGTGGGATGATAGGAAGCCCATTTCATGTCTCCCTCAGGATGGACAGGAGAGCCTCCCATAATGAGGTGGCTCTCCTTTTCTGCCTGAGGTCCTCATCCTGCAAGAAATGATAGAATCCATGTGCTCCCTCTCTGGTTGCATCCATTTGCATTTTCAGCCACTCCGAGCATCAAAATGGGAGATTCAAATTAGCAGGTGTTGATGCCAATAAGCTTTTGCAGACAAGCTCTGCTCTGACCTGGCATTAAGCATTTAGCAAGTGAGAAAGTAGGAAATTGGATATGCAGCAAGAGGCCTTCTACATCTCGAATTGGTCTATTGCAGAGTATCCCTCAGTGGCTAAGTCTTTTCTGTTGATATCAAATCTATCTTGAATTAAAGGGATACACTAAAAATATAGCTCTAGTAAAGACTGGTTGCAAATGTAAGTACCTCCACTTCCCCTCCATTTCTGCTGTAAATATTGGTTGCTTAATTTAATTCATGGCATTAGCAGTGGAACAGATCAGGCCTGGCTTGGATCTTGAGCAGAAAGACCTTTTGAGGAAGTTTGTAATCCTGGACATCGTTCAGTGAAAAAGAGGCATTTGTGTTCCTGAGTATCTCCCCATTGAAATCTAAATCCCTGACATTCATTCTGTGCCAAATTAAAAACAGCATCTGGAAAAACAAAGCCTTTCCAAACCGACAAACAGAAGTGACTTTTCCCCTCTCGTCATTCCTTCTTGTTATATCCTCTGATTTCACTGTATATTACCTGTAACCAAATGATATGGCTTCGGGCTATCTATGATATTCTAGCAAAGCTGTCACATCTCTTTAAGATTAGAACATAAAAGTCTGGCTTTAAATTCTTGTTTAGCCAGGATGTTCACTAGGTGGCCTTAGGCTAAGCCACAATATCAATAAAAGAGCATTATCCTGTGCACAATCCCTGATATGCAGTTAAAGAAGGTAGGATATAATTGTGTGCCCTTTAAAAAAACAGTTTTCTTTAAGCATGAATAGTGATGATGATTTATTTATCTAATTTATTAATGTTGTTGTGCCTTTGAGTCATTGTTAACTCTTGGTGACTGCAGTTTTCCTGGCAATGTTTTTGAAGGTGGTTTGCCTTGACGTCTTCCTAGGGCTGAGAGAATATGACCAGCCCAAGACCATGCAGCTGGCTTTGTGCCTAAGGTAGGAACTAGAACTCACAGTCTCCTGGTTCCTAGCTTGGTGCCTTAATCACTACATCAAGCTATCTCTCCAGTTTATTCATTCTTTTCATTAAACTAGACATACCCAATTCCTGCAACCGTTCTTCATATGTTTTAGCCTCCAGTCCCCTATTATCATCTTTGTTGTTCTTCTCTGTACTCTTTCTAGAGTCTCAACATCTTTTGTATATCGTGGTGACCAAGACTGGATGCAGTATTCCAAGTGTGACCTTATCAAGGCACTCTAAGGTGGTACTAACACTTCATGTGATCTTGATTCTATCCCTCTGTTATTGCAGCCTAGGATTGCATTGGCTTTTTTGGTGGCTGCAGTCCACTGCTGCTTATATTTAAGCATTTGTCCACTAGGACTCCAAGATCCCACTCTCATTTACTGCTCTGGAGCCAGGTTCCACCTATTCTATACCAGAACATTTGGTTTTTCTTGCTTAAATATAAAACTTTACTTTTCTCATCATTGAATTTCATTTTGTTGGTGTGAAAAGTAAGCCCTGACACTTAGGCAAGAAATTAGAAAACTCTTAAGATACATGTTGGGCAATCTGCCATCCTTTCTTGTGCTTTTGCTGGAGACTGAAGACAGGTTAGGTCAAGGTGAAATGCCATTCCAGAGCAGGCCTGAGATTAGGGATTTCAGATGGATTCAAATTAGAGATTAGATGGAAAGTTATAGGAGAACAGGTGCTTATAATTTTTGTTTTTTGGACAACTAGAAGCTAACAGTGTGATGGATCAATGCAGAGGTATATTCATGTTAATATATTCTGCAGCTCTGCTAATAATCAGGCATGATACTTGATAGTTGGCAAGAATCAACATCGTCTTTTTCTATTTACTGTCCACAGAGCTTCAATGCACTTTGAGCTATTAACGTGCATTTGTTATTAACTATAATTTGTCACCAGTGGGTTAAATTGACAAAGAGGCACTACCTTAGAATAGAACATTCTACATTCATTTATATGATGTGATATATTTTTTGTACCTGGATTACCAATGGATCGTGTGCTTTCTTAAGAACTAGTCTTGATTCCTGTGGTCATCTCAGAGTAGGCAAGGGCAAAGGGAAAATGGGAGAAAATTCCTTAATGGGACAGGAAATTTCACTATATTTGGAAAGCAAGTTTAGTTCTCTGGCAGATTTACCTTTTGTTATTGGAATTTTGACTAAAGAAAACAATGTGCAGTGTTCTGTAGAAAATGTTGGTGAGAACACTCCATAAATCAAACATGCACTTTATAGAATAGCCACAGTTTGTGTTTGGAAGGCATTTGCAGACTTTGAGTACCATTTGCAGTTGGAAAATGTTCTTATGTGCCTGGAACTGGCATTCTCTTCTTACTCAGGAAATGAGATAGAACAGTCTAGGTTTAATCTACACATTTTGCTTTTGTGATGCCTGTTCTTGAAAGATGATAGGTCATAAATCCTTCACAGAAGGAATGGCCACCTTTGATAGTTTTAGAGGCTGCAGTATTCTCCAGATAGTGATCAAGAAACCAGGAACATATTTTGCGGCACAAAGTAACTGTGTTGGTTGTGATCAGATTCTGAATTGCCAAGAATCGGCCTTGCCAAGCCACAAGGGTCTCACAACACAAATCTGTGCTCCAATACAATTCTCAAAGATGGATGTAAGACAAGGTGTGAAGTATTTTTCTTTGTTTGGGAAACCTGCCATTTCCTTTGTGAATGTAATTGTCAGTAAATGTTGGGCAGAGAAAGAATTACTGTGTTTCAGTAAAATATTGGTGAAGCAGTCAAAGATCAGACTGAATAACTTTTGATTGCCATCACAGATGTATGGAAACATATTTTAAGTGGACCACCATTTCACCATTTCAGTGGCTACTGATCTGAGTTTCTACCTATTTTTTAAAAAAAAATAATTCCTGAAGATTAGGCAGATCTTTTTGTAGCATCTGGATGCAAGCACCAGGTTCTAAATTATAATCCTAGGATGCATTAGACATATATCCTTATTATCTCTCCTCTGATTCCCATAAACCAGCCCAGCCAAGGATAATTATTGTAATTAATAACATCTGCATATCTACCCCTTTCCTATGCCTAAGAAAAACTTAGTCAAACATGATGTTTTGGGCAGTTCTATAGTGTTTTCATAGGGAAATGGTAGAGGGCTGATTCTGACATGCTGCAATTCTGCACAAATGTATTTTTATTTTAGAATTGGATCATCACTTCTGCATACACATGTTTAAGATCAGTCTGACATTCACAAAAATTTCCTAGCAGCTTCATTTGATGTTTTGTCATGTGACGTCTTGCAGCCAAACATGCAGACTTTCTGTACGATAGCAGCATTTATATTCAATTTTTCCTGGAGTGTATTAAGGCCAGCAATTCCTAGTAATTCATTAATGCATTATCCCAGAACTTTTTAATGCAGTCAGTAAGGTAGAGATCAATAGTGTTGTCATCTCCTCATATTATAGAATGGCAGGTGGCGGGGGGAGGGATTTGTCCAAAACTGCCTAATAAGCCTTTTAAGGAAATAAGAATTCAACCATATATTTCTGATGTTATAGCATACATATATTGTCAGTCAGTTTGGATTCAATGAGGCTTCTTCCTAGATAGCCATAGTTATTTATTTTTATTATCCCACCTTTATTATTTTACAAATAACTCAAGGTGGCGAACATATACAACACACCTTCTTCTTCCTCTTTTCCCCACAAGAAGTCTGTGAGGTAGGGGTTGGGCTGAGAGAGAGAGAGAGTGACTGACCCAGCTGGCTTTCATGGCTGAGGTGGGACTTGAACTCGTGACCTCCCGCTTTCTAGTCTAGTGGTGCCTTCACCACTAGACCAAATTGGCGCTCTCTCTTTCTTTATGCTCACTTGGTCTAATAAATGCATTGGACACAAGTAGACTTCTTTCTAAAGTGACATATGGTCTTTTTGGTCCCACATTCCATTTATCTTTTCCACTTCCAACTGCAACCATCTGTGAAAATCAGTCCTCCCACTCCTGGGCATTTGAACATCTGGTGAGACTTCCATTAGTACTCAGAAATAAGGGATCACTTTGGGCAACACCTATACTTGTTGATACCTTTCCTCCTTTTGTTCAGGCAGCTTCTCCCATGATAAATACTGTTATTATAATGGCTATATTTAAGGGCCTATAACCATAGAACAAACGGGGTCCATCCATCTCCTTTTCCTCCCATGATCATATTGACTTTATCTCCTTCCGAGCCCATGTAGGAGATAGCTTAAATTGTCCTTAATTTTCCAGTGTATCTTCTTTTAAGAAGAGAATAAACTATGGCAACTTTGCTGTAGTTCCGAATCACTGATCAATTGCACATTGTATAGCACACTGTACAGTCAAGTGACCCTTAGGGAGAAAGTCAAGCCACATTATTGGTTATTTTAAGCTGGTACAGAGATGTCCTCAACCATCTGGACATTGTCTTCCAGTTGGGACAACACAGTAGTCCAGTTCTTTAAAGCCAATCAGTCCCCCTTTATCTATCTGGATTTCAAGCCAATCCTAGTTGGGGAAGGAGCTGTGCTTTCTTTTTTTTTTTTAAAAAATATGTTTTATTATTTTTTTTAACATAATCAACTTAATATTCGGTAAACAGTGTGTTGTCTAATTTACATTTAAGAAACATTCACTAACAGTTGATTTCTATAATCTATAGTCCACATAATAACTTTACTTGATTTCTTCTTTTCCCATAATGTTCTCTTTTACCAACCATAAGTTAATACAATTCTTGTTGTTTTAATCAATGATGACTGAGTATAAAAGTTTTCTAATATTTCTACAGATAATAATCTCATCAATATAATATTCCTTTTCTATCTAGTCATTCTGGTTGTCTCATTATAGATCCTGATTACACTTCTTGTTTACATTTGTTTTTCCCACAATGTTCAAAACATTCTTACTGGTTAAGATTTTCTCAAAGTTAATTACATTTAAATATTTAACTCTATTTTTTCTCATGTAAGCCAACCCAATACTTTTACCTTTCTTGAGGAATAAATAAGACTAAAAAAAGAAGAATAAGAATAAAAAAAAGATAGTATGCTACTTAAAATCCCTATTTCTTATAAGCTAATACATATTTATTTCCAAAAAAATTTCATTCTTTTTTACCATAATTAAAAATATATTTAATCTTTAAATATTCCATTTAATAAATCTAGTCCTCTAGACTTTTAACTCTTATTCAAAACATTTTTAATCCATTGTAATTTTCTTAAAGTCAATCACCTAAAACATTTCTTTTATATAAGCTATTCCAACTCTTTTATATTACTCATATCAAGAAATAAAATAAAAAAGAAGAAAAAGAAAGTACTATGTTACTTGAGGGGCTTTTCCCTCTTAAAGTCAAATTCACATCCAAAGTTTTTATATTTCTTTAACCATATTTGAACAGGTGTTTCTTTTTTAAACATTCTCTCTGATAGGCCTCATCGTCTATTTTCTTAATTTTCACTTTAGTCTTTTTCTTTTGCCCGGTATCTTTCTTAATCAATATGTTCTGCTGAGTCAAAGAATCTTTCCATATTCTTGTAGGTGTTACTGTAGATATAAAAAGTACAATATCTTTGTGAGAGGTGTTTGCCCATTCATTTTTGTTGAAAATCTTTTTCTTTCTTTTTCTCTCTGCTTCTCTTATCATTTTTTGTCTCTCCAGTTCTAGTGTTTTTCCTGGCATCTCTGCAGTATAAGTATAAGTTGTCTTTTCCAAATCCAGTATTTCTTGCAATTTTTTTTCACTTGGGTGTAATAATAATAATAATAATAATAATAATAATAATAATAATAACAACAACAACAACAACAACAACAACAACAATAATAATAATAATAATAATAATAATAATAATAATAATAATAATAAAAAAGTTGGAAGGGACCTTGGAGGTCACCTAGTCCAGCCCCCTGCTCAGGCAGGAAACCCTATACCATTTCAGACAAATGGCTGTCCAGTCTCTCCTTAAAAACTTCCAGTGTTGGAGCATTCACAGCTTCTGGAGGCAGGTTATTCCACTAGTTAATTGTTTTGTTAGGTTCCATCTTTAAGTCTCTATCCTCAAATTTGTATTCACTTGTCTGTTTTATCTGTTCCTTCTCTGTTGTTGTTTCCTGGGATTTTTGTTGTTGTTGTTGTAAAGTTAAATTGGAGAGGAATTGGTTTATATTTTCAAAGTTATTTTGGATTTCTTTGTGGATCAAAATCATTGTTATTTGAATTAGTTGTAACATATCATATGTCTCCTCTTGAAAAGTATTTATTTTTTCTTGATAGGTTCTTTCTATAAATCTCTGATTTTCCATGATGACCAAGAATCCAAATTTTCTTTTCTCTGCAAAATAGCTTTGGGATCAGAGTTAAATAGATACTTGTAATCCAGAAAGTTCAAAAACAGTTGTTGTTTTTGTGTTCTCTGAAGTTTGTAAGTCTCACTTTGTCTGCAACCCAGATTGTTTTCTTTTTTGTCACAGCTGTTCTCTATTAGAGCTTTGAAGGTCACAAGTAGAGATTCGTTTTTTCCAGATTTTGCCAAGTTCTGCATGAAAGCCATAGCTGTTGTAGTCTTCATCCACCACTAGATGTCAGCACTGGTTTATTTTTCAAATTTTCAAAATGAACAAATTGCCTTTAAAATGACAATCTTAACCATTCAGTAACTTCAAACTTATACAAATTTAGGTTTTATAGTCATTTCATTTCATTTCATTTCAATACATTTTGGTTCTCCATAAAAGGTTTAATTCACCACTTCCGTTAGTAAAAGTGTGGGGCAAAAATCCCCCTCCTTCACTTTCAGAGATTTTTTGCTTCTTGGGATTTTTTTCCCTTCAAGAAAGTTGATAAATAGGATAGAGAAAATCGATGTTCTTACCCAGATTCAAATGCGCTGTTTACAATCTGCTTAAAATAGTGCTTTTGACTTCAGTTGCCTGCAGCTTGGGCTAGACTCTGAAGCTAGGCTAGCCTTGCTCATGTTGGTTTCTGGAAGGCTTCTCCTGGACCAATCGGGTTGACTGCCATCTCTCCGAGGTCCCCGGGATGTCCTTCCTTCTTTGCCATGTCTTCAGGACAGCTTCTGGCCCATTTAGGGTCCCCTAACAGGAAGAAACTCAGCCAAAGGACACGGAGTCCTGGACTCCTCGTCTGCTGCACTGTTGTGCAGAACTGAAATTTGGAGCTGTGCTTTCTTTGCCCATCTATTTATTTTTGCATCTTGATTTTTACCTGATTTTATTACATTTCACAATACAAGTCATTTTGTACTTGTCAGAAGTTGTTCAGGCTGTTTTGAACATGGGTTTAGCGCTCTTACGGATTAGAGTTAAAAGGCATCTCCAAAATCAGTTCTGGTTTGGTGTTTTGGGTGAGTGCACTCAAAGGCAGCCCAACTATAAACTGATAGTAGCGTATTGTTAGGAATGACACTATTTTCACATTCCCCAGTGTACAAAACAAAAGATACTTGGCCTGGTGCAAATGAATTTTGATAAAAAGCATTTATTCACTAATCATGGCAACTTTTAATAGTCGTTTTCTTCTCTAGCAATAGCTCCAAACGATGTTAAAGATGAATGATGAATGAATGCTTTCCCACTGGCTGGTGACAATTGATGGAAACAGAGGAAAATAAAGTAGAAGGAATCCACTTAATTCCCTAACCTTGGAGCATCTTGTGCCCCATAAATATGGGTAGCACCATTTGCCAAGGTAGCATCTGTGACAGGATAGGGAGCACCTGTGAGAGCAGATATGCCCGTTTAATTGTCTATAGCTCAAGGATGGAGGAATAGCCCATCAACCAGTTCATGAGGAAGAATTCTAATACTGGAAGTATTTTCTTGAATGATTAATTGAAGTAATCAGAGATATCTCAAAGCTGCCTTCTTATAATTTGCTAATTCCAAACCAGATTCACAAACACAGTTGCCGCGTTCATAGGCAGTGATGCCCAAGCAAACCATATTTGAGCTCAATATGATGACTTGGTTCATACAGCATGCTAAGACAGTGGCTAGAATCCTGCAACACACTAAACCACAATATACCCAATCCATTTTTGCATGGTCTAATGCAGTGTTTCTCAACCTTGTCAGCCTGAAGACGTGTGGAGTTCAATTCCCAAGCAAGCCATGCTGGAGATTGAGAAACACTAATCTGGTATGTTGTAACTAGCACATATGTAACCTCATGGCTCAATTCTATACATGTCTATGTGGAAGTAAGCTCTGTTCAATTTAATAGAGCTTAATCTCTGACCAGTGTTATATTTTTTTAAAAAAATATGAAGAAAGCTGGTCTCTCCCCATCTGCAGTGGCAGAGAAATTTTTTTTTTAAAAAAGCACCATTTGGAAATCTGCCTAATTCATATAACTTGGCTATTTCTGCAGCCATTAAAATGCATTCTATACATCTTCTGAAAGAAACTAAATTTCCATTACCCTCTGTAGATTCTATATATATACACACTGCATGAATTGATGATTGAGTGGTGCAGTGAAAGTGTTTGCCTACTCTGAGGCATGTTTTTGTAATCACCGATAGCTTCTACTACATTTTAATCCTGGTAGGATTTTTTTATTTAAAAAAAATAAAAATAAAAATATTACTCACAGAATTTCCTGTAAATAGGCTAATGTTTCTTTATGCATTTTCTAGATTGACAAAGAAGGAAGTGCTTATCCATCCTTCAAGAAAGAGGTAGGATTCCCAGAATTCCTGAGCCAGCATATTTCAGGGATTCTGAGAGTTGAAGTCCACAAGTCACTAAAAGGTCCATAGTTCCCTACCCCTGCTTTAAGAGGATCTTTAAGGATCGGAATAACTTTCCAGTTTTACATCCTAACGCATGTCTTCCTAAACTGGGGCTACATTCCCAGACTTGAGATGAATTGGTTATAGATATGTTTCTTAGAGAAAGAGAATGCAGATAACATTTGTAGGCGGCTTTTTTTTGCATATGGAGGTAGAAGGTGACTTCCAAAAGTAAGATCTTGGCAAACCTTTTTGGATTCTTTGCTAAGATGTTTCTGAAATCTCTTGATTTAGAACAGAACAGAACAGAACAGAACGGAGCTGGAAGGGACCTTGGAGGTCTTATAGTCCTGCCTCACAGAGGATAGTCTTCAATTCGAAGAGCTACAGAAAAACACCAATCCGTTTAAATCATTGTCCAGTAGTACAAAATTTAAAAGAGCCATTACAAAGAAAAAGAAAAAGGATTCCTGAAATTGCTTATCAATAGTGAATAGTCCAGAACAAATGAGACACAAATTTATAATCTTTGTCATCATGGTCAGACATATTTCTATTTAAATTTTATCCATTGTTTCCAAATTTGTATTTATACATATAAGCCCAGTTCACATAATATACCTAATATAACTGAACTAATCAGTTGTTATGGGTATGTGCAATACTAAAAAGCCATCACTAAAAACCCTGGTGGACGTGGTTTATGCCACACCCTAAACCACAAAAGTATTTTTTAAAAAACAGTAAAAAAACAACAACAACCCTAGCTGAGCTGAGCTGTTTAAATGCTATCATTAGCTCATCATCTGATGCACTTATACAGGTTGTGCGTAAAATGGCCTCTTCTGTGTGGCTCTGCATTTACTTTGATTCTCTTTGGTTAATACTTCCTCCCTTTTTGAACTGATGTATTTCCGCAATCACATTCTTCTTCCACCAATACACAGATTTGGAGGCAACAGCAAATACACAGGTAGAAACTCTTTCTAGGTGAGGCTGAAATTGTCTAAATGCTATAGAAAACAGCTGTCTCCCAATGTCACATCTGGCAAGTATCTCTTCCAAATGATTTCCATGCATATGCAGGGTGGATGGGTGCCATGTGTATTGTGTGCAAGCTTCTATAGAAACAGGAATACATGAAAGCTCCCTAACTATGGAACTGGATGCTGAATGTGTGAACATCAAAGCAAAGAGTTACCTGCTATATAGATACCTAGGTCAGGAAGACTCACAGGTGTGTATAGAGAATGATTATAGAAGTTTAGAATGATCCTTACATGTGTAAACCATGTAATTCATGAATCTTGCCTTTCTCCAATACTTATAACATTGTTTTTCATAGATTCTGCCTACTTGATTATAATCCTAGTCATCCATGATAATGTTGGCTTGCAAGTCAAAGTACAATTAAGCTATGGCTTAATATGGTATCTGCTTCTCTGCAGATGTTTAATTAAAGGATTACTACATTTGCATTTAGTGTGAATGTTAACTAAAATGTTTGGGTTCTCTATAAGTTATCTATTTTGGATACATATTAAACCACAGTACTGAATGCTTTGCATCAAGAATTAACCAATAATGATAACATTTCATTAAAATGTACCATTTATTTTAGAAGGGAAAGGTGATTTTATGACTTTCGGCATTCTCCCCAATATTATATGGGTGAGGAAAGCAACACAAGAAAACATTCAACCAAATTTCCTTCTAGATAACCCAATTGTACAGGAGAGACATTCTGTCTTCAACATTTACAAATGACTGATTTTAATCTTCTAGAGCCAGTTAAAAGCTTCTGCCTGATGCATAAAAATTAAGTCAGTGGTAATTTATGTAAGCAAGCCTGGAACTTTAGTAAACTCTTGCCAGAAAGTGTGTGTGTGTGTGTGTGTGTGTGTGCGCGCGTGCGTGCTCAAAGGAACACAATTGGCTTTTTGGTGCCAGCCACTATCTTATAAATGATAAACACTGCAATTGGTAAGATTTCAAAATCTCTGCTTGCCAGGTTAATGGTCCACATTGTTGGCAACTAGCAATCCACTCTGCCCATTGAGAGGACCAAAAAGCAAAGAAAGATTATGTATTTTATTTATTTAGGAAACAAACTTATAGCCTCCCATTTACCAGACAGAACCCTGGGTGGCAAACAAGAACTAAAACTACAAATTAATTAAAACATTAAAAACCCGATTAAAACAACATTGAGGCCCCAATAAAACCGGCATCAACCTCACTATGCTGGCTTCATCAGTATTGCAACCTGGTGCTTACATGAAGGCCAACAAGATTGGACCATGCTTATCTCTAATAACAAAGGTGTCATGACAGAGACCCTGTTTCCCTCAGAGCAACTGGAGTATGCCCACCCTGCCAGATTTAGCAGAATGGACAGAAACCCACTAGAGATAATATAATGAATGTTAACTTACCAGGATATGCTATTGGACCATGGTAGAGGCTAATGGCCTTACCGTGCTCTATTAAATTTCATTTTATTGAGTTCTAAGAAGCTAGCTGATATGCAATACCCAAACCACTTTGCTCTATAACTGCAAAGTGAAACAGAAGCCTAAGCTATCTCCTGTAACCAATCAAATGACGCGGTGCTTCTGGAACTCTGCTCAATATTTCTGCACACTCTGTTATC
Organism: Vipera berus; assembly: GCF_964194415.1. Classification (NCBI taxonomy): domain Eukaryota; kingdom Metazoa; phylum Chordata; class Lepidosauria; order Squamata; family Viperidae; genus Vipera; species Vipera berus. The sequence continues at coordinate 85,917,997 of NC_138204.1, forward strand.
TGTTTTCTGATGATGATGCATTTGTGTACAGGTAGTCCTTGACTTATGACCATAATTAAGAGCTGTGGTGGCGCAGTGGTTAGAATGCAGTACTGCAGGCTAATTCTGCTGACTTCCAGCTGCCAGCAGCTCGGCAGTTCGAGTCTCACCAGCTCAGGGCTGACTCAGCCTTTCATCCTTCCGAGGTCGGTAAAATGAGGGCCCAGATTGTTGGGGGCAATGTGCTGACTCTGTAAACCGCTTAGGGAGGGCTGTAAAGCACTGGGAAGCAATATATAAGTATAAGGGCTATTTGTTATTGCTATTGGGAACAAAATTTCCATTGATAAACAAGGCGGTTGTTAGCTACCCAATTTTATGACTTTTTTTGTCACAGTTGATAAGTGAAACTCTGCAGTGGTTAAGTGAATCATGAGGTTGCTAAATGAATCTGGCTTCTCTCGCTGACTTTGCTTGTCATAAACCAGCTGGGAAGGTCACAAATGGTGATCACATGACCCAGGATGCTGCAACTATCACAAATATATGCCAGTGGCAAAGTGCCTGAATTTTGATCATGAGACCAAAGGGTTGTTGTGATGGTTGCAAGAGCGAGGAATGGTGACTTCTTTTAGCATTACTGTAACTCTGAATGATCACTGAACGAATAGTGATAAGTCAAGGACTACCTATATAGACATACAGACACAAATACAAAGGTCCATTTCTTCAATAATCAAATTATTAACGTAACATTTAACGTATTGTAGAACTGCAGTTCCAATTTATTCTGGGCAAGCTCCCATTAAACCCATTGAATTTTTTCCAAGTAAACCTGCTTAAAGCAGTGTCGCACCACATGGCAGTTTGGACAAAAAGGGAGTTTGAGTATAGAACAGGATGCAACTTGAATAATTAATTAGCTGCGAATCGACTTCATTTGCTTCTTAAGGGTCATAGTCTAACTTTTCATTAAAAATGCTAATGGCAGATGAAAAAAAGGTATAAGCATGCATATACCTAGATATCCAGTCATAAATGGGTTCAGATGGACAGATACGTTATAGACTCAAATGAGAGAGGAGCTGAACACCCTAGAAGTAGCATAAGACACAAAGAAGAAACATAATTGCTATTGGCATTTTATTTTTTTTAAAAATTACCCATTAGGGAGACTACAGAAGAATGAAGCAGAACAAACCAAAAAATACTTAATGCTTATGTGGCATGAGGTTCAATTGGACAAAGCTTCCAAGAATGTTATTAAAAGTGAAATTTTTGGTTCTGCAGCAAACAGAGCCATTAAAGATGAAAAGCTGCACTAACCTTATTTACCTCAGGTTGAATATAAAACAACAGGAAATTTCAGTCTTATCTCCACTGTGATCTGATTATTATCCTACAAAATTATTATCATTATTTATTATCACATATGTTGCACTACCAGGGTGCATGAATCACACCCCAAGTAGCATACAGTTTTTAGTTCAACGCAAGGAAAATGAGAAGGAATAAAAGAAAAAAAAGAGAGAGATGGGATGAAAAGGGAAAGGAGAGACATGGGTTGCTTCAATTGCAGGCATTTAGACGCCATTTACAGGCTGAGGTGCAACAGAACAGGAGCAATAGAGAATGGGAATAAAGGCTTTGTAGACATTTTAAAAAATGGTCCTTAAAATGAAATGTGGAGGAAACCAAGCAGGTGGCATAAGGCAGAAGTTCTGGGAGGCTGCGATTATCGCTATCAAAAATATGCAATGACTTCTCTGAGGCCAACGTGCCAATGGGGATATTAGTTACCATGGCTAGCTGGAACCCCCCACGGAGACAATTATTGACCTATTTATCTTAGATTTTTTCTGCCTAAATCAGTCAGCAGTTGCTGGTAGACACTGGATAGGAAAGGTGGGCGACACAAAATAGTCACGATGGTTCCTCTGGTTTAAAAGGGTAGATATAAAACAAAAAGAAGCTCCATCTGTGTGTTTGACTTATATCACATGTCTTTCTAAGACAATGTATACAGAAGACTCCTTTCTTCACTCGTATCCCCACAACATCCTAACTACACCAAACCACAACTCATTTCTTTTTATTATTAGCTCCTGGGAATGAAAATCAGTTAGTTAGTCATTAAAAAAGGGGGGAGGGAGAGATTAAAAATTAAATATGGGAAAGCAAGAAGACACAGGTCGTCCTCCCACAGCACGTGCACTTTGTATTTAATTCTAAAAAACAGTGATGTCTTACTGATCAACCATCAGCTTAGTAGCCAGACCATTAGCTAGGCATCAATCTGACAACATTGAATATGGCTCTGTCAAGGTGTCAGCTCAAGAATGCCTTGTCAACAACAGGGAATGATAAGTTCCAGTGTGTGAGGAGCAAAGGCTATGAGATTGCTTCCCCATCTTCTACAGCAAGATGGTGCATGTCCTGAAGCAATTACTGTACACACTGTAGAGTCGGTTGTACCAAATCTAGATGTGAGAAAGTTAGCTGGCAGCCAGCAGACTGACGTTTGAATGGTTTGCAATGAGTTAGTTTCAGTTTCAGCATGCTTACCTGTTACAGTTAAATGCTATTCTATTTTTTCAATCTTCAATATTCACCTAACAACTTCATAGACATTACATATTTGGGAGGCAAATGGCTACTGAATAGCCCCTGTTTATTTTTTTTTATTTATTTTTTTACAAAGATTCACTCTAACCTATGGTAAAAATTACACAGAGGCAAGAGAAATCTTTGAGAAAATGCCAACCATTGTCTCCAATAGAAGGGAAGATATCTAGCTCAGGGTGGAAGCCCTTGATGCTCTCTGAGTTTGGCTGTTTGCTTGAAGACATTTCATTACTGGACTAGGTACCATCATCAACCGCACTCCCACTAACACTGGGACGGCAAGCTGCTGTCAAGAAAAAGGAGCAAACCTCACACTCGCTTGCACTGATAATGTTACCTAGTCAGGTAATGAAATGCCTGCAAGCAAACAACCAAGCTCAAGGAACACCAAGGACTCCACAATTGTTATCTGCCCCAAATGGCAACCCCCCCCCCCTTTACTGGTTCAATGGATGGCAATAGCCATGCATGAAAATTGCACATGATTTCCATAAAGTACTATTGAAATGCCCAGCCTTTTTATATTCTCACAATGGCCCAGTGGAGCAGAACATCCAGTATTCTGTAAATGATAATGCCTATTCCTCTGGTCCGTTGATAAATTTGACCCATGGTCAGGCAAGAAGACACATGTTGAGGGATAGCTCACCAACAGACATACATCGGTTGATTGATTATGTACCATCAAGTCGATGTCAGCTCTTAGCAACCACATCAATAGATAATGTATAAATTAAAAAGAAAACAACAAATGCAAGCAGATTTTGCATACAAGCAGATATTGCATAAGCATAAACCTTCTTTAGACACATATGCAAATACCTTCTTCTTCCAGACATTCTAAGAGAAATTCACAGCTGTTATATATAATGCAAAGGGGGGAGGGGAGGGGGAAAGAATGACTTAAGGTAGCCCTACCTTCACCAACATGTCATTACCCAGACTTTAAAGGCTATTACGTTCTGCATGCAAATGAGTTCTTTCTGTAATGATGTTGAATGCTTGCAGGAAAACGAAGAAACATTCTGGCTACCCCATGGACATTTGGCCTATCCCAGTGTTAACATCTCCACAATCCTGTAGATATTTAATTCATCAAGTGTGTTCCTCTTCTCTTGTAGCCCCAGGTCAATGTGACATGATATAAATAACAGTCTCATTTAGCTGAACCATTGATTGCTTGAATGTTTTGAAAGCCCACAAAGCTGTTTGAATTAATTAGGTTCTGCTGCATTTTAAAAACCTCCATCTAAACCTGTCTCTTGCAGCTTGGTGCAAGGGGAGGGGAAAACATGTCCCTTTTGAATTAATGCAGAATAACTTGCCAACCTGGTGCCCTCCAAGTGCTGGATTACATCTCCCAGAATTCTCAGCCGGTGTGTCCAATAGAATTCTGAGTATCTGTGGGCTCATATGTTGAAGATTTTAGATAAGGAGAATTCAGAAAGTAACTAGAAATGTAGCAATAGCAATAGCTATTATACTGCCTCATTGTGTTTTACAGCCCTCTCAGCAGTTTACAGCCCTCTCTAAGCCTATTGCCCCCAACAATCTGGGTCCTCATTTTACTGACCTCGGAAGGATGGAAGGCTGACTCAACCTTGAGCCTGTGAGAATCGAATTGCTGGCAGTCAGCAGAATTAGCTTGCAATACTGCATTCTAGCCACTGTGCCACCATGGCTCAGTGGCGTAACTTCATTAGCAGTCCCTGGGCATAAAACATTTGGTGCCAGAAAGACAGATCGGCTACACCTCCCACACTCCTTCACTATTGACCAAACAGGACTGGGATTGATGGAAGTCAAAATCCAAAACATCTGGAAGATACCACATGATTGGACAGGGTCTATAGACATGGGATGTTATAATTGGTAGTAAAAGCTTGTAACAGATACAAGAGATGTGCAGATTCCCAAAGTGGATATACTACAACTACCAGCATATTTTACTATTGGATATGCTAGTCTAACTACTGTGTAATCACTGGTTAAAGCTCCTGGGACTACTAGTTACATCTACACATCCTATCGGGTCCAGCAAGAAGGCATGTTACAGCTGTTGTCAACTAGGGAGTTTTGTTGGGTGGGGTGAGAAGGAAAGCCTTTTCTGCTGTGACCCCCGCCCCCCCAACCTGTGAAACATCCTTCCCCATGAGATGAAGCTGATCCCAATCTGGTTGGTCTCTTGGAAGGCTTTCAAAACAATGCTTGTGCCAACAAACCTGATAGAGTGGAGCCTGCTAGGTGGCTGTGTGATAGTTAGCTGGATGCACTCTTTGTATGCTTTGCTGCTATTCTGTTTTTAAAACTAAAACTTAGTTTTAATTTTAATTTTAAATTGTTTTGTATGCATCCCAGAGTCACAACAAAAGATGAGTAGCTAAACAAATATGATCAATCGATCAGTTAGCAAGATGGGAAGGTCATACTCCTCTCACCCTGGCTTGTAGGAGACAAAGCTTACTAAATCAGGTGTCTCCAAACTTGGCAACTTTAAGACCTGTGGGCTTCAACTCCCAGAATTCCTCAGCCAGCCACACTGGCTGGAGAATTCTGAGAGTTGAAGTTCAGAAGTCTTAAAGTTGCCAAGTTTGGAGACCCCTGTTCTAAATTACTGAATAATAACCTCCTGGCTAGGGAACAGCATACTCATCAATATATCATTTCTGGTCTCCTTATTTTATTGTAGGATGGACTGATTAGGTTCCTTTAAACTAAGTTCTCCTGTTCAGTATGTCTAATAGGGCAGAGTCTGGGCCCTTTCTTCAGGGAAATGACACACGGTCGCCCCCTTTGGGTCCATTTCCTAATGACCATAATAAAGGTGACATCAGGAATGAATGGCTCAATTACTCTCTTGAATTGCAAAGTCAGGTTGTGAATTCTCACAGGCAATAGAGCCGGAAAGAGACCTCAGAGATTAATGGGGAATAGAAGCCTGTTCTGATGAACCCAACATATGCAAAGAGGACAGAATAATAACATAAAGGATTGGAAGAAAAAAAAAAGGGGGGGGAAAGAACCTAAAATAGCTTAGGGAGAACTGAATATTTTGAGCTATGAACTGCAGAGTCAGTTGGAAGATAAAACCAGAAATTTGGACATGGAGGAAAGGTGGAATGAACTAGCTTGAGTTTCTGGCCACATAAGATTTCTGGGAGAACTAGTTTGGTCTAATGGTGAAGGCACCTGGCTAGAAATTGGAGATTGTGACTTCTAGTCCCACCTTAGGTGCAAAGCCAGCTGGGTGACCTTGGGCCAATCACTCACTTAGCCCTAGGAAGAAGAAGGCCATGGCAAACCACTTCTGAAATCTTGCCAAGAAAATTGCAGGACTTGTCCAGGTAGCTGCCAGGCATCAACACTGACTGAAAGAAAGAAAGAAAAAAACAACAACACACCCTATAAACAGAGTTCCTGGTGTAACAGCTACAGCAGCAACAGGAGGAGAAAAGAAGTGATGGGCATTGGGGTAAATAAAGACACAAATGTTTTTCAACTTGGGCAATGTCCAGGTATGTGGACCGGCTGTTTGGGCAATCACCATGGTGATTGTGTAATTTTGAGAGCTGAAGTACGTGCATTGGGATGTTGTCCAAGTTGAGAAGCATGAATTAGAGCATTGCAAATGCCATTTGTCTACTAAGGGAGTCTGAACTGACCATGATAGGAAAAAAAAAAGCCAAATGACTATCATGGTCGTAACTGGATACTGTATAAGTTTAGCAATTAAATCAAAATCAGTATTGGAAAATAAAATTAGGAATGGAATTACAAATACAAATGGTAGTATTGTAGTGGTTTTACACAAACCTATGAGGCGATCCTACTTGGGTATAATGTTGCCACCTAATTAAAACAAGAACCTGGTTGCTTCTTTTAAACGTTGGCTGCCTGGTTGGTTCATTATTATCCTGCTATTAATTCTCTTTGCTGGAAAACATCACAATTGCAGGATCCTACTTCTGACATCCAAGAGTAGCTGATCTGGGCTATAAAAATCCAGCTGACCACTATCTGGGAGCAAAAAAAAAAAGAAAAGAAAATTAAAACATTTCTGCTCCCATCTTGTGGTTATCTCATTTTCTGCAGCCCAGCCTGGTGGCCCTATTACACCCAGACATAAAATCAGTTCCAGTATTGCTTTTTTTTTCTTTTTCCTTTTGGTTTATTCTCAGCTTTATAGCCAAGGGATTTAATTTCCATGAACACAAGCAAGCAGACCAATTAGGCTCTGGACATTGACCATTAATCACATAGACCATCGAGGGATCAGCTGCTTGGGTCAGTTTGCTGCCAGGGCCCTGCTTGTGATTTTGGTTTTGTTAGTGCTTTTCCTGAAATGCATCCCTTTTGCTCTACTGACTGGGGAGGGGGAAATCTATTGTAATACTTTTATGGAGAAGGAAGGAAGGAAGGAAGGAAGGAAGGAAGGAAGGAAGGAAGGAAGGAAGGAAGGAAGGAAGGAAGGAAGGAGACCAAATAAGACCATCTTATTTGTCAATGTTCCCCAGAGATGTAAAAGAAATATGTCACCAATTTCTGTGTAGAAGCGAATTTATGAAATTTTGCTGCAGCATGAAATCTGTTAGTTCCTATTTTTCTTTGGTCAGATAGAAAACCTGTAAGTGCTTCCCCTTTTTTGAAGAAGAAAAAAACAACACCATAATGGAAGAAAAATATATTTGGAAAAGAATGTAGCATTTCAAAAGCTTAGGTACAAAATCAGACAGAAATTACCTCCCTTAGGGAAATGTAAATTGAAGCAAGAATGAGGGGAGACTTGTGCTAGAGTGAAAAAAAAAACCACCAATAGTTTTTACCGTATCATCTAGAGCAGGGGTAGGCAACCTCGGCTCTTTTATGACTCATGGACTTCAACTCCCAGAATTCCTGAGCCAGCCAAGCTGGCTCAGGAATTCTGGGAGTTGAAGTCCATGAGTCATAAAAGAGCCGAGGTTGCCTACCCCTGATCTAGAGAAACCAAGTCACAAGCAGCAATGTAGCATGGAAGAGAAAGCTGTAAGTGGATGTGGATTTTAACAAACCTTATCAAAAGCAAACGAGCTCAATGGCTTGGAATCCTCTCCTGTTAATGAGGACAATAAAACAGATCAGATGCTGCTGATCTGCCCTTTATTATTCTCCTCTTTTGTCTCCCGGACCATCCAGCCGCTGAAGATAATATGAAGATTCTGTATCGAAATCACAAGGGGAGAATGAAGTTACCTCACAAAAGCTTCAACTGCTCTACCAAGTCCACAGCATTTATGCTTCTTATTTCAGACAAGCATCCCTGCATACTGTATTTGGTAAATAATTTGTGGCAAGGATGTAAAGGCAACCTCTCAGTGATAGATCTGAGTCCAGGGTTCGGTTTACCAAGATCTGAATAAAAAGCTCCGAGCCACTCTAGTTTTTAATCTTTCCTCTTTCGGCCCTTATCAAGGTGTCCATTGGTGGAGGGAGATACTAATTAGGTCATGAGGTAGATTTAACCACATGTTAACCCCCCCCCCCCACTCCTTTTTAATGTGCATCACATATTTTCAAAAGGGCAGGGCTTGGATCTTCACTTTTTTTGACCTCACCCCATCGCGGATGCCCCTGTCTTGCTAACTACCCCTTAATTCCTGCTCTAGTGGTTTCTTGTCCTATTATCAAGGCCTTATATATATATTTTTTCATAGCCCATGCGTCCCTATCTGTGATCTTTGCTTCTCCAACTCCTCCACCCCAGCTGATTTTTTCCTTCAGAAAGGTTGCCATCTCCCCTCTTATACCGATGATGTGTGGAGCTGCCTCCTCATCTGCTCTTCTTGCTTCCTACAAACCCTTCCTCAAAACCTACCCTTTATATTTGCAACCTTCCTTAAGGTCATTCTTGGTTGTAGCTGCAAGCTAAGTGATAGGGAAAGTGAACAGGTTTGAGTGTGGACGTGCAGGTATGGTGGGATAGGTCAGAGGGATATGTTTTAGCAAGCAGAAAGGCGAGTTCCAAAAGCATGGGCATTTTTTGCTTTTAGTTTTTAATCCAGTCCCTTAGCTGCCATTCCTACCATAGCTAATCCTGAAGGGAAGTTCAGGCATGCAGCTAAATTGATCAGATACTCTTCCCCTTTTTAATCCCACATCCATTTCCCTTCTCCCCTTCTTTTGCTGTTTTTTTTTTAAAATAGCAGCATCTTTGGAGCAGTATGTCCTATTCAAATTGCTTTCTACATTGGCAGTCCTGAAGCAGGAATAAAGAGCAATAAATAATAAACACAACTTTTCTGAAGGATACAGATCTCCAGCCTCATTATTGTATTGTGGATTAATAAATAACATGAAATAGATGCCAAGCAGTATGTTAATATCACACCTTCGTGGTCAAGTCATTCTAACTGACATTTGTTACTTGCAGTTTTCATTCAATGTGTGTTAAGTATTTGTCAAGGCTTTTTGAAAGCACCTTGCTAATTAACTCTTTCATTCCTGCTTTGGCCTGTCTCAAGGCTTATCCACAGGATATAGTCAACTATGACAGCTCATTATTTGTGAAAATTATTCAAATTGCTAATAAAGAATTTTGGGAGGCTGATATGGCCATTTCGAACTCTTTATGTTCTCATCAATCAGTCATACCCTTTATCTGAGATTCGAACCTATACACACACACACACACACACACACACACACACACACACATATATATCAAAAGGATCTGCAAATTAAAACAATGCCATGTGAAAGCAGATGGAAAATGAAGTTTTTGGTAACAGGCATCTTCTGAGAGATGATGAGTAGCATAATGTAGTAACCTACAAATTTCATAAATGTCTTTTGTGCTTAAATTTTTGGGATGGACTTTTCTGCTTCAAACTCACCCTCACTTTATACAGGACATTTTCTTAATTATTTAACCAGGACAGAAAGAACCCCCCCCCCACACACACTTTCCTCCTCCTCTAAATCAACTTGTAGGCCACCACAGACCCTAAGAGATATAAAGAGAAGGATAACCTAAATACATGATGGAATTTTCAGCACCCTCATCACCATTTTTATTTATCTTTTTTTTTTAGTGAAAATGGATGCATTAAGCTTATGAGAACTTTAGGGATTATTTGATTTGTTCCCTGGCTGCAACATCTCAGAAAATCATGCTAGTATGATTTAGGAGCTTGCTACCAGGTTCTGCAATCATGTGTTTGTGTGTGTGAGAGAGAGAAAAAGGCTCTGGGGGTGGGTGGATGGAGACCCAGATGGCCTGAGACTCAGTTTGTCCACTCCAGGTGCAGGTGCACGTTATTACCTATTCCTGTTGGAGTGCCTGGGGATTACAATTTACTCAAATATATCATTGAACTCGGCCTGCCCAGGCAACGTTTCTCCTTTCTGTCTGCCTGAGTTCTTGGAACAGCTCTTGATGGGGTCTGGTAAGGGATTCCATTTTTAATGGCAAATGAAGCAAAGCCAGCTTAGTTATCCATGTTAGCCGATTCCTCCATTTGCACCACAGGCCTTAAAGCAGCCCCGTCTGATCTGGCAGCCGTCGGGCCCGTATTTCTCCTTCCCTTGGGTGTTTTGTCTGAATGGCACGATGATCGTTCATTTTAGGTTTGGTACTCTGAGTCAAGCAGGCTCGTTTTTTATACTTTAGGGATATTCTCTCAGCTCTGGAGCTGTGTCAGGGTAGCTTTCCGAGGCTGGATTGCCACCAGGACTGCTGCTGTTGCTGCTGCAAATGCCGCCTCCAAGCTTAACAATTGCAGCAAAATTCTTTCATCCTTGGCACAGCTTGGTCTGCTCTGAAATTGACAGTGGGCCCCTGGGCTCCTCCAGGGAGAGCATTGGCTTCCAATATTGATATAAATGCTACTCTCCAGCTGGTATCTCTGGGCTGGATGGTTTCCCAGTTAAATAGTAAATTGCAGCCGCCATGGTGTAGCCGACATTATGAACATGCCAAGCGCAGGCAATAAAGAACCTTGAGTGCTAGTCTTCCCCTTACAGATTGTCCTGTACTGTAATAGCAAATTGGGTTGGGGGCCAAGAGAGCTTTCAAGCCATCCTCTCATTGCTTTCAGCTTCCCCCCCCCATCCCCCAGAGCAAATGCAATTGTGGCACTGGGAGATCAGCTCCAGCTGCACCTCATTCTTGTTGAAAATAAGAAGCTATAGTATATCCTGGGTTTGACTGTTGGGCTTGCTAGTCAATTTTGGCAGATGCTCTCCAGGGTTTCTGAAAAAGGTTTGCCTATAAGGCTAGCAGATCTGGAGGATGCACAAAGCTTAGTGCCCACTAGATGGCACAAGGAAAGAAATTCAGAAAACCCAACCTTTGCTGCCATCTCATGGTTGTTCTGATGTATGTATCCCAAATCTGGTAGCTTCCTTTTCTCAGACATACCAGGAAATTGGGTGCCAATTAAACATAAATGAAATCCTTCCACTGGCAAACTTACTGGCAAAGTTTCACCCTTTCAAAGGTGAGAGAAAGACTGTTTTTCCCGTGTGTCTGTACACACAGTACAATACTCTACTTATTCATATATTTTGGCAAAGGAGACATTTGGCCCAGAAGCATTGCAAAAAACGAGTAGGCACTAAAAGAGAAAATTTGCTCCTGGGAGCCTTGATTGTTCCAGGTAGAATGGAACTCAGTCTGATTTGAATCATTCTAGCCAGGGCCCACACTTACCTAAATAATAGGATTTTGACAGTCTGCTGCAGCAGACTCACTAAAGGCGGCATTGTAGAGCTGATTTGCACTCAGCTTCAGATCCCTGATTATAAAATGCATGTTTATCACATCAGTTATGAAGACGCCTGGGTATATAAATCACAGCCCTTTCTTTGGAAATCAGCAGCAGCAGCAGCATACGTGTTTCCTTGCTTGCTTGCTTGCTTATTGAAAACTCATTTTTCCACAGTTGATTTCCAAGGCGGCATACAACATAATTAAAGTCAATTAAAAATAAACAAACAGTACTCCCCTCTGATCAAATGAAATCCACAACAGCAGAAGAGGAAGTAGAATGATGGTAGTAATAATAATTCCAAAACATCTGGAACATCCGTTGAACACCATCAGCATTGACAAAACCACCATCAATCAATTACAAAAGGCAGCCTTGTTTGTAACAACTTATAGCATGGGATGACACCTATAATATTATTAAACAACTGCATCTACCTATCACAGGTCCTTGGGAAGACTTGATGGGTGGATACAAATTCCAAATCCAGTCTAAACATCTGGCTGGGTGTGCAACTAGCCATAACACATAACATTCACTACGGTAAATCCAGCAAGTGTTACTCTTCCTGTGTTTATTTTTCTTTCTTTTAAATTTACAATCTGATAGTTCTTGGCAGTGCAACTTAGAGACCATTGGCTGGTCAAAATTTTCCTCTTGCCACATTTACCAGCCTCTGAAGCTAGCCTGTTTCGGAGTCATGCAACACCAGGAGCAGACAGAGGCTAGAAAGTTTGAACTAGCAATTGCTAAAGATCTAAAATTAACTCAATAGTTAGACCAGTTCTAGAGCAGATCTTATGTTTTTTCCACTGTTCTACGAAGTGTTATTTTATCTGCAAAGTTGCAACGAATGGCAAAAAGCAGACGTTTCTTGTTTGTCCTCCCCATTGTATGGTTTGATTTGGCATTTTAGTTCTGGATTCTTCCTTTTGGTGGTTGTTGAACTTAGCTGATGGTCCACTGGAAAATAGGCACACATTTGCCTATTGTCTGCATACATTAACATCTGTAATTTTTTGAAATACCTGTCCTAATTAAAATAGTAAAAATCTATCTCATGCTACATGCTATGTGTCTGTTTTATCTGTACAGTGTCTGGAGAAGGGAGAGAAGGAGGAAAATAAAAAAGACAGAAGCCATGACTGCACAGTTGAAATCCTGCCCTCTTCTTACATATATTCACATATGTAAGAAATGGGTGGGGCCTCGTTGACACAGCTGAGTCTGCCATCTTGACTTTTTTTTTTAGCACCTCTGATGAACACCCTCCTTGGTGCTAGCACTCTGGATGTATAGTGCCATCACGTTTCTAACAATGCTCTGCCTTCAAACCTGCATGCCAGATAAAGAATGATGCTTTGCAGCATTTCCTTGACGGATGTTTTTGAAAGTTTTAGAGGAAAGGCATAGTTTGGGCAAAATTTCATTTACAAGATGAGCACTTTTTGGATTTTATTATCTGTGCCTTGGTTGCAACTTTTCCTACTTTCAGGAAATTGAAATTGAATTGAACGATAGGCTAAATAGCAATTGCCAAATACCTCTCATAATCAGCAAGGCATAGATATGCTTCTGCCTTGGGATCCATATTGGGATACATCTTCTGAGAAGCAAGTTTACAGTTTCCTTTATCACAGCAGGCTTTTCAAACAAACACTGGGAAATACCAATAGGGATTTAGAGGTACAGTGGTTGTTATTTCAGAAATTCATCCTTCTAGAGCTACAAGGTGGAACACAAAGGTAGATTAGTCTGGTTGCTGGTAGTTTTTTTTTTAAAGAATAATATTGTTTAAGAGTAATCGGGTTTATACTTACAGTAGTTGTGACCAGTTAGCATAGAGGAAATCAAAGAATGAAGGAAATGGAGACAAATCCGTTTTCTGGATTCTGACCGGCACCTTTAATAAAGGCAGTGGGCTAAATGTGCACTTCCATTCTGAAGCTTTAGAGGGAAAGGAAGCCACCCACAATGTCCCTTAGATTTCAGTCTTATTATATATACTTACCTCCAAGAAAGTTCCACTGAGATCAGATTTCTGTACCATGTACACACCATTGTTTTGTTAAGAATTTGACTCTGTAGCAGCATCTTTTGTAAATATATATATTGCTCAAAAAAATAAAGGGAACAGAAAATAAGACATCCTACTATTAAATACAGTACATTGTGTTGTTTAAGTGTTCCCTTTATTTTTTGAGCAGTACACACACACACACACACACACACACACACACACACACACGTGTGTGTGTGTGTGTGTGTGTAAAATGAAAGTTGACAAAGGGCTGTTTGCATGGGTGGGGACTTGAAATATATCCAAACAATACTCCAGGCAACAATTGCTAATATATTACTTCTAGCTTGTGCTAAGTATAACTGGATTTCCAACCAAGCAGGAGCTGAATTCTATTTTCCTGTAATTTGGTGACTCCCTGGCTCAGGGGTCTTCAAACATGACCCTTTTATGACTTGTGGACTTCAACTCCCAGAATTCCTCAGCCAGCATGCCTAGCTGAGGAATTTTGGGAGTTGAAGTCCACAAGTCATAAAAGGGCCATGTTTGAAGACACCTGCCCTAGCTCTTTAAATGGCAACAGTAGTTTACAAGCTTATCAGTATTTCTAATTAAGAGATAAAGGAGAATCAGCTTAACTCTATCCAAATCTATCTATTCTATTTTTTATTATTTTTTATTTTTTTTATCGTAGAGAATAAAATACAATATCCATTCTATTTATTGATCCTACAGTTAGTCACATTATTGGACTATAAAAATCATAGATAGATAGATAGATAGATAGATAGATAGATAGATAGATAGATAGATAGATAGATAGATAGATAGATAGATAGATAGATAGATAGATAGATAGATAGGCAGGCAGGCAGGCAGGCAGGCAGGCAGGCAGGCAGGCAGATAGACAGATAGACAGACAGACAGATAGACAGACAGACATGTTGAGGTATTAAAGCTATCACGAATGAAGGCAAATATACATGTCCCAGGATAATGTTGCTGCATCTCTTCTGAGTTGGTCACCAGGACTAGAGGTTTATTCTTCTAAGCTTTTGGAATCACGCTGGAGCCCATTCTCAGGGATTGGCCTATTAAAGCTATGTTGTTATTTTTTTTTAGGCTTTAAGCCCCCCAAATTATATAATCTTTATAACAGTGTTGCAACTCATGTACAGATCACGTAAGCCATGGTGAAGAATCATCAGATAAAAAATTGTAATGACCATGATCGTAGCCAATGTTAACAGAATTTGCTGGATCATTCAATACAGCCTCCCTCTCACTTGTGCCTTGCTGGGAAATGTAAACCAAACTACTAGAGTTTACTTGTTATATGGATTTTATCCTCCAATATTTTCCTTCATTTTTCAAGCCTCACATTCCATAAACTTCATCTATTACCACATGGGATTAAAATGGGGCTGTCAAATAACCGTCATTTGGACATCTTTCCTGGTTTGGAAACAAGAGAATTCTGCATAAGTGCTGTCTAGTCGAAACCTATCTTAGAAATACAAACCTTAAGAAGGAAATGCAGAGACAATCCATGGTGAGATACCCATCAAACTCGAGTAGACGTTGGCTAGCAGACTGATCAACACACTGTTCACTTGGTTATGGTCTTCTACTATAGTAGTCAATTGAAAAAAAAATGACATTTCTACACATGCACCAATATATTACTGGTTCGTTTTACTGAGGCAGATTGGGAAAGTTTATTTACAAAACTGAATGCAGCCTGGGGCAACAGATGCTGAACAGTCCCCCAATAGCAGAAGCAGCTGTTGTCTGTTGCAACAACTGGTAGGAAGTGTCCTGCTTTAGAGATACTGCCAGAGTTGATGGAGCTCTAGGCAAGATTCATCCACACACTCTTCAGTTGTCAATTTCTTCCCTCTAGATCCCCCCTCTCAGCACTGTCTCCTCCATTCCCTGCATATGTTTTGCCTATTATTTTGCCTCTCTGTCCATCAACTGGTTGCACATCTACCGATTTGTGGAAAGGGAGAGTGGTTTAAGACACACACCCTGCTAAATTTGGGTTTGTATAGGATCTTGATGGGCACCTGATATCCCAGCTTTAGGGATTAGCTTGTTTGGTTGAAAATTATATAGGACTTCCCTTGGGTCCAGCAGTGGAAGCAAGGGCAGAAAAAGAGGAGCTTTAGATTATATGTTTATAATGTAAATAGAACAAGCAAACAAATGAAATACTTTTATTTTATCGATGTAAATTGCTTACCCACCCAGGAGCCAACTCTGTTGAACTCCTTGGAAGGAAGACCTAAAAGATTGCTCACAATTGATAGCAAGCTTAAGTGAATGCTTTGGGACTAAATAAGTATGCTCAGAAATGGACATATCTGGAAGACCCTAAAATACTTGGGGTTTATTTATGAATCACAGCATTGTGCCCACATAGGTATAATCTTAAAAATTACAGGGCTGAGATGCACAGTGATGCAATTATATTAGAGAGACATTTTCAGTGGCCTTACTGGCCATAGTTTGTATTGAAGCTATTATTAAGCTGCAATTTATTATTTTGTTTTCATTATTGTTTTCTTTCTGTTGATAAGTATTATTAGCTGCCCAGAGTCATGGATTGAAGATAGGCAGCCATCTAAATTCGACCGACAAACAAACAAACAATCTCTCAAGACCTCTAATTCCGCTTGAACATACAGCCATGGTTTATCACAACTTCTCCAACTGCAGACGTCAAGGTCTAATGGCCCAAGCTAGAAATCGGGAGACAGTGAGTTCTCTTCCCAGCCAGGTGACTTTTGGCCAGTCACTCTCAGCCCGACCCAACTCACAGGGTGATTGTTGTGAGGAAAATAGGAGGAGGAAGGTTTATGTTTGCTGCATGGAGTTACTTGTAAAAATAATAGAGGTGGGGTGTAAATGAATCAATTCTAAATACTGTAGAAGTAGGGACACTTGCAAGGCTTTGGAGCTTGCAGGGGACCCATGCCAGCCAGTGCTTGTGCTTTCTGCCCAATAGCATCCCAAAGAAAACCATCAGGTGAATATAGTAAAATGAGAGACTCATTCTAGTTTTGTACCTAAGCACCCCCCTCTCTCTCTCCTAAAAATAAATAGATAAATAGATAACAGCTAATGTTTCTGTAAAGTATTTTCAATTTCTTTCAAACTCTTACGGTGTGATGCTTCTTCTTCTGTGTTGGAATCCTTGTTTATTTTTATTTATTTGTTTGTTTGTTTATGCCACCCATCTCATTTTTAAACCTATGGCTATTGTACCGTAAGCAGGATTGCTGTTTCAGAAAAGCAGGGTGAGCCAACAAGAATAAACCACCCTTGAAAGATAAGACAGACTTTGGCTAAGGGGTCCTTTATTGACAGTCGTTGTTTTAAATAGAAGTTTGTTCCTGGTGGTTTCACTCTGACACATGGATAATTTAGGAGTTATCGCAATGGCGAGGATCTGGTTACCGTATCAGAAAACAGCAGAGGAGTCAGTCATAGGTGAGTAACCTTGTTCATTTATGATGTTATGCAAAAAAAAAAAAAGAACTTCTGCTTCATTATTTCATTCTCAGGATATTTTAGTAATATTATGGGTGGTGTTCTTAAGTCTGCTTTATTATGATGTGACAAAGAGTACCATTATGGCTACTGTATTCTATTACACATCTTTTCATTCACTCTGCATTCTTCTAGCTGCACTCCCAACTCTGCTTTCCTCCTGAAATTTTTCCTTTGGGGCTAAATGAAAGGTGGGACAAGATAATAGAACCAGTTTGGCGTATTGGTCAAGCTACTGGCCTAGAAACCAGGAGACTGTGAATTCCAGGCTTCCCTTAGGCATGAAAGGCCCCCCCCCGAGTGTCTTTGAGCCAATCACCTTCTCTCAGCCAGTCATTGTTGTAGGAAAAATAGGAGGGAAGAGCATTAAATATGTTTGCTGAGTTGAGCTGAATACATACATACATGCACATGCAGAGATAGAGAGAGATAAGGACATATAGGGAAGCTATCAACTGCTCATTGAAAGACAAGTTACTGGCACTACTTTGTGATTTGAGGAATAGATCTCTGTACTTCCATCTAGAAAGATTATTCCCAATTAAGAGGAATTTGTGGACCTACAAAGCAGTTCCAGCCAGCTGGCCAATATTGAAGGCTGCTGAGAATTATGGTTTGATAATATCTGAAAAGACATAGATTCTGGCCCCTTATTTTAAATCCCCTTATGGTTTTGGGCAGGGGTAGGATGGTAGGTGGAGCTTTGTGATGCAATCCATATCTCCTTTGAATAGTTGTGCAGTGTAGAAAAAAGGATGAGGCTTGCGTTGTGATGTTCTGTCTGTCCTCTTGTCAACTTCATGAGAGTGTTTAAAACAGCCCATGAGATATTCCAGTGTTTCTTTGTAAAGCAATATCACTTATTTATAATTTTATATGTTGGCTTCCTGTGGGAGCTCTTTCAGCCTCATGTTTAAATCTTCAGTATGTCTGAAACTTCATTAATTGTTCCAAGTCACTGAAGATTTACCACTCAACAGCAAGTTGCATTGCTGTTTTATTTATGTCATCTGTTCCTGTTATTCAATAAATGTTAATTTTCTTTGCAAGGCAGTCTTAATAGATTTCTTCAGGCAATGTCTTCCCATGTCTTCCTTAACAATGTGGAGTAGTGAAGACCTTGGTCATTTAGGAGCCAAGTTCCATGAGCATAAGGCAATTGTCTACACAAGGGGTCCTCAACCTTGGCAACTTTAAGACTTGTGGACTTCAACTCCTAGAATTCCTAAGCCAGTTTTGCTGGCTGAGGAATTCTGGGAGTTGAAGTCCACAAGTCTTAAAGTTGCCAAGGTTGAGGACCCCGGTCTACACTGCACAGGATGCCAGTAAGACTAGTTTTTTTTTCCCTCCCAATGGTAATGGTGGTGGGGTATGAAAGGTGGGCTATAGCTCTGAAGGTGAGCAAGGGCCAAATCTTTTTAATTTAGGATATCTAGCTTGCTCCTTCCACATCCCTTGATATCTCACTTCCATTGGCTGTCTTATTTTCCCCCTATATTACACACCAGTGGTCAGTTGGTGCCAACTCTGCCTCATGTCACAATCTAATACAAAACAGTTCCATCTCCCCAAATTTGCTTCCTTGGCAGGAAGCCTTGAGAGGAACTCTATACAACTACCAGTTCAACAAAACTGTTGAATTACTATCCATCCATCTACAAGTTCCCCAAATAAATTCTATTATTGGCCACAAATATGGCTTGTAAAAGAAGGTAGATTCCATAGATAGATTCAGAGATGTGACAGATGTAAATTGTTACAGTATTGCCATCATCATCATCATCATCATTATCACTAAATAAAGCATTGCAAGTTAACAATTTACTCATTATGAAAATGCAATAGCATCAGTTACTTTGCTTCCCAGTATCTTGTAATCTATGAATGATGTAAGTGCATGTCATATGAATCTCAGATTTATTAATTGATTATTATGTGCCATCAAGTTATTGTCAACTCTTAGTGACCACATAAATAAATAAATACCGTATCCTCCATGATGGTCAGATAGATAGATATTCCCAATTTATTTTCATAAAAAAGATACATAAGTGTTACCTTTTTGTTAGGTAATGATAACACATATATAGAACTAGGATGCCATTCATTTTTTTATTTGTAATTCATTACAAAAAGGACTTTAAGGAATATCAAAAGTGAACAGAAGAGCAACCTGAGAAGACAACTTGTGGTATCTGAAGTTCTTCCTCTCTGGATCATGGCATAGTTTCCTCGTGGGATAGCATTTAGCTGACCTAAGCAGGGTCTTGCAAGGCTGTTACAAGGGAAATCCCAGAAATAGGGAGATTGACAAAAAAACAACAACAACAACAACAAAAAAACCAACCATCCAGGAAATAGGGAAAGGCAAACCACTTTGATTCAGTTTCCAAGAAAATTGTTTAGGCATGGCTATGAAGTTGCCATGACCTGAGTTTGACTTGAAAGGAATAACTATTTGATCAATAGTTATTCAAATCCCTGAACAACTGGTTCTCTGTGTGGATGCAGGCCTGGTCCTCTGCGGCCTAGAATGGACTTTCAGAAGTGGCATCCCCGCACTTCCGGTGGGCCATTCTAGGCCTGGGAGGCCTCCTCCAGACCTCCCAGGCCTAGAATGGACTTCCAGAAGCAGTGTGCGTTTAGCCGGTTAATTCAAGAAAATAAAGTATGAGTACAATGCAAAGAGCAAGTAATCTGAAATGAAGAAACTATTGACTTTATGTGTGATGCCAAGCCACAGCTGCTTTAATTACTATATGGTCCATCATATTTGCATGACTCTGGGAGGTTTACAAATAAAATACATAGCGAAATTATGGGTAAAAACAACAACAATACTACAGCGTTCTTTAAATCTGGCCCTTTACCATTTTGCTACACATTTCTTGAAGTTGTGTTCTTTAATTTAAAAAGTGAGGGGAGCTATATTAGATCTATTTTGAGCTCCACCTGGCATTGGATCTAAGGAATGCTTCTCTACAACTCCTGTGATTTATCTTCTCCATGTTATCAAATGTAATGTGAGAATTGTGCTACTTTTAAGCTTCCCATATTGCAGCTACCAACTGATATAAAAGAAGTGAAGGTTTGTGGTTGTTTTTCCCTCAAAAAGAAAAGACTGGCCATTGCTCTGACATGTTAAGATTTTAAGAGAAAGCACCTCGATTTCAAATTTCTTTTTAAAAAAAATATAGCAGGTCAGCAGCTAACGAAGCTAATTAGTTTATTAAACCAATAGGCGAAACTCCAGTCCATTGGCACAAAAGAGAAGAGTCAGAAACAGGCCAAAATAGTGAATTCAGGCGCTTTCCTCCCTTCTTGAAATGGTGACTTCTTAAATCCTGCAGGTTTTCTGATGCACTCTTTAAAATGGGTGACAGATCCAACCGGGAGAGTTTCCAGTTGTAGAAAGGAATTGTATCAAGTGTGCAATGAACAAAAGCTTCTTTTCTATCTTCATCAAGGACCACAGATGTCTCTTGGGATTTAGATAGCAACCTGCTGGAGAATAGTGACATTCAAGAGGGAAGAATGGAAGACAGCAAGCTGAAAAACATTTTCAAAACAGGAAATCTGCCTGCAGTCATACAGTATGCAAAACTCAAAGCCTTTAAAAAAAAGTAGTAAATGTGCTGGCAAAAGAATTGGTAAAAGCTGGTGAAAAGACAGGGAAAGGATTAGTTTTAGTCTTGGTTATTTATAAATGGCAGATGCTGGGATGACCTCTGAGCTTTTAGCCAATCCAGGTTTGCTATGAAGCTGACAGGAGCACTTATTCCAGCCAGCCAAACCATCTAGTGGGCTGCTGGAGGGGAGGTGGACATCAAAGAAAAAAAGGTGCTGTCTGAACGAGGAGTAAATCTGCTGAAATTGTTGTTCCTATAAGAGAGGTAGCAAGCATTTTGATCCCCTTATCAAATAGACAGACTACCTTTGTCCTTCATAGGACAGTCTGCAGAAGGTGAAGTCTAGACGGTGGCAGGGCATCTAAAAATACAGCTTTGATAGCACCATAGTGGCCACTGGCCTGGCTTCTTTGACTACATCGGGTGGACATCTCTGGTTGTTGAAAATGTTGCAGATGCTGAATTGTATCAGACATAGCATAAACTGGTATGGCAGTGAAGGAATAGGGACCAGAAACCTGGAGTCAAGAAAGCCAGTATGGTCTAGCGGTTAGGACACCAGGTTAGAAAGTAGGAGACCATAAATTCAAGCCCTGCATTAGCCATGAAAACCATCTGGATGACTTTGGACCAGTCATTCTCAGCTCAACTCACTTCACAGACTTTGTTTGTTTATTGGTTGGTTGGTTTGTTCAATTTCTATAGCTGTCATCTCAGTCAATGACTCTGGGCAGCTTAATTGGACCTTCACGTGCGGACCTGGTCTTTCACTCTTGAAATCAGCAGAGCCATTCCAAGTCATTTTATTGTGAGCATAATATTTGAAGGGCTCCTACAAAGATCAGAGGTCAAACTATTTTCCAAAGCACCAAAGGGCAAGGCAATAAACAATGGATGGAAACTAACCAAGGAGAGAAGCAACCTAGAACTAAGGAGAACATTCCTAATGGTGAGAGCAATCAACCGAAGGAATAGCTTGCCTTCAGAGGTTGGGGGTGCTCCATCACTGGAGACTTTCAAAAAGAGACCAGACAACCATTTGTCTGAAATTGTATAGCGTCTTCTGCTTGAGCAAGGGCTTAGATTAAAAGACCTCTGAGGTCCCTTCCAACTCTATCATTCTTTGTTCTATGTTCTAAGTAAAAAAATACCCAGTCAGTGTGTTCTATTGAACTCAAAGGGATTTGGGTGACTCTAATAGGGACAGGCACAGAACTGGGGCCTCTTGCAGTTGGCATCATTTACATAATAATTTACATAATGTTTTCTGGGTTGATATCCAATCCATATATAATGTCCTTAATTGTGTGTAATACGCCTTTCTCAAGTCAAACAAAAGATTCAAAGAATGCTGTGGGCGTGACTCAAGAATGGAGTGGCAGTTAGGAGGAGGAGGATGGATGTTTTCTGGATTCTGACTGGCACTTTTAATAAAGGCAGTGGGCTAAATGTGCACTTCCATTCTGAAGCTTTAGAGGGAAAGGAAGCCACCCACAATGCCACTTAGATTTCAGTCTTATTATATATACTTACCTGCAAGAAAGCTCCACTGAGATCAGATTTCTGTACCATGTATACAGCATTGTTTTGTTAAGAATTTGACTCTGTAGCAGCATCTTTTGTAAAAACATATATATAGGGTCTTGAAATATATGCCAACAATACTCCAGGCAACAATTGCTAATATATTACTTCTAGCTTGTGCTAAGTATACAGTAACTGGATTTCCAGCCAATAGTAAATAATAAATAAATACCTGGGCCTGTTTGACTCAACCTTTAATTATTAATTTATAATAATAGCTAATTAATGCAATTATTTCTTAATTATAATTATAATTAATATTTACATTTAATAACTTTCATTATTCTTTTTTTGTTTTAACTGCCTCCTATTGGAATATAATAGTTATATGCTTTTATGTTTTTAACTGTACGCCAGCCAGAATTGCTCCGTGAGTGAGTGAAATAAATAAACCTGCCCGATTTTAATTATTTAGATTTAAAACAACTTACCGTAGCTGGATTGTGCCTGAAGTTTCTCGCTTCTACTACTCATCTTGCACTTCTTTCCGGCTCTCGAACATATTGTCTCAACGCCAACGTAAGTCCAAATATGGTTTCTGACACTATTAAAAATACAACTAGAAAAAGGCTCCCTCAAGTGCTTTTCAATCCTGGTTTGAGGGCTAGATGCAAACGGAAGCTTGCTGGTTCAGATGTAATCAGAAACTGTTTTACCAAAATCAGAGAAATAACTTTTTGTCTGTGTGCCTCTAAGGGAAGGCAGAAATAATACCAGGAAGGTTATCTTGTAAATTGCAAGACTCTTTCCAGTGTCATCTTTCTAGGGGAAAAAAAACACAAGTGGTTCAACCTCATGTCATACCAAGCTTTTGTTTTGCAACACTTCCTGATGGTTTTCATTCCCCTGATGGCACTGTTTCTTTCAGTCTACTTAAATAGGGTTTTCTGAACTCATTTCCAGAATTCTGCCTGGACGACTGACCGTAGTATCAGTAGGAGAATGGAAAATATGACTTGTTTCTCAGTGCATAACATTGTGATCGAAGCATCCCTGAAAAATATTGTCTAAACTGCTGCTTTGTAGAAAGGGGTGCCAGTAGTTCATAACATAGGCAAAATGAAAAGAAAGGTTATACTAAATATACACCCCCCGCAAACAACAATACAGTTATTAACTGTCTTTGCTCTTAATAATACTTGAAAGGGCTCCCAATCATAGTATTAGTAAGAAATACAGTCATCCTGTTGCCGTTCCTTGTCGCAGCTTATTTACTTCTCCTGATCCTCTTACTAAAGAAAGGCAAAGCTGTTGCAGGCAAACCGCAAGGCTGTCTCCTTTCCTAACGTAGGCCGAGGCATTGGAAATCCATACCGCTGGACTGTCGTCATTTCAGTACAGCTTATGGTCAAGTGTCTGCAAGCCAATTGTCTTAAAACTGCTCCCATAAAGAGAGCTGGCCTGGGGAGAGCAGAGAGGGAACCGATTAAGGAAGGATCAGTTAAGCATCATCCTGTTGAAGCACCGTCCCTTTTGGGGGAGGAGTGCAGTGGCCACAGGCAAGGCTATCTGGCTAAGCTGTGAACTTCAGCAGTGGGACTCAGCAAGGCAAAGTGATTGGCAGGGGAGGCTGGACCTTCTCAACCAGCAACTGCAGTGTGTGTGTGTGTGTGTGTGTGTGTGTGTGTGTGAGAGAGAGAGAGAGAGAGAGAGGGAATGCATGCAAACATACACATATACCAGGGGTCCCCACCCCTCTGTCTGTGGACCAGCACCAGGACGCAGCATGCCAGAAACTGCTCCGCACAAACAAGCAAAGCCCCAACTGCAGGATGAAGGCAGTACATGAAACGACGCCCCTTCTGGTCCGCAGAAAAACCTCTCTCCATGGAACCGGTCCCTGGTGCTCAAATGGTTGGGGACCTCTGACGTACACATATGCATACACATATACATATTGATAAAAGAAAATATTTGTAGTTCATGGTTGAAATGAGGGGGTCCTTGGCACTCTCTGAGCTTGGTTGTTTTCTTGCAGACTTTTCATTACCCAAACTAGGTAACATCATCAATGCTCTGACGATGTTACCTACTTTGGGTAATGAAACCTCTGTGAGAAAATAACCAAGCTCACAGAGCACTAAGGACCCTCACATATGCATATACAGTATACCATATACTGTACCTCCTATATCTCATCTACATCTACATCTGCATGTAGCATTTATGTGAGAAAGTGAATATGCATCTAAACACACACAAACACGCACACACATATTACATATTATTTTTTGTTATTATTTATTAACCGATCAGGAAACCTGAACAGAGAGAAAGCTTGTGGATAAAGACTAACAGAGGCATTGAGCCCTTTCCCAGTGCATCTCAGTGTGTGTACGATTTCAAAAAAACAAAAAACAAAAAACAAATTGCCACCACCTCCTCTTCTTCCTCCTCCCTATATTGGACTGCTGAAATAGGGCAGGATTCAGACACTGCATAGAGTAATGATTTACTTTAAGCATGGACTGTTTAATAAGATACAGTAGCTAGACTCATACTTCCACACTAAATCAAAGTGCCACATTGGGATATACAGATAACTGAAGATCC